>NC_087561.1:9696969-10000000 GCF_036250125.1 Pseudopipra pipra
CACATACAAACAGAGCAGGACTTTCAACATTGCATCTACAAAATTGGACTTAGATGCAGGACGCAGGATGTGCTCCACAGGTTTTATTCCCCAAGGCAATGAAATCAGTGAGATTTAGCAATGCAGACAAGTCCGATGGGTGTCCTGAATGCAACTTTGGTTTTGTGTGCTAGGTGTCCAATGAAAAAAAAGCATAGAGGACTAAATACAGGAATTCACACTCTGTGTGGTTTGGAAGACATAGAAGAGAACGTGTTCAGTGCTCTCAGAAACAGAGTATTGCAAATGCAAAATTATTGGAAGGGGATTTCTTAGTACTGTCCTGGGAGCAGTTGTTCCTGTGCCTCAGATTTATGTCATTTGTAATGGGGCTTTTCAGTAAGACAGTGTAATTTAACAGTAATATCCAGAGTTCTAATACAGAAGTGTTAGGAAATAAATGAAAAGGGCTTAGTCATTTGCAGTAGCAAACTTTAGAGTAACTCGCTGCGTTGTAATTCTTAAGGGCAAGGAAGAAATTTTCCCTGAGAGCAAACCCAGCCAATTACAGGATTTCTTCTACTGGAACAGGATGTGCTGAAGCTGAGAGACACCACATGGATTGTGATATGCTGAGATAGCATGGTGTTCTTTTAGCTTCTGCATTTCAATTGTGTTCTGCATTATATTTTCACATATGCATTTCTAACATTTAATAACTAACATTAATGAAGACTTAAAAAAAATCCAACCCAAAAACAAGGGACACCATTGGCCTGTGTGATTCAACTTAAATGTTAGGAGATTTTCTCTTTTTGCCTGAGTAGCTCCTGCTGGAATGACTGACTAGTGATTTGCTTTTGAATTGCTTCTGTCACGATGCAGAGGTCATCAGGACAAGTGGATGCATTTGTGAAGGCAACCAGAAAAGAAATAGCTCCTCCTGACCCATAACCATGTACAAATCAGGCTGGCTGTCACTTACCATTCTCAGAGAGACTTAAAAAGCATGATACTACAGATTAGCCCCGAATTTTCAGATCACGGCCTTGCTCTTACAGACTGTATCACTGGCTGTAGTAGGAACACCCTGACATTTTTGTGTCACATTTCACTCTTAATAAGGATGTGAGCTGAAATCCAACTTAAACTTAGATCTAAGCTTTGGTGGGAGAGACTCAACCGTGAGCAGCTCTACCCAACTGCCATATCCAAACATCTTTTCTTCTCCATCCCAGTATCTAGGAAGCGTGAAGATTCTCTAAAAAGAGCTAAACTCACAGTGAGGATTAGAGGTCTTGCTTTTAAGTGCCTCTGGTGAGAACTATACTGTTGATGTTTGACTTGAGGAGACATCCCTGGATATCTGTTTTTCAAGTTGTCATTAATGTGAGCCTTTTAAAATTACCTTTCAGTGACTTTGCTCAGGTCTTTCTTTTGAAGAGTAATGGGAAAGCCTTTCTTCACTGTAAAACATGGGCCTCTGGGACATCTAGTGTGTTTTAGTCAAGCTTAAATTGTCTTGTTTTTAGTGAGTCTTGTGTAGAGATTGAATCTTAGGAGAAAAGAAGTGCAGAAAGAATAAAAATTCTTCATGAGTGATGGATTAGCTCTGCACAAATACTTTTTCTACTTGAAGGGAATGCAGCCTTGAATGGTAGCTCTGTCTGGATTCACAACCCAGGTCTCTGTTGGAGGATCAAAGGAAGTAGAGATACTATAACGTTGGATTTGTAACATCGTTCTGTTGTAGCACTTCTGAGATCATACTTCCATGATGTTATTTTCATTTACTAGGAGGATCTTGAATCAAACACTAAATAAAGGTAACGTGGGATTAGGATTTCTCCTTAGCAGGCACAGGAGCTAGTGTTAGAATTACTGTTATAACAGCAACGAGCAAGGAAAAAACAGGACAGGAGTGTTTGGAGCTGTACCAAGGCCAGGTACCACACACACGAGCTGCAGAATCACTGCACCTCATGGCCTGTGATTGAGGGAGCAACTACAGCAGTGCCAGCCATCTGTTAAATTGTTCTACTCAGATGTTGCTCTTTCACTTGACAAACTGATAAGAATTAAAAATCCAAAAACTTTGAAGGGTCTGTGATTTGTAACCTCCAACAGTCACTCCATGTTCAGGAAATTGATCTTTTCCAGACAATAACCTCAAACATGTAGCAGTGGTAGTCACTGAGAAATAAGTTAGCATTTGAAGGAAACCTTGGAAGAGTAAGTAATAATCCATTTGTTTTTAAGATGTTACATTTTTGTGATCTAAAAAATACAATGGTAACAAATAACTCGTTTTTCTTTAAGGCGATCACCAAACCATGACCTTGGTAACCATTATGTGAAGTGTAAAATTTGGACAGGAATAAATTTATAAAACTCTCATGAAGAGAGAGGAAAACAATCAAATGCTCAATTAAGTCTGAAAGCTGATAACACAGCACATTTATAGAGCAGCCAGTAGTGGATCTGGTCATGCATTAATGCTGTGAACCTTCAGATGGACAAAGACAGTTGGTGGTGTAGTTATTGCTGTTACTGTTCTAACTCAAAATGAGCAAAGAGAAATGTATGTGCTGGTTTATACAGTCCTTCAGTTAGTGAGCCAATAAAAATGTCATTAAAACAGCCAGAGTGTTAAGGTACATGGAGAGAGATCTAAGCCTGAGCTGTGCTGTTTCCTGAGCACTGCTTTGATAAATACACTTTCCAGCTTTTGGATCTACCCTCAAAGTATTAGAATGTAATAAAAAACCAAATGCAATGAAAAATTAACCTGCAAGGGAGAAAATCCCATTGTGAATCCCTTCGTATAAATGTGCAATTCAAATTTGGGTGGGGTTTTTCAATCTAGAAGATATAAAATATCCAACCCCTTTTCTGCCTCCTTCCTCTTTATAAGAAAATGAATAAATGGGGGTGGGGGGAGATTCTGTGTATACTAGAGTCAAAATTGTTTTGCTTGACTCTTTTAACAAACACCCTCACTTAACAGAAACACAAATGCCAAAAAAAGTTTTTTCCAAAGCTGTGAATATTTCCTCTGATTTTAGTTCAGCCTTAGGGCTGATGAATTGTCTTGAATCCAAAACAAGATGAAAAATAATTTAGGGATTGACACTCCAATTTCAAATGTCCTTCTTATCCATTTCTTTACATCGTCCCTTTTTCCCTCTTGCCCTTACTTCCAAGCCAAACTCACAGTTTTGCTTGCTTTTGTTTTGAGACCTGTTAAACTCCCTTGGTTTTCCCTGTGGTTTTCTGTTGGATTTGGAGCTGGCTTCAGTTTGTGGTTCAGTGCCAGTTCCAAGTGGCCTGGGGATTACAGATGCCTTGCCACCAAAACAAAGGAATCTGCTTTGTGAACTCTGGCAGAGCGAAACCCATCCTATTTCCAGTCAAGAGAGTAGGCCCAGTGTGTAACTAGTCCCTTGAAAAAGAGAATTACAGATCTTAGTTTCAGTGTGAAAATATAAGACAATTTTTTTTCTTTGTACTATGGAGTGATTCTTTCTTTTCTTCCCTCTTCCTGTTCCCCATATGACCACTGCTACCTCCTGTAGAAATGGAATCCATTGGAAATCAACTCCTGTGGAAAGTGAATGGTTTGGCAACCTTTCAAACAAGACAGATTATCAAAAAATGCACTTTCAGACTCATAGGTTATTTCCTTTGCATGTATGTGCAAAAGGTTCTGCAGCCTGACAGGTTAATTTGGGTTCATATATTCTCTACTGAGAAACAACTCTTCTTGTCTGGCCTTGCAATACTAAGATCATCACTGGAAGCCCTCCCTCATCTTCCTCATCCACATGGGAGATACTTCCTTTTTATTCCTTTTGGCCACTGATTCTGACAGCAGAACCCAGGTTACTAGCCTTGATTTTGTTATCTACTGTTCTTTTGTGTCCAGCTTTCCTCATTAAATATGAACATACAACTGTATATATATATATAATATATATATTATATATGTAACACGTAATGGCCCTGAGATTGCCTCAATTGGTTAGAACATGGTGCTAATATTGCCAGGGTCATGGGTTTGATCCCTTTATGGGCCATTCACTTAAGAAGTGGACTTGTGGGTCCCTTCCAGCTCAGAATATTCTGTGACTCAGAACCTTCCCTGTCAGCCAGAGACTGCTGGGAGCACTGACCTCCCTCACCAAGCTCCATGACCATGTACTGAAAACAAAAGTGGATCCTCCTTTTTATAATTCATAGGCCATCTGTTTAGCTTTTAAAAGAAGAAAAACAAAAACCATAGGATTCACACTAGTTAATCTCCACACCTTTATCAAAAAAAAAAAAGACCCTTAACCATAAACAACTTAAATGCAACTCATGAAGGAGAGCCCTTGTGTTCACAGAGGTCCTGAAAACAATTGGAAAGAAAGAACTGAATGCATCTCACCACAGCAGCTCTATGGGCTTCTGTACTGATCCTCTTTGTGATCCCCCTTCCTGAGTTCTCCCTCCAGCTGTCACCTTCTAGAGAGCCCCTTTATGCTCCAGACCCCACAAGGAAGGGAAGACAACAAGAAAAAGTCAGCACAGATGCATCACCTTCTCAGAGGACTGAGCAATGAAATCCTTACAGCCGAGGAACAGCTTGCCCAGCACGGGGTGGAATGGCTCACAATTTCAACAGACTTCAGCTCCCAGACTTCTGCCTCAAAAACTGAGAAAAACAGACTGATCAAACTACTGTTTCCTTTTGCACATAACTGCAATATAACTGTTATCCCAAGCTGATGAGATTAAAGGAAGGCTGCTGCTGTTTCAGTCACTGGAAAGTTGCCCTTTCTGAATTACCAGCAGTAGCACTAACCTGAGTGGCTGGTGAAGAAGCATTCATAAAGCTTTCAAGTCTATTGCTGTTGGCTTAGTGAGGGCTTTCTTCATCATGAGCCTGAATAGATTTATTGTCTCGGTCATGGAGTGTGAACAAAAGTGATAGTACTCACCAGGCACTTAGTTTCCTCAATTCTACTCAGTTCTAATTGTAAATAATGAAAAGAATACTACATTTTTGGGTCCTGGTTCCAGGAAGCATTTTAAATAGAAGTAGCCTCCAGCGTTTTCCAAAATACAATCTAAATAATGCAAGATTGTTAGGAGAAAATACAGCACTATTAAATAGCACCAAGTAATGGACAACTGTTCAAAGTCATTATTCTTGATTAGCCTGGATCATTATCACTGAGCACATGTGACCTTACTTGCACTCAGTAGTACTTATAGTCATTCAGGAAGGTTAAATAATCATTACTGATTAATTACTATTGATTATACTGAGTGGTTGTATCACATTCTGTGGATTTTCAGTGCGGGAAGCATTGAAACTCTCAAATATGTATTGTTTTCTTCCTACTAGAAAGGTAACTCTTTTCAAAAGCCAGTTTAGGAGAAAGTTGACTTATGCTCCCTAAACCATATAAATATTTCTGAAAAGCCCACCCCAAATGATGGATTTTTTTCAGTCCAGAAAATTTTTCTTTCAGGTAAAATAATATATTTTGTGCAGTTTGTGAGGATGAGACTTTATTATAACCTCTCAGCTGAAAGACATCATGGCAGCATGCAAAGTGAGCCTTTCCACTCAGAGGTGAGGGAATGGAGAAAATATCCACAAATTTTATTACATAAATGTACAGGTGGCACTTTGAGGAGAAGGGACTAGGATGGACAAACTCTGTGGTTCTGCTGAATATGTAGGACTAATGATGCTGAAAATGGGAGGTTTCTGAGATTGCCTGCTGATTTGCCTTGCAAATGCCTCTGTCTGCCAAAACCTGCTCATGGCACACCTTTGACAAGAACCCATTTACAGTGTTTTGTCAGCGCTTGTTTAGCATGAAGCTTCGAGCTGTGATGAAGTGTCCCTGTAGACCTTTTTATTTTCTTCCCAACTACAGGCTCACTTGACAGAGTGAAATGTAGAAACGCTGCATAAGAAAAGATTTGTCATGGAGCATGTTGGATTTTTTTTTTAATTAAAAGCATTGTCCTGGGTCTAGTTGGAGGGAGTGAGCAGCCAGCGTCGTTAGTGTCAGGGTGAGACTGATGGATCACTTCCCAGGTGCACAGGGCACCCTCTTGTCTCAGCTAAATCAGTTTGCAGCAGAGCTGTGATGGAAGAGGCAGTGGCAAAGCCAAGATACCTCCCGCCAGAGCTCTCCACAGCTCCCTTCGATGGGAGTAACCACCCAGCACGACTGGTTTACTCCTGGCTTTTTTGGTTGTGGTGCAATCAGTTAAAATGACAAGATGATGCATGACGGGAGGAAGAGCCCCATTATACTATGGGTTGTTCTCTGAGCCTGCTGTGGCACAGAGTGAGGAGCAGAGCTGGCAGCCTGGCCTGCAGCCATCCTGTGCAGAGTGCCAGTAACACCATGGCAAACACCGGTTTGGGAGGTTTATTGTGTGTCTGATAGCTCTGTTAAAGCTGCAAGGCTGAAGGAATTTAGTTTAATCCTGTTTTCCTGATTGTGCAGCATGGCAGCTGAGTTGGTTGTGTTTATTCTGCCCTGATATTAAGAAAAACTGGGCGTAGTAATCTGCTTCCTGGATTTAGCTGTCAGGGTTCTTTGGTGCCCTGGGCCCCAGCAGGCACTGAGTCCCTGTGGCCTGAGAGGGATTCTGGAGAGCTGATTTTCTGGACAGGAGCTGCATCCATGCTGGAGCAGGGAAATGTGAGAAGGAAGAGGTGACAGGGAGGGACAAACCACTCCCCATCCCCACCTCCTGCACCAATCAGTGAGGGAGGGAGGGTAGAGGAGGAAAAAAAAAGATATGAGGGAAACGTGTTTTATCTTTTTAGCTTTCTTACTACCAACATATTATAATTCACAATTAATTAAAATATTTTTTTCTAGTGAAGTCTGTTTTGCCTATGACAGTAATTTGTGAATGATCTCCTTGTCTTTATCTTGACCTGTGAGCTTTTTCATTTTATTTTCTCCTCCCCATCCTGTTGAGGGTGAGTGAGGGAGCAGCTGGAGGGGTGGCTGGCAGCTGGTCCAGGTCGACCCACCACAATATCATATGCTGTAGGATTTTGTACATCAGTTCCTTCTGAGGGAGAAATCCTTCCTACATGATGTGCTTTAACACCCGGCTCATAACCCTTCTTCTCAAACATACAGCACTGAGTACTAGGGTGAAATCTCCTGATGGTGGGAGAGAACGAGGGTGAGGAGGACTGTGTGGGACACACAGAGGAAATGGGACAGTGTGTCCTGGCTGATATTTGAGATGCCAACAGGTTCCTGTGTTCACAGACTTGCAAGCTTGAAAGAGCTGCTGTGCTGGGTTGGATCACTTGTCAACAAAATTTCTGCAAGGTTCTGCATAGTCTTCATAGTAAATCAGAAATGAGCCTTTACATTTTCTGTAATTCCTCTGTGTTGGAAAGATACAGCATGATAGTCACTATTTGAATCTGTCATTCAAGTGTTTGTGAAGATGAGAGCTTAACAAAGAAATTTACCGTGTTGAAACAAACACAGTAGAAAGAAGGTAGGATAAATGAAAACATCTTTCTGTTCCTGCAGAAACTCAACATATTGCATGAAGGTGTCCATGTCCTTGACGGTAGCTGAGAATGAATCTGGGCTTTGCTACAACAGCAAGATCAGATATCTGGAAAAATCAGAAGTCACTAAGAGAAAGACAATCTCCTGTCCTGATATTGAGGATTACAAAACAGCCGGTCAAGAGCCAGATGTGGTGTGGTACAAGGTAACTATTGATGACTCATTGTTCTTGTGCTGAAAAGCACAAGCTAGTTAAATCCTAAATTTAACTACAAGCTAGTTAAATCCTAAATTTGGAGTGCTTGATTTGCCAACCTTAATAACATTCTTTAAAGACAGTTATCTTGTGTGAAATAAGTAATACGTGCAGAGCAGCAGTTTTTTTCCTCCTTAGCAGGTTGCATCAGAAAAGAGCAATTATAAAAGTTGTCATTTATTTCTACTTTTTACAAAAATCTCACATGTTCTGTCTTGTAGTAACAAAATGTGTGCCGTAGCCTACTGTTAGTGTAAACAAAATTTTCTTTCAGCCGTTGAAGCTCTTTCTCTCAGCATATGGGTGGATATCTTCAGTGCTGTTTGTATATCAAATATATGTATTTAGTTAATCATAGATATCCTGTGTTGGAAGGGGCCCACAAGGATCATCAAGTCCAATTCCTGGCTCTGCAGAGGAAGTCTGAAATCTTGAAAAAAAGAGAGTACCAAAGAGAAGCTTCTTCTTGCCCTATCTGCCTAGGTATTGCTGAACACCAGATCACTGAAGATCTCATTTTCTGCAAGAACACACTGAAAAATAGTCTGGCAGGAATAATCTTCAGCTGTCACGGAGCAGAAATCAGTCAACTAAGATGCATGTGCAGGTCCACACCAGTGATGCTTTGTACTGACCAAGAAAGGGAATGGAAGGGTCTGTCCCATACACCCACACGTGTTGTCTGGGTTGCACACACAGATTGTGTGACACCAGGCTGGAGTGTGACAGCTGACTGACAAGTCATCACAGTGATTGAAATTGAACAGAATTGATGTGGTTTGGTGATGATGGTGAAACAATCAAAGTTGACAACCTTTAGTCTGCTTTAATAATGAGAAGAGACATTAATGGGATAACCTCCCACATACGCCTTCTTATCCATAATTAATAATAAGGTGCTATCAGTTTGGCTCTTAGAGAACATCTGTGTTATCTGGAAATGAGTCAGGAAGCTCAGCAGTGTGAAATGTCAATATTGATGTTATGCAGCAGGTATGTATGTCAGGTTGTCCATTGAAACTTATTCCTGAACAGGGTTTTGGAAAAATATTCTAGAGAGTATCGTGTTAAGAAGTCTGCTTATTCAAAAGCCCAGTTACTAGAAAATATATAATTACTTGGATTGCAAAATAATATGATGAATACTGGGGTAACCCCTACAAACCACAGTCAGGGATTTCAGACCATTCTGTGTGAGGCAACGTGAGTGACAAAAAGCAGGTCCCTTTCCCCAAACAATAGTGTACAGTGATACTCTGCTTATGATCTGACCCTTGCTTTCTGAAGGAGGCATCTGTCTCTAGTCATAGCACACTGGATCCTCAAGTTTTTCCCCTTTACCTTGAAGATTGAGTTTGATGTGTACATGAAGCCATCTTCTTGTGTAAATCTGCTCCAGAGGCACTGGGGGGAAATTCCTTTTCGTTATGCTGAAATACTTAGAGAAGATTTTCATCCAGGCAGGGAACATAAGTTGGCCGAAAGAGAACAGTAGATAAATAAATATAAGGAAGTCCTCGAGGTTCCTTCTTTATACCCTTGTCTGAAAAGAGAAACCCTTGTGTTCAGGAGAAACCTGCCAGTTCTCTGGTAGTCAGGGGGTTTGGACTTGTGACCTATGAAATACCATCAGACAGGACAGTCACGGTGCAAGCCCACTGTGTACAGGACTCACTCTGCTTTCCAAAAGGCTTCTCTGTGTTGAGGGATTAATGAATCTGAGCCAATAATTGCATCAATTTACAGGGAGTTAACTGTAATTTAAACATGCTCTTAATTATGCCTGAATAGATTTTCCCATGCACACCCAGTAAGTAATAAAACATTTGCTGTGAGGATTTGTTTTAACAGTGGTATGAACTTCACTTCTGGCTAGAATTACACTGCATGAAATATTTATTTTTAAAGATTTCCTCAATTAATGCCATTGATATATACGGAACTCTGTTATGCCTCTGAAAACTGTTTTGACAAGAAGTGTGAGGATTTTTTTGAAGTAAATGAATGTGTCAAGGCATGATTGAATGAATGGGATTTAAGAGTAAGAGCAGTTTCATGAAAAATCAACTGGCAGAGGAAAAAGGTGTATTACATCTTGAATGTGGAGTCTTAATCCATTTCCATCATCTCTTTTCTACAACTGGGTTGAAGGAAGGACTGTGAAAACAATCAAAATGTCAGGTGAAGGACAGGTAGTTGTTATCTACCTTAGAAAAATAGAGTTGTTGAGGTGCTGCCGCTAACATTTCAAGGAAGAGAAACAGAGCATAATAGTGCACAACTTAATTACTGGGGAAAAAAACCCAAAAAACATTTAAGATATCTAAGGAGAATAAATAGGCTTGGAAAAGAAACTTTCGTATTCTTCTAGCGGGTAAATGTACTGCAAAAGCAGAAAAGAACAATTAATTGGTTAAAGGCTTCAGTGAGACCTTAGAGCACTTTCCAGTACCTGAAGGGGCTTTATGAGAAGGCTGGAGAGGGACTTTTCACAAGGACATGTAGTGACAGGACAAAAGGGAATGGCCTTAAACTGAAGGAGGGTAGATTCTAATGAAGTGTTAAGAAGTTCTTCCCTGTGAGGGTGGTGAGGCACTGGCACAGGTTGACCAGAGAGGTTGTGGACTCCCCATCCCTGAAGTGTTCAGCATGAAGTTGGATTGGGCTTAGAGCAACCTGGTCTAGTGGAAGGTGGTCCTGCCCATGACCGGGGGAGTTGGAACCAGTTGAACTGTAAAGTCCTTTCCAACCCCAGCTGTTCTGTGATTCTATGAAATGAGTCATACAATTGAGCACTTACCTTTTAGAGAAATTAGCACACCTCTGACAGTAAAATCTACATTGTTTTCCCAGTATGAAGACTAGTTAGAATTTTGTTTGTTTCTCAGCCGTTTTTGTTGCTAAAATGCAAATTGTTACGATTTTCCAGCTTCTCCCCTTTTTTGCTTTTAGTTTTGTGTATTAAATATATAAACAAGCATTTTCAATATATTTTTATAAAGCCTGCATAGTTAGTAGAAGACAAATTAACTAGCTGAACTTTGGAAAAGAAAGGCTTATAAATAATTTTTAATATGAAGTATTCTAAGTAGATACAAAAAGAAATAATTAGGAAATCAGTGATATAATTCACCAGAACAGTTTCTCTCTGTAAAAACGTAACAGCACATTGTTTGAGCTAAATCATTAATCTCTGTTGTAGTAAAGGTGTTGCCCTTCTTATTACAAACATGTAGTATATAAAAATATAAGGCATATAAAAATGTATCTTCCATCTCTTTGCTCCCTTATCTACTTTTAAAAATAAAGTAGAGAATATAAAACTGGTAACACATAATAGGGAATTTCAGTGCTGCACTAAAAGGTGCATATCTGAAACGTGCTTACTTTGTGTGTTCTGGGAATTGTATTCCTTCTAAATTAGGATTGAAGAGAACAGAATCATATTCTTTGCCCAGTGTTCAAATTTAGTTACTCCAAGTAGGTGGTCGATGTACCTTTCAATAGATCTAAAATATTGAGCACAAATCAGAAAGGATTCAATGGCCTTTCCTGGCTCTGATCTGTGTCCCGCGTGAATCTCAAGCGATGATAGTGCAATTTAGTAACAAAAATAAGCTCTGATTCTTTTTAACACAGGAGATAGGATCTGGATTTAATCATTCTCTATCACTGCTGTTAACTAAAGTTCACGTGCAAGGCAAGATTACACTGCCCTTACAGCTGTACTTTGGAAACAGAGATAACATGATCACTCTGTTACCTGCAGTAGTATTGCACAGCTTCAGAAAATGAAATCTGTCCACATTATAACTGGATTTGGCCACCTAGGGATAGGGGTAATTCTTCAGTGCTCCATTTTCAAGTGCAAGGCCAGAAGCTCTCAGTCCTCTCTTTCTATTTCCCTGTTGTTATCCTTTAATTTAGAATCTGGCATGGATTTGGAATGCACATGGAATCCCATGAAAAATTTATGTTTGTGTCATTCTGATCTCTTGCTGTGATACAGTGTATTTGCATGTTGACGTATTTTCTTGTTTGGTTGTTTTCTTAAGAGAAAGCTTTGTTCTATTTTGTTTTCTCTGTTTCTGACACTGCTGTTGCAGACGAGCAGAAAATGGGGCATAGGTCTGGGCATGTCACCAGTCTCTGAAGTTGCTGAGCCCGATGTAACTGATGCAAGAGTGTTAGCTGCAGTCTGAGAGCTTATTCCAAGTTGCCACCTTGAGAGAGGGAGTAGAGGGACATTGAAGGTACTCAGGCCCTATGTTGCTTTGTGTTCTCTTGGTATAGAACTGTCAGGAGTACTGAGTGCTTTAGAGAACTGAGAAAAGTGTGATTTTGTTGCAGGCAGAACAGGCTTGATGCTAAATACATTTAGAGGCAGTAAGTATAAAATTTAAGGTGCCATTTTCAAGAGAGAGTTGAGCCCCTGCTTTTAGTTCAGAGCATTCCAAGAACTATTCCATCATGAGTACAATTCATGTGGAAGGTGACTGATCTGCCTGCAAGGATGTGGTTTGTTAGGAAAGGGAGAGCCTCTTCTGGCACTGTATCACACCCTATACAGAAGGACTCAAATGCTGTTCCAGTAGGACCACAGTTTATAGTGATGAACTGAAATCTGCAAACAACAGCTAAGGACTGCCTGGGGAAGTCCACGGGAGTTGCAGGCCATCAGTACCATGTACTGCATCAGAGGACACATGTGGGGGTGATATTACATAGAACCTAGTGATGGGGAAAAGCTGAATCAGAGCTCATCAGATGCTAGAGAAGCCAGTGATGAGAAACAAGACTGTTGGGAAACCAGTTTTTTGAATTCTCTTGCTCACAAAACTGCTGTTCTTCCTGTCTGCTTCTATTGGTAAATGGTTCTAGCCTGGGACTATGTGTAAAGTTTGCCTCCAGGCTAACTCTTAACAAATGTTGCCCTTACCCCCTTCAAACAGAGATGTATTTTAATGGTCTGTCCTAAAGTAGAGGTCTTGGCAGTTGTTATCAAGAAAAAGAGAAGATACTTAACCATTGCTTCAGGGCACCATGTATTAAACACAACCCATGTGATACAGTAGGAATTACTGAACCTTAAAAACATTCCTGTTTAATTCCAGCCTTTGAATTAATTCCAGTTTCAGATCTCTGTGCTTTCTGAAATTATATTTGAATTTTAATTGCAAAATATATCAAGGTGGTTGTTTACTTGTATATATAATACTGAAAATCTGATCAGGCAACACTGTCTTATGTTGTACAAGCCGAGTAATTTTGGCAATGGATTTTTTTCTGCAGGAATGTAAGCCAAAAATGTGGAGAAGCGTTGTAATTCAGAAAGGAAATACTCTCTTAATTCAAGAGGTCCAGGAAGAAGATGGAGGAAATTACACCTGTGAACTAAAGTTTGAAGGCAAGCTTATACGAAGGACGGTTGAATTGAAGGTTACTGGTAAGAATCTTTGTTCTGTGCCAATAGAAAAAACAAAGCTTTGAAATAATAAGAAAAAGTGGGTTTCACATGTCAGTGAATCTGTTTGATAGAAGTAAGTCCAAAGCAAATCCCAGTAGCTGAGCAGTCCAAAACTCGGGGAAATTTATATGAAGATCTTACAAAATTTCACAGAAGAATATTCCTGCCTTTTTCTCTGTACAGAACCTGGAAATGCTAGCTATAAAGCAAAAGGTAGAGCAGACCTAAGTCCTCCATATACACTGGAATTAACTCAGACTCCACTTTGGTCTTCAGTGCTGAATGGAGGAAAGGTTGACTGAAGCTGTAAAACAGGCTTTTGGTGAGGCTTTTAGTCCTGGAATAAACACAAGCAAAAGAGACATCTTCAACCATTAATTTTTTTTTATGAGTGATTGTTCCATATTTTTAAGCTTTGGTTTAATTCATGATGGTCAGCTTCTAGCTTCAGTCTGTGGTTTGTCTTTAGTGAAGAGTATGGCACAACCTATTTCAAGAATGAAGTTATGAACATTGGACTGTCAAGGGAAAGTAACCTGCTTATGAGGAGGTCATACACTGTGTGGTTCTGACTCCATGTAATATGTACTAGACAAGAGTGTTTTTCTGTCTCTTTTTGCC
This sequence comes from Pseudopipra pipra, assembly GCF_036250125.1. Lineage (NCBI taxonomy): Eukaryota > Metazoa > Chordata > Aves > Passeriformes > Pipridae > Pseudopipra > Pseudopipra pipra. The sequence goes on from NC_087561.1 coordinate 9,710,849, forward strand.
AGGTACCGAAAATGAATGGGTAAAAAAGTATTGTCTACAGATATAATCCTGTTCCCTTTCCAGTCCACTGTACAATATGACATCTATAATTATTATTTTGCCTTCTGTGTCTGTGGAACTTTGCGAGTATCTGAAAACTGTTGAGGTTTTCTTCAGCCTTTCACACAAAACCATATAAACAAATGGTTAGGTATTTTTCCAACTGTATTTCAACATACTAATTAAAATGGGGCCCTACTTAAAGCAATGAGAAGTAGAATTCCAGTTTCTTATATCGAACTTAATTGGTCCATATGATGTTTCTCATATGTTCTTGAAATAAAATTCTTCCCTTTATTTTGAGTGGAACTCATTTTTTTTTTATTCTTATTCTTATTCCTCATTTTCAATGAGTTCTTTTCCCTGTGTGCCATATTCATATATCATATGACTCTTTATTGTCCATTTTTGACCATGGACAGATCTCTACAGTATTGATTCAACCTACCTGACCCCAGACCTGTCAAATGAAGATATAATACCTACCTTGTGGATAGTTGCTACCCTAAGTAGCATGCTGGTCTTCAACCAGATTGTGAACTAAGTTTGACAAAGTGAAAATGAGATGCATTTAATTCAATTCCCCATGAAGGGTAGTCTATGCTCTCTCTCTCATCATGACCTTGCTAGAAGTCATGTGTTCTCTGTATTATTTAAACACTGTAGTACATTCATACTTCAGAATTTAAGGAATTTGTCCTAAATTAGCTATAGTATTTATTAAAACTATTTCTTTTATTAAAAAAATTACGACCTGAATTATTTAAAATGTAATATGAAATATGTACGTGTTCTCAGTTTTGCAAAATGCTTGAGAAGCAGATTTTTCCCCTTGTAATTTGGTGTGAAGTTCATGTTGCATTAAATTTCATTTAGTTTATAAAAGCACATATGTTAGTAAACACCTTTTCCAGATGGAAATGTTCGGAAGACTGTCTGTTTGGGATTCATCCTTAGTGTTGCTTAAGGATTTATTTCAAGTAGAGACTTTTGATTAGGGGCACCACCCTGCTCTTATTAGTTATCCATCAAACTTCCAGTGATGTCATTAGAGCTGTTAGAAGCTGCTGCCTTAATTTTCTGTGCCGAAGTGTCAGTGCAATTGCCTGACTGGCTGTGGCTGTGGCAGGGAGATCCAAGGGTGGCGTGTGCTGGTCCTCAGGCACTGCTTTACTCGGGTCCTGTCTTGCCTTCTTGCTTTTGCAGACCCAACTGGAAGATTTCAGTGGGCCAGTCAGAGGTAGGAGGGAAGTTCTACTCCCTTTCTTCTCCTGTGACTAAGTCATAGTATGAGCAACTGTGAGATTTGTAAGAAAAATAAAATCTCTGGAGTCGTAGATGGAAACTGAAAGCCACCAATGTGATGTCTGGCTACAGGGGGAAAGACTGAGGGACCTGAGTGGTATTAGTAGGTGAGCAGAGCACAAAGCAAACAGGTCAGGTGGCATTTGTGGAAAGGGGCAGTTGGACTACACATGGGTACTGTGTGGGGCTGGCAGTGTTATCGTGTGGGTGGTTGAGTGTGATTCAGATAATAAAAGGCTTCAACGGCTGTAGCTCTTCGGGGTTGTAAAGGCAAGGCTTGCAGCCTAGAATATATTACAAAAATATTTTGACACAAAGTATTTATAGGGACAAAATCCTGAGCTACAATACAGCACTAATGAGCATTGCCTAAATCTTGGTGTTTGGGTGCATTTAACAATAATAGATTGTCAACAAAACAGCTTTTTCATCACTAGTTCTTCATGGGTTTGTTACATTATGCAGACAGATGTGAAACAAGTCTTGTCAGCCATTTTTTGCTGAAGAAACATGACAACAGTGTTATTTCTTAGCAAATAACATGTAACCCTTCAATCTATGTAAAAAAAAAATATAGATACAATTTCACTTTGCTTCTCATTGTGGACAAAAAAGTGAGGTTAGCAACTGTGAGGTTAGCAACTGTTTAGCGTTCTAAAACCTAAAAAATGTAACAGAAACTTCATTTTTAATTAGATAATAGATTAGACTGCCCTCATATAGAAAAAAATGAATTCACTAATATAAAGTTAATCTACAGATAACCTACAATATCAGAATTTATTAGTTTTTAATCAGATTACAGCTGTTCAGGAATATCAGCAATCATAAGCATGTTAATGAGTATTGTTAAATGACAGTGTTTATTGAAGAACAATTATACTGTTCAGATAAAAAGAAAAACCCAAATGTAAAAAGTCACATTGGTTTTAAAAGGCAATTTATGCAGCCTTCTGTTTTCCCCAGCCCTACCTCTATTTTGATGCACAGCAATATTTTAGTAGCAGCGGAGGTGAAAAGGTACAATTGTAAAAAAACCACCTGCTATGTTTACCTACTGCTTCTGCCCTCTTTTTGTTTTGGGCCACTGATCTGTAAGGAGACAGGCTGAGAAGATGTATGGAGATGTATGTTGGGAAAGGGTAACCCCCCTGAGAAAGGAGCAAAACCTGCTTGTCAGGGCAGATGGGGCAGTTTTGCAGGGATGTGCTTTCCCATGGCCAGCTATGCTAGTGAGAGAATTGCCTTCTTCTTTCTGTTGCCTGTGAAAAGAGGTGATTTGTGAACTTATACTGGTGAATTATTTTCCAGTTTGACAGCAGAAAGTGGCCATCTGACCAACTTCATAAAGTGCTGGTGATGGATTGGAGTGGCATGCAGGAATTACTGAACCACTCTGTCCAGCAGCCCTGTCCTCCAAGTTTCCTTCAGTCTCTACTCTGGCATGTTCTTCATAGGCTGCTAAAATGCCTGGCTGTTCCTAAAAGTCATTTATGCAGCAATATTTGTTTTGACCATCGTAAATGACAAATTATTCCACATGGCTACATGAATCGAATGATTCCGCCTGAATTCACTCTTTGCTCACAGTTTTTCAATTAAATTCTTTCAAGTCTCATTACATTGCTCACTTTTCAAATTACACCTGCTGCTGTTGCTACATTTTGTTTGTGGGTTTGGGACCCCTTTATTAGCACAAGCAGTTGATGGCAATTTGCTATTGTTAAGCCAAGGGAGTGAATTGGATTTAGAAAGGCAAACGATTAGTTGTACTTTCCGGCAGCTCTAGGGACGTACAGTGAGAAGCTACCTCAAAATAGGTGAGGATATGAGCTAAAAGTATGTCCATTGTTTGGTGGCAGTTTCTTTTCTGCGCATTTTTAATGCTCTGCAAACTGGGTATGCTGTTTTACATTATTGGAAGTCTAGTGACACCTTGGCAGCAATCACTGGGTGCCGATCAGTACAAATTTACACCTGTAGTATTCTGTAGTTCACTCTAAGCCTTATCAATTTACAGGAGATAAAGTATTGCCACCACAATCATACAAATGACATGTTGACTGACAACATTTTTGGCTGTTGACAGTTTCCAGAACAACCAAAGCAAGAAGTGTTAAGATAAATTAAAAGCTTATTTAAACTGAGCTGTAGCTGTAACATGTCCTCTGAAATTCAGACTTTTATAAGGGATTTATAGAACTGGTATTTGCTTAAAAATCTGAAAACGTGTAATTGTGATTCTCTCCCAGTGGCATTGTGTTTTGGCACAAGCAGTTTAGTAATCTGCAATGAATTTGTGAAATGGTTCAATGTTGCTTAAAAAGTTACTTATCCAAAAAACCAGTTTATCTCTGAAAGGTCACTGAGCTCTGAATATCACTGTGTAGATGTACACAAAAGCAGGGCCAGCATAAGACACAGGTTAGAACAGCAGGTGGCTGAGGAATAGGAGCAGATAAGCTGAATATATTCAGCAGTTTTCTGCAGTGACAGGTACTGTGCTAAGGACATGCCTGTCGCACAGAGCTCTGGTCTGTAGGGATTCCTGAGTTAAGCTCTGAAGGAGCTTTTCCAGCAGAGCTAGTTAACATGTTTTCATGGCTCTTAGTACCCAAATTAACTCTGACATCTCTGCCTGGCATTGCACTCCGTAGAGAAGGCAGAGCCTCCAGGTCCTGGTAGAGGCTAGATACACTCTCACTCTTCCATTGTTGCCTCATATTCTAAGCTCCAGAGCTTTTTCTTTGGAGATGGGATGAAATAGCTGTTGTTACCGCTGTTGTATCATCAAATAAAGCAGTAACATGTCAATTAGAGCACTGTATGAAAATGACATTAATTTCAATTTATGTAATTTTAACATCAAAGATCATATTGCAACATTTTGCATTTCTTATTTTGTTATGTCACATTACTTCTTTGTTGTGAGCCGAGATGTTTTAATTTGATTTGTGGCTGTATAATTTTAATAACGCATATAGCTACTAATGTATATTACTGGAATTTTTCAGCATTTCTAAAATGAGATGTTTTGATAGTTCCTATTAAAAATTTTTTTAATTGATATTTCACAGGATGTTTCTTGTGCAATGCCTAAATTTTCACCAAATGTAGACTATATTTCCTGGCAACACTCAATATCATACCTTATCCCTGGGATCTGGGAGTTGCTTGGAGTGCAGGGGTGTTTAATTGCTGATTTTGGCCAGCAGCTCTGGTGAGAACTGTTAGCTCCCCACTCTCTTATTTATTTGTATTTTCAAGCATGGGTCAGAGAGCCTGTTGTCTCAAATAAAGCAGAAAACATTTCAAGGAAAGCCTAAAGCAGCCTGTGAATTTTCCTGATGAAACAGCCTGAAAAGCACTCCAAGGTAAAACATGGTGACGTGCGTATGGTGGAAGTTAGTCTGGCCTTCAGGGCTTACTCCTCCTCACATACTTGCATGTCCAGTGCTGATGGGCACGGGAAGTGTTTGCTGTAGTTGGAGCTGTCTCCTTTTTCCTGGAAACAGATGCTTCTTCTAGAGAGTTCTTTTTTTAGCTCCACATCTCCAAATGAAAAACTTCCCTTATTTAGGGTTCAAGAATTCTAAAGCGGTGTTGAAGCTGTCAGCAGCTGTTGGACCCAAGAACATGCTTTTCCTTCTTTCCTTCCTCTTCTGGCTTGGCAGATTTAGCCTTTCTTTCCCTGCTAAGAACAATGTTCAGCTCACTCCCAGTGCTTGGCAGTCTGACATATGGCCTAGGGTACCTGTCCCCCATCGTATCCCATGCCAGTGTTGTAGCTAGAGCCTCCTCTTGGCAGGAAATGTGCTGTTTCCAGCTGAAGACCCAACTTCTGCTCCCCGAAACTTCTTGGGGAACTGCTGGAGTACAGTCAGAGAACACTGGAATATTGGCACTTCCTACTTCAGAACCCAATTTTGTACTTAACAAGCTAGTTTGTCCATGATTTGTAACTCCCTCCCATACTTACTAATACAGACAGCAAATCACTGTGCAGAAGGCTTCCAATGCAAGGGGGTGATTGATGTTTGCACTGTCTCCAGGGAGAAGGGGGTCACACTGTGTCTTTCCTGATGCCTGTCTGTGTGCCATGGTGGGCTTTAGGTATCATTCTCTAATAGCATCACAAAGCAAGATTGAATGTTTAACCAGAGGTGTTGAGCTCAAAATAAAGTATGCATTTTCAGATTTTCATCAAATATAGCATAAGCAGTTTGTTGAGCCAACAAACTGGTAAGATTTTCATAGGGACTTACATTTCCTTTTTAATTACTGTTAGTACTTGCCATCAACTAATGTGGTATTTATAGTGGTAGAGGCAACAAGGCCTTCTTTCCTTCTGGAAAACACCTTTCAATATTCTTTTGTAATAGAACTTTTACCAATATTTGAGTCCAAAAGAGAATAAAGGGGAAAAAAATCTACATAAACCAATTGTTTGGAAGAAAATATTTACATAACAAAAGACAAAGAGAACAGCAACTTGCTTATGACTACAGTTAAAATAACTGTGAAAATGAGATACTTTTTAATTTGGAAGAGAAATCTTAAAGGTGAACAAGTTAAATCTGCAGAAATTCTGTACTTCTGGGAGGGATACTACAGATTGTTTGGAAATAGAAAATCCTTCCTATTCCTTCTAATATTGACATGTTAAAATATATAACATTTACATCATATCTGAAGTGACATTTTCTTGCTCATATAAGTTACACATTTCCATAGCAAGATTTCATCTCTTCTTCCCATTTGCAATATCTTAACACAGTCAGGGCATCACTTTTTCATTAAATGCAAAGGACAGCAAAAAGCCTGCCCAAATTAAGTTTTTAGTGAGAATCTCAAACTTTAAAGATCTGTGGTAGGAGATCCTGTCCTTAGCATTTCCTCTGCTGCTCTTTCTTATAAATAATGCATTGGATTTTCTAGTATTTTTATTTTCTAAAGGAAACCTTCCTTTTTGTGACAAAAAGCAAGCCAGAAATGGGTTAAGTGCTGACAAATACAGTACTAAAAGACCAGGAAATGAATTTCACAGCTGGGTTCTCAAACCATTGCCAAAATAACTATCTATTTAAAGCAACATATAGGAAGTGCCAAAAAATTAGAGTTTTCTTTTGATATATTTTGTGTGGTTTGTATTAATTTTTATCAAGGTCTTTGTTTTGTAAATATTAGCTTTCTATTTCTTACAGTAAAGTATTTCTCTTAAACCTTTAATTTCAGTTCTGATTTGTTACATGTCTGGCCAGCACCATCCCGTTAACTGCTGCAGACAGCTAAGCATGTTTCTGTGGTCAAAGCACACTTAATAGCCACTAATTTCTGTAGTGACTTTAATTTTTCTAGCTACCTCAGGCAAGCCCACTTGTGATCCAGCAAGAGAAATGTGTGCATTTACTTTTGACCTCATTTGGAAAATGGAGTGGCTTCTCTGCCTTTTTCAGAATATTCCTTGTTCAACCATGCAAAAGCCCCATCATAAATCTGCAGCAACTTCTGTGTCTGTGAAGAGTCAACAGGAAAATTCAATCCAGAGCACGGTGTCAGTACAATGCAGGTGCCCATTCACCTGGAAGAAGTGACACAGCTGGTCGTGTTCTCTCTTTTAACATCTCCTTTTCACCTTACACCCAGCAAGGTCCTTATAAATTGACCAGGCTCTGCTGCTTTCAGGAGCACCTTATCAGAGTCTGTAAGCTGAGGATCTGGACAGTGTCTGAAGGATGCATGTGCCCATTTGTGGTTGCTGTGTGAACTGTGTCGCCGTTGAAGTGACAACACAGTATATCCACAAGGATAAAAGCTCCTTCATTTTCAGTCCCTCAAATGATCCAGATTGATGACTTTTCCATTCACCAGTGTGACCTGTTAATACAGGGCTCATGAAAAACAAGTTTGGAAGATAAACATTAAGTATTACCTCCATATTTCCTGGAGAAAGTGCACGTTCTAAGGGCAATGAGAAATGTAGCAATATGCTGCAGTCTATGAATTATATATAGTGTCAGTACTCTTGGCGCTTTACTTACAGCTTCACAGACTGCCTTCCTGGCTCATGAACATGCAAAGTAATTAGAATGGCAAATAGCATTAGTTTTTATTGACCTATGTTGCCCCCTAGTTCTCTGTCATGTTCTTGAACATCATGCTTTTTTCCTTCCACCTTAAATCAGCAGTTTGCAGTTTGTAGCATTGATTATTTGGTGTTGTCTAATTTATTGACGCGGACAGCCAAAGCTTCCACAGTTGTTATCAGTTGCTCATTTATCCCATGATCTGCCATTGTGCACAGCAACCGTAGCTTGCTGAATCACTTGCTCTGTACTGTAAATGTCAGATACGAGCTCCCACTTTAAAAACTGTCTTTTATTCTGGGAGCTACTGAGCCACGTTCTCTAAGTGTATTGTGCCTTCAGTAGTGGAGGTGACTTGGTATAAATGATAGGACTGTGAGGTTTTTTGCCCACAACAGTGAGGTAAAGCACAGCCACTGAAATAAACTTGTACATTTTCATTTCCTATATAAGAGAGGTTTCCTTCATCATGAAAATGTAGGCTGGATGCTCATTCTTCTTTATTAATAATAGATAGGCAGATAGATGCACAGACATGAAATAACGCTGCCTCTGAAACCATTTTGCTAATGGTAAAATAGATACACATGAATGAGCAGATTGCTTTTCCCACTGAAAATGCAGCTTTCCCACCCAGAGAAACTGCAAATCTTGCCTAATGTTTTGTCTCATAAGAAAAGCCTGAGAATAGGAAGCAATGACTGTCTAGTTCCTGTGAAATGGCTGGAGAAATTTTAATAGGTGAATTGCAGTAACTTTAACTGGGATCAGGGTTATGTTTTCGCAGCACAATGTTGACGCCTTTCAGAGCTGGTTTGTGCTGCTTGGCACTTGTGGCTTTGTATCTGAGATGAAAAGTTCTGCTGTGGAAGGAATAGTGCTCACTACTGAATTGTCAGCATTATTTCTTGCTGCAGTGATGTGATCCTCAAAGGTGCCTTATTCAAGTGCCTGTTTGGCCTGACCCTGTTTAGCTTATGAGATCTGACAGTAGTAGTATTGCTTCAGGCTCTGATGTTGCTCTTATGAAGTTCACCAGAAGACTGGAGCTAATAACTTACTGGTGTTTGTTCAGTGCCTTGCAATTTTTAAGTTGAAAAGACATACAAAAATATGCTGGGTGTGTTAAGTAGCTTGTTTGTCTTTGATATCATGGAACAGGATGGAAAACATGTTCTTACTTTTTATCAGGACCAACCAAGCTATTTTTTGTCTTCGATAGTATTGACTGACCTCTTGCAAGCAGGAGAAAAATAAGCATTCAACTAAATTTGTATTTAGGCGTTTATGACTCCAGTGTATTTCAAAGGGATAGGTAGCTACTTGGTTACGTTAGACTTTCATGTGCTGACTTATTTACTGTGTGCGTTGAGTGGTTTTTGCAATGCAAGCATGTTTCAGTAAATAAAATCAATTTGCAGCCAATGGGAAGGGAGCAGTAAGTGATTTAACTTTTCATCTTTTCCTTTGGCTTAAAATGAAAAGCTCTCCAAGGTATTTTTTATGACAAGCCCTGTGGGCTGAAGTACTCTGAGAAAGTGCAGGAAATATAAAGTGCAGAATTGCAAACCAAAATGATTTAGCAGTAAAATTAAAAAACAATATAGTTATAAATTTCTAAGGCCGCTTTGGGTTCTTATCCTCTATTTTTTCTGTTACAGTCCAGCAATGGACCTAAAGGACTATTTCTGCTGGTAAAGGACAGTGTGGTCTGTGTGGTGTCTGATTTTATTTTATTCTGGCTGGTGCTCCTGCTCTTGTGTGGGTACCTGTCTGCCAGGAATTGGTCTGAGATAATTTCATAATGGATTGAGATGATAAAAGGGCTTTGGTTATATTGAAGGAGGCTGGATCCAAGCACCAGATGGCTTTTCATCTTTATACAGTACATATCACATTAGCAATCCAGTTGTGGGTAGTTGAGTCGCCCATCCTGGGCCAGGAGTGGTTATAGCTTCTGTCAGGGAAGGAACCAATTTGCCATAAGCCATATATGCCCTTACAACTTCTCTGGAATACACGTGCATGCTGCTTTTGTTTCTTATGTGGGAGAAGACGTGCATTTGGAACAAGGGAGGTGTGACTCTGCCAGGGATATGACAGGTCTGTAACCTCTGAGTGGACATAGTAACTGTATTTAGGCAGATGTGTTTAAGAAGAATATTGTTATCTGAATATAGGTATGTACATGTGAATGTGCAGTAAAGCAATCTCATTTAGAGACTTCATTTCAGTTGTGCTTCTCTTGGGACATGCACATGTTGCAGAAATACGGGCAACCTAATTTGTAAATAAAATAGGAATGAGGAGTGCTCAGTAAGTTTTTCGGCATGGTGTGGATGCCAGCAGGAGAGGAACAGAAATACCGTGGGAAGGATTAGATGGGCAGAGAGGAAGATCTTTGGTACTTGGTTGAGTTTTCTGATATAGAAATCTGTTTGAAACTGGCGGAAAACCTAACCAAAGCATCAGGTTGATGAAGAATTGTGAATTTTTGGAAAAAAACCAGGAGTTTTGTTGGAGAGGAATGTTAGCATTTGCCCCCTTATGAAATACTTTTTTCCTTTTGTAGCAGGAATTCCATTCTGGGATAAACTGCAGCTTTTCTGTAGTGTTCTCCAGAGGGAGAGAATTCATTCTTTTTCTAGCTAAAAGACTTCTTGAAAAAGAAGCTGCCCTAGAGCTTTGGGCAGTGCTGCGCTCAGAGGAACTACTGTGATCACAGACTGCAGGTGGGAAGAGAGGTCAGTCTGGGAAGATGATGCTCAGGGATTAAAATTGTGGTGTCTGCACCTCCAGCAGTGACAAGGCCTGTTATGTTCTCACCTCTAACAGGTTTCATACAGCTCACACAAAGAAATGTTTTATAATTTACTCGTATACTGATATTAATACACTTGGGACTGTTTGTTTTAAACACTTATCAAAGAGAAATTTCTCTTCCATGTTAATGACTTCCCATACAGGACTATTCACGTTCCTGTAGATCATGCCCACATGACTGAAGCAGTACAGTAAAGCATGGAAGTATTTCCAACCATTCCCTCGAGGATAGTTATCAGTGCAGTGCCTTCGTTCCAGAAAAGCAGTCATGGAAGTCAAGTACACATATAATGTACATGTTGAATCGTTCTACCCATAGGGAAAAACGGCCCTTTGTTGGGGTTTTATTTTTGTTGTCTGCTTTTTCTCCACCTCCCAAACACGAATAATTCTATTCCTCACTGTCCACTGTTCTGGCAGTACAATGGGCATTGTGCATTTCATAAGTACATACAGAGGTTTTTGTCAGCTGGAGCTCATGATGTAGGGGAGAGGTTAATGGGACACATCATATTCTAAAGATAAGGAGTGGGAATTATATATATTAGTTTAATGTAGAGGATATGGACTGGAAAGAAAGTTGGTTCCTTTCCATTAAGTTGTGGGAGAGTCAGAGCAATGTCTTTGAGCACCACCAAAATCTCTGTCTATCTGCTACTGAATCTATACTCCCCATCAGCCCAGACCTCACTTTAATATTAAAAATGGTACTTGCTTTCTTTTTCTAGCCCTCGAAAGGGCTTTAATTCTTTCCCTTGTTCTGCCAGTGCTCTAGCTGCTACAGCTGTTGCTGTCACATTTAATAAGGACTTTGTAGAGTTTAAATATTGCGTTGCTTCACCAGCTTTTCTTTGGCACAGGAGAAAAGCTTTGTTGTTAAGATGAGATGCTTCTCACCAACACAGCTGCTGACACGTGGGTTTCAGCTGAAGGTGACAGGAACTTGTCACTTGCCCCAGTGTTCACGTGAAGCTCCCTGCAGTGCAAGTGCTGCCTGGCACAGTAACGCAGCCACTGATGGAGCTGGGAGCTTGCTGTGCTTCAGGGCAGACCCCATCCAGCACAGAGCCCTCACTGATTTGCCCCAGGACTGTGGTATTCAGAAATGTACCTCTTTCAAATGGAAATATAAAACTGACCACATTATGGTGGCTGGCCTACAGTTGTGCCATTACAGCGACTTTGTGGTCTCATATTTCTCATTTTAAAATCACTGGTGATACTTGGTTTGTTTTATGCAGTAAATAGGTAACTTTCCCTTGCTCACTCGTAGTCAAGGTGGGAAACAAGGCAGCAATGTGGACAGTAGCTTGACATTTTAAAATGTCAGAAGGAGGAGGCAGTGAGACTAAAACTTGATGTCCTCATACCTACAGTAACTGAACTGCTTATTGAAATATTCTTCTCCCCAGCCTTGAGCTCTGTATGTGTCAATCCAGCTGAATATAATTGGGGCTGTTTACTTTGACAGACAGTCAAATTCAAGAAAAACATGGAAAAAACACTCAACCCCCACTCTTCAGTGTACTGCTGTATACCCTCCTGTGTGCATTGTATCTCTTCCCATTCTCCTTCCCCCCAAACTTTCCATCTCTCTGCACAACCAGGCTAGATATTTGCATTCATTCTCAATGTTAAACTGCATTAAAAAAGCCCACTTTCTTCCTGAAGCTATTCATCATCTTTCTGGACCTTTGATGACATCCTCTTCCTTTGATTCTGAATCATTCTCATGTTTTCAGTATGACAGACAGTGATTTTATTTTTTTTCCCCTAACATTACAAAAGGACCAACCTCTCTTGTTAGGATTTCTTTTGAAGTAGCCAGAGTGAAAAGAGCTGAGCTGCGGGATAGAAAAGTATTGCCAAAACATGACATTTTAAAAAAATTGATAATAAAGTCTAGGTTAAAAAAGAAGTTACTGTGCAATGCATATATTTTCATCCAAACATTACAGGCTGTTCTTTTGTTTGAATCTTCTGAGTGATGAAGGAAAACAGATAAGAGCTGTTAAGAGTTTTGGTAAAAATGCTACTTTTCAAGAGTATTATCAATTATATTTGGACACCTCATGGCATGTTTTTATCCTTTAAATAGGATTGGTTTTGGCTTAGTGTGCTTATACTGCTCTGATTCTGCCTTAATTCACAGACATTTGCATTTCTCTGCTTTCCCTCTTGGTGACATGCTTGGTGAATAACAGCTTGCTGGGTTTACATTATGAAAATAAGAAAAGGAAATGAAACTGCAGATCCTTATCTTCAAGAAAGATGCCTAAATTAGAGAAAATCTTTTTGTTGTTCTTGTGTTTGCTAAATATAAGGCGTAGTCAAATCCCAGAAGCTGACACAAGAAACATCTGCAGTTGGAAAGTGGCAGTTTGAATTCTCAAACCCATGACATAGCCATGCCCATTAAACCCAAATCAAAATGAAAGTTAAACCCAAACAGAGATTGTTTCCATCTTTGCATGTGAGGTTCTCTGTCATTCTAATGCTTGCTTGCATGTCTGGCTGAGAACTTACAACCAGGCTGTGCTATATTGTCCTGGGAAGAGAAAGAGGGACTCTCCAAAGGACAGGTGCTGTCAGTGATCCAGCATCAGTCATCCAAATCAGTCCAAAGACCTGGTGGAGAGCTGGAAGGAGGTGGCTAAAACAGGTGCCAAAAACAATCCAGGGCCTCAACTGGCCCAGATCAGCATTAGAAATCAAGAAGACAGTGCTGCTTTGTACTGACCAAGGGTCTTTATGTTTAATTCTCAGTTGGTTATTATGGAGGTGCGTAAAAAAAGTTCATCCTGTTGATTTAGATTCAGCTTGCAGCTTGTTGTATATGCAAAGGACCTTGCCACCAGAGAGGCCATTGCAAGATAACACAACAAGAGCAATTGTTCTCCTCTTATCTGAAGCCCTGGTGCACTGATTACTATTTAAAATTATTATTTAAAATGTTTGTCGTAAACCCTTTCATAGCAGGAGCACTTTTGAAGTATTAAATGCTATTTTCCTTTTAGCCAGAGCAAGGAACGAGGGGAGATGGAGTTGCTCGAAAGCACGTGGCTGCAGTTTCCTGTATGAGGCTCATTTGTCAAGATAACAGATGTGGTGCTGTAGGGATGGGGTTGTTGTCGTGTGTGCTGTTTATCACTGCAGGGGTTGTCCTGGAGGTGAGATGCACATGTAATATAAAGTGGTGGAGGAACGTAGCTCTGTTCTGTCTCAGTCAGAGGGCATGATGACTGTCCCAAGGGACAGGGCAGATGCCACCACACTGACGTGGTGCTGCATCCTTGCAGCACTCTCTGCACTGTCTGGTGGGCTGGCTGGCACAGCTCCCCTGCCCTGCCTGGGTGCTCCTGCACGGCTGACACAGGCACTGCTTGCTGGAGGCTCTCTGTGCTGCTGTCCATCGTGTCGTGTAGACACATATACAGTGTGCTCATTGTCTGAGCAGCTGCTAAAATTAAACATGTAAGTGCAAGATGTTTTTTACAGCCCCATTTTGATTTTCTCAAGGCAGCCATTTGTATTAGAGGTGGGAGGCTGAGATCTGGTCTGCAAGGGGGCTGGCTATAGCATCCTTTATAGTCATTTGTGTGAAGAACAAAGTTAATGAAATTGATAGTTGCATTAGTGTACATTTCATGGAAAACTGGTGCAAGGCTTTGAGTATTTTCGAAGTATTTTTTCTGCATTTGACCTTGGTTTTGAGTTTCTGACCTTGAAAAGAGAAAATGAGATATTTTTCTTGCAACAAAAATGGCGACAGCAAAATCAACTCTGGCCTCTGTTTGGAGCCTGAGAAATTTCAGCCTGAAAGGGGGAAATTCTAAGTCACTGACTTCCCACGAAAGGGCAACCTTGTAGAGTATGTGTATGTATAGCTGTAACCGTTGTAACAAAGACTAATGTGCTGCTGCCAAGGAAAACTCAAAATGGCAAAACATAATGTGAGAAGTGGAGGTGATAGAAAAGTAACCAAGTGAGTTAATAGGACAACGCTTGCAAGAAATCCATTGCAGCGTGAAACTGAAGTTAGGGTATTTGCCAGCTTCCTGAGATGAAGGGGATTATGCTCTGGACAGTCAATATCAGGAGCAAAAATCTAGGACGCAAAAGCAAACATGTACTAAACTGGTTTTCCTGGGGTAGTCTCTGACTGAAGAGCAATTAGATGGATGTGCCACTCCTGGACTCACTCTCTGTGTCACTGGAGAGGCAAACCATCTGAAATAAACAGTCTGGCTTCTGTTAATGTTAATCAGAGTACGATGTGTTGCCCTCAATGGTGTTCCACCAGTGGGCAGCTCAGTATTCAGTCTGTGGCAGACATAAAGTGCCAATCAGTGCTGGAGAAGAGCTGCTTGGATGCATAGGCTAACGAGTTAGAAAAGTAAGAGTTGAGGGGAGCTGACAAAAAAGAGCTTCCATTTTCATGGAAGAGAGTGAATTTTTGGTGGGTGTTAAGTTTCCTTTGCCATGAAGAGCAAGCTTTTGAAGCCATGCTTTGTTCCCAGCTGAAGAGAAACATATGCAGTTCGAGCTGGGGAAATTACCATGCGGTAAACTAGTCTCAAATGACTTTGCTGCTTCGTTTCATAGTTATAATTTTGGAAGCATATCACAGCAAAGGCCTTCATCCAGGACTAAGTTCAAATCAAGTTTCGAGTTTTGAAATTGAGGTATTTTGTGAAATCCCCAAGCATTTAAAAATAAATACCCCTGGAGAATTTAACAGATGAAAAATGTATTTTATGTTAAACAATTCATTCAAAAGATAAAAAAGAGAAGGGAAGAAACAGTTGTTTCTTAACTACAAAATAATCTATTAACTTTTGGATTGTCTTCTCATCTCTGCAGAAAGATGTGAGGACATTAAAATAAAAGTAGAAGTAGGAATGCATTTATACCAGGAGCAGGCATGCATATACATCTTGATGTGAATTGTTGAAATGATACCACATGCATGAGTTTGCTCAGAGGTCCTCATTGTCTGCCTCTCCATCTTCCTGATGGTTTAGCTGCTTGTGTGGAGAAACACTTTGGAGTTGCTTGAGCTTTCTGGTCTCAATTCTGACTCTAAAGTCCCTTACTCAGAAATGTCAGCATTGACCTTAATTGATTTCTGTGGGACCAAGGTTAAGCATGAAGCTGTTGCCCATCCCTTGACCAGCTGTCTGTTGCTGTTCAGCAAAACATAAACAAGGGTTTTATTCTGCTTGAAGTTGAGAAGGTTTAAGCACAATGCTTAAGGACAGCCACACAGTACAAGACTTTGGCAGAAGAGGAATGGAGTTTCAGAGAAGCAGTGCGTGTGAAAACCTGTGCAGAGCCCTCCTGTGTCCCAGGGCTGTCTGTGGTCACCTCCAGTGGCACATGTCAGAGCGCAGCTTTTCCAGCTGTGACAGCATGGCAGCTACAACTGTTGTTGTAAAACATCCAGTTCTTTTCCCTAATGCCCTCTAATGCCAAACACTTGAAAGTATATGGGAAACTTATGTTGAATCAATACCTTATGAATAAGGAAGCTTTTCTTACAGACCTCTTGATAGAAATGAGTGTTTGGCTCTTATATTGAACAAAGTGTACTTGTGCAGCAGTTTCATCTCTAAATGGCATTTTTAGCTGCAGCCACTAGAAACATAAATGACTAAAAACCATGCTCTGTTGTGAAGACCATGTTGAAAATAAAACTTGTCTTGTGCTCATGTACCAAGTAATAATGATAACAAAAAAAGCTGTTCAGAAAGTGCTACTATTTGAATTAGGCCTGTCTTCATCTCGTTAAAATAAATGTATTTATTAAGTATGCATATCTTTATCTCTTATGTAATGAGAAGAACAGAGCCATATCACAGATCCGCAGTGTCTTTTGTGCTCTACAAATTCGATGCGACAGTCACCAGACAAAAAAGTGATTTATACTGTGTCTTGTAATGGGTGGAATAATTAGCAGTGGTGGCATCCATCACTTCTACAACATGCTTATCTCAGAACTTTTCCATTGATTCAAGAGAAAAGCAGGAACAAACCACAGGAACTGAACAGTAAAAGTCTGTTATGTACTCGGTGCTTTAACTTGGTGTGTCTGATTGGACACCTGATTAACAGATCTCTACAGCTTGAACAAAGTGTGGCTTAGGAATGGGTTCAGTTCGTCAGAAATTAATGCTGCAAGGCTAAGAATGAGAGGAAAATAAGCACCATAACTGTCTATGGATTGTGAAGGCTGTCAAGGGGGTTTCAATTCTGTTTTCTGCCCAGACGCTTTGTTCACTGGGAGCATGATAAGCTAAAGATTTTGGAAGTTTCCTGTCATTGTAAAGCATGTGATCTTGGATTCAAAGAAGGAGACCATATCTTAACAAAATAGTGCACATGAGTAAATTGTTGCTCAGCTCTGGTGTAACTTCTCTCTGATTTCCAACACTGTTCATTCCTTCAAAACTTTTAAAACTTTTAGAAGTTTTTAAAAGTGAGAGCAATTGGGAGTCTGACTCTGACTCCATGCACTTCTCTTTCATTCTTTTGGCACAGGTGAGAAGTTGGGGTTACTGTATTTCCCTTCTGTTAAAAAGAAAAGTTTATTTTCTAGCTATGTTGGTTTTGAAAAATAGGGGAGCAATAATTCTGTACAAGACATGGGGATAATGACTCTCAGAAGGCAACTGTGGGAATCAAAATCAGTGGAATTAGTCTTTTTCTGTATTGAAAGTAAACAACAACAACAAATTACAAGTATGGGAGATGTCTGGGAAATATTAGGTACAAGATTTACGAATAGCTTACGTGCAGTATGAAATTGGCTGGCTAAAGATAATTTCAAGGTTAAAAGAGGAGGAGATAATTTCTGACTATAAATGATATTTGTAATTCTACAAAGGAAGTTTAAAAGGGCATTTGGATCTTGGGCTTCATCACCTGAGATAGTTCCTTTAACACTGATGCTACATCATTTGGTGTGAGGCGAAGGAAGGAAGAAGAGTTGGTTAGCAGAGCACCTAAAACAAAATCAGATGTACAGATTTTGAATATTTTACACAAGTAGATCTCAGATTAAGGATGGGACAGTTCCACACTTCCTCTCTAGGAAAGAAACAGTGAGAAGCTTGTTAATTTACGGGAGTACCTGTGAGAGCTCAGGGGAGGAAGTGTGGTTACCTCTAAAGCCCACAGCAGTTCACCAAAGAACGCATTCAGAAGAGCAGGAGGCAATAATACAGGTCATTGGAGAAACCATTACACATTGATATGAACCAATACTGGAGAATTTAGTCTGGAAAATCACAGAATCTGCAAAGGAAGGAACACAGGAAAGATGTTATGTTCACTGTTATTAAAATTGTACATTCACTTGTACGATTTGGGGGTTATTTCCATTATGATCCAAGCAGAGATTTCTTTCAAACAAGAATCTTTCTGGCCGCTGTAACTCAGCTCACATTCAGATGGAAAAGGAAGAAAATTGTTAGTTCTTTTGCCATTGAAAAGCAAAGGCCTTTAATTAAAGAGGGATATTTTTTGTGAAATACAAAATAATAAAACAAAACTTTTCTAGAGGTCATTGAAATTCAAAACACTGAGTTCTGGCATTAGTGCAGAAAGAAATGTAATATAAATATGTACAGAATGTCTGTCACTGCTCCCATTCCATGTTGGTTGTATTCTTAGAGCACATGCTGCTTTCTGCGAATCTGCTGACTGCTAAATAATCTTGTCATTTGCTGAGTTCCTGTAACAGCAGACACATAATCATCTGTTCAAAATAATTATGTAAGATTCTAGCTGATCTGAAGAGTGTCATATAGCTTTTTAGCCTATAATTAACATGGATATTTTCCAGCTTTGCTTTTTCACATAGAAATGGGAGCAGTTGTGTATTTTACTACATTTTTCTTTGCTAGAAGTCTACATTCCAAACTCTACAGAAAGCTGTGAAGGTTTTACACACTTGGTGCTATAAAACAATGCTTGATAAAACATATTTTCTGTTCAAGGACCCCAGTGAAATAGCAGAGCTCCACTGCACCTACTTAGATATTCTTTAAATAACTTTGAAAAAAAAAAGAATATGAACATTCTGTTAGGGTGCAAGTGTCTCTGGTTTTAGTGGACATAACTCTTCATGTGTTACTAAGGTGCTTGTGATCAGTGGGTTAGAAGAGATGGAATCCAGACTGGCAGAGAATGAGTTGTTGTCCCCACTAGTGGTTGACCCAGAATGATAAAAATACATCACTGCTGGTTGCCAGTAGCAGTACTCCTTTACCATGGCTGCTATGTGGCCTGCATGGAGATCTGAAATTGCCAAAACTTAAACCTTCCAGGTTTCAGCTGTGCTGCTCACTCTATTCAACTCATGACTTTGAACAAGTTATTAACTTTGGAGTGTGTCCTTTTCCCCTCCCAGTAAAAGCTTGAGCATACATACTGTATGTGCAGAGTGTAGGATAACCAGTGAATTCATGCTTCCAATATTCTGTAGGTAGAAGGATAAGAACTAACAATAATAGTTGTTATCTACCAGGGCTGTAACTCTGAATTCTTCCTGTGCTTGGCTTTGGCTAAAATGTTTTCATGTTTGGATAAGCCATCATGTAATTTCTGACAGTGTTTTAGCTGAAAATGTGGAGGTGATTGTAAGAAAGCCCATGCCCCGGCAAATAACTCTGACATAATTGGCAATATGCCAGCAGGACAGCGTTCACATAGCTTAGATTCATGCCAGTCCTAAGAAATAGAAGCTGGGGAAGAACAGTGGCCATGTACTGCTCTACAGTGTTACAGTATTGTCCTGCATCCAGACGCTTTTAGGATAAATCATACAAAATTCAGGTCTCTCCTGAAATCAGAAAAATGGTTATGGACAGAGACATAAATCAGTCACCTAGGGTATGAGGAGGATTGGTGCAGATCTTCCAGTTTTGGCCTGTGACTTTGGGTTCAGACTTGAAGGGTGCCTTGCAGCAGAGCACCTGATCTCAGGTGATAACACAGAACCCAGGGCTGTACACAGTGATAAATAACAGCAAGTAGTCTGTTCATCAGAGTCTCTGTGACATTATCACTCTTGTTAAAAAGGCAGCTCTATTCATGTAGTTCCATATTAGCAATTTTCTTCATAGAGAATAAAAATATCTGTGTGAGAGCCGTGTGATTGAAGTCTACTCAGAAGTTAGCCACTACAACAAGAGCAAAAATTTGCTGGTGAGGCCTGTTGGTGTTAAATCTCTCTGCAGACAGTGTCTGGTATCATTTTATTAGCAGATGAGATATGGTGTTAAAAATTATATCTATTGTACCCATCCCAGAGGCGTTCATTCAGAAGAGAGTAATGGAGCTCAGCTAACAAAAGAGATTTGTCCATTTGGACATGCTGAAGGGCCTTTAGATAAGAAATAATTCTCACATAAGCAGTTCCTGAGTTAAAATATTAATTTATAGGAAATGCTTTAAAAATAGGTCTTTTGAGGAGATTTTGAATGGCTCAGGTTTCTCATTTTAGAAGCTTTAGAGCTTAGCTCACCTGGTAAGAGTTTCCAAATCCAATCCCAATGATTTGTGTGTCCACATTCACACTTTTCATAGTGAGACCTCATCACTCTCTACAACTCCCTGAAAGGAGGTTGTAGCCAGGTGGGGGTTGGTCTCTTCTCCCAGGCAACTATCAGCAAGACAAGAGGGCATGGACTTAAGCTGTGCCAGGGGAGGTTTAGGTTGGATATTAGGAAGGAATTCTTTACAGAGAGGGTAATCAGGCATTGGAATGGGCTGCCCAGGGAAGTGGTGGATTCTCCGTCCCTGGAGGTTTTTAAGATAAGACTGGATGTGGCACTCAGTGCCATGGTCTGGTAACCACAGCGGGGTTGGGTCAAGGGTTGGACTTGATGATCTCGAGGGTCCCTTCTAACCTGGCTGATTCTATGATTCTATGACAGTAACTTCCTGAGCAAGGAGTATGTTTTATCCAGGATATAGCTATGCTGTGTTTTGGGGGATTAGCTCAGGGAGCTCACTTTTCTGGCAGTTTTCAATGGACAAACCTTTGCCCTGGTGGAAGCTCATCTGCCTTCCCTGAATGGTGCAGTGGGGATGGACGGGCATCACTGCAGAATCCTGTCCTCTTTGTTTACCCCCTGAAAGCCCTCCCTGAGCAACTGGGTTGCAGGCAATTCTCCGACAGACTGAGTTGTCATTTTTAAAATTACTTAGAGACATAGGAAGTACAAAACCAATACAGCCACAACCTACTTTTCTCTTTGGAGGAGCCCTGCTCCCCTGGTATGCCCCACTCCACACATCATCTCCCGGAGGGCCGTGCTTTGCTCTGACAGAGGACAGTTTGTAACTCCCCTTTCATATCCAACGTAGCAGCCAGATTTCAGCTTACATGCCAAAATGCATCTCCTGGGATGTTTCTGTACATTTTTGTGATTAATTAATAAGGAGCAATATCAGGTACTTTGCTAACATTTGAATTTCTGACCTATGTTCCTGCCTGCCTTTACTGTTACAGTTCTGCCAAAGAGCAATCAGTTTGTCTGGGGTGGTTAATTCTGTGTGTACCATGCTGCCTGCTGCTTGTGCAGCCATTACCCAGTAGGTACATAGAGAGTGGTACTTTGAGGGGTGGAGGAGGAGGTGTGAGGGTTATTTTGCTCTTGTAGTTTGCTAGACACACTGAAGAGCTGTGAAGGTAACCATGCTTCTATTGAGCTCATTCTTTAGTTGATGTAGAGCTTTCCACTCCTCTGAATGAGTCAGAGATTACATTTACTCCAGCTACTAAAGCCCCCTGGTCAGCAGTGTACAGGAAAGGAGTGTATTGGTTTGCACTTTGTCTGTTTTTGTGATTATTTTTTATTGACTTCAAGAAGTCTGGTTCAAACTAATAGAAAAGATATCAGGAATGTAGCTGTTAAGAGAAATCACCCCTTTCCAAGATTGCTTTTATATTAGTAGATTTTTAGACATTTTTGAGTCTTTTCAGTAGAAGAGACAATATTGAAGCCCTGTTTGTGCCTGGTTTCTTCAGATTGTAGATTAAAAGTTCTGTTAAAACTGTGTTGGAAAATGCCATTTATAAGGAAATGCAAGGAAATTGGACTGCCTTAAAAAAAAAATGAACCTAACCCAGTTGTCAGTAGTGAACTGTAGAGAGCTTGGGGACATGCACTGTAGCTGGCATGTCTCCTTATTTTAGTTTCGGGAACATCTGACATTAATCTTGATTGCACAAAGTGAAAGAGAACCATCCCAAATTTCTACAGAGTCCCTGCCCCTGGGGTTACTATTGTAAGAATTTCATTTTCAGGAATTGATAATAGTTTCTTAAAGGTGATCACTGAAATTAAAGGTTTCTCTTTGAAATTAAGGGACTCAAAGCACTCAATGAAGTCCAGGTGTTTTCTCTGCTCCTGATGAAAGTGCTGTTGCATTTGGTGAGACATTCCCAAGTAATATCTACTGTTTACTCACTTTTGTTTGCTATCATCCAGGCAGAGTGTACTTACCTCTCTAACCTGCAAGAAGTATGAAATTTGCCTCTGGCTCTTTATATTTTTTATTAAGCTATTTTTCAGTCTTTAGTGAAGAAAATTCTTTTTCCTGCTGTTCTCTCCTCAGTGCTGGAAGTGACAGCAGTGTGGTCCCACCATCTTGCAGCCTCCCTCCCCATCAGCACTTCTGTGATCGCTGTGTGATTTTTTTTTTTGTTCTTCACCACGTAGCTCAAGCAGAGACTCCCAGTCATAATATGCAAGAAGTTGTTATTCTCTGCAGTGCCACTGCTGTGGTTTGGAGTGAGTCTGTCTTCTAGTTGTGTGCACATGTTTTCTGTCTGCTTCAAGGTATGGTATCGAAGGTGCATGCAGGACTAAATCCTAAATGTGATTTTCTTGGGAATAAGACATGGAAGCCTTTTCTCCCTTTGCACATAGACTGGTTTAGTCAAACAGACCAGGGAAACCAGACCTGGAGATGTGGGTGTTGGTGGCCGGAGCAGCTCACCAGAGCCTCTACTCATTTAGAGTGCCAGGAATCTTCTTACTCTCAGATGATCCTGTCTTGTGGCAGCAGCTTTGTCTTTCTGGAGCTGTCACGGAGCTTTCCTGTGGCTGGAAAGGAAGGGGGATGAGGAACAGGAGAAATGTGGAATTAGGAGTCAACAGCAGGTTTTGGCAGTAGCAGGAGAAGGCCGTCTTGCCTGCGAATCCCTGAAGGCAAAATGCATAAGAAAATCTCAGACAGGGAGCAGTTCACACAGCCCCAGACATGGGGATGCAAGGCAAAGAGAAGGAGGAGGGCATGTTTTCTTCCATGTCTTTATGAGTGGTCTTGCACAGTATCATCCACCCATGTTGATTTTTTTTCCAGACATTTTTCGTCATTCTGGATTTTGTTTCGCCTTTTTCATTTCCCTAGATGTCTTCTGCAATTATGTGCGAGCAAGAAGAATAGATGCATAATTTCTTCACAGTCCCAGTGTTTACCTAGAGGGGAAGCTTCATGTAGGTGTACAGACAGACACACAGACATAGGTGTGCAAGAACATAATGGCTAAATACCTCAGGCCCAGAAATGGGCATCCACAGTGGAACTGCTTTCACAGATACAAGCTGTCAGCATACACATTCTGGCAGCTGCCTAACTGTACTCAGACAGAACACTTCATTATTTGCCATAAAGAGTAGAGGCTTTTGAACCTAGGTGTAACACTTTCCAAAAGGAGCTCTTACATGCAGTGGCATGCCAGGAAAGGCTGCTGTGCTCTCATCCTGGTCTACCCGTGTTCGAGTTTGTGAGTGGTCTGTTCCCATTTGCTCTATGGTCCCTCCAGGTGCATTTTATCCTGTGAGTTTATTTTAATTACCTTGCATTGACCGTTGACTGTCTCTGTAGTTACAGAACTAGTGAAGTGATCTCTCATTATGCAATTTGGTTTAGGCATAATTATGAAATTATGGGGTGTAATTTATTCATTTTGAGACAGGCCTGTGATAAAATCCACAGCTGCTTCTTTCTCTAGGAAACCTTTTTTTTTTTAACTTCCAGATTGAGTGGGAGGTTCCACAAAGCAGTTGAGGGCAAATGGCAGCAGGGTTGCCTTCCACCCTGCCTGTTCTGCCCCAGCAAGATCAAGTAGCCAGGAAGGAGGGAATGGCAGCAGTCACTGATCCCTGCAGTTTCCCAGCCATCACTATGGTTTATCTCAGATCTCACATATCTTTCCACACTTGGGTCTTAATGCAGGTTTAGCAAGCAGATTGCTGTAGAATTCATTACAGAAGCCAGGCTGTCACTGCATTCAGGGTTTGATAGGGGAATGGAAAAGTGAAACATCTTTTCAGTGAAACAAAGGAAGCTGATAAAGAATGTCCTGTGAATTGAATGTTAATGTTATTACAGGGCAAATACTTGACAGATTGAGATGTTCTATTGAGAGCAGATCTGATCACAGGCCTTTAAGTGAATACAGTGCCTTTTGACTCCCATCTTATTTCCATTTAGAAGTAATTAAATTACTTTCAGATTAAAATATAAATTATTTTGTGGTGATTTAGATTTTCATAGAGACAAGGTATGAAAGTATCCTATTTTCTATTTTATCTACATTTTAACAGAAATTTATAATGAATTGAAATCTTGCTTTTCATAGAAGCTTTAAGCATTACTCAAGAACTTCTACAGCTGGGATTGTTTGAGCTTCAGATTTATTTTTTTTTAAACTTTAGTAACAATGTTTTAACCCAGCCTTATACAATTACACAATTTAAAGGCAGAGTTAATTTAAATACAATAAATATTTAATTGACACAAAAATCTACGAAAGTCTTTCAAATAAAAAAATTAATTTTTGTTAGGGAAATGCTGTCTTATTAATATGGACCCGCCCGTGGAAATGCATGGATACTGGTGGAAATTCCAGGGTGTTGATGAAAGTGAGGGCATTATAGGAACAGCCAGGAAGCTGATTGTCCGTGCAGTCACCCTGGGGAGACTGAAGTTCTCATCTCCAATTAACTAATTGCCCTTTCTACCAGACCACTGCTGCTTCTATTCTAGTGTCTCCTATTATGATATTTATTCAGGTTTTGGGAAAGAAAGATCGGGATTTGCTTATAGGTTAAAAGCAATTTTGGAAAAAAAAAAATGTTTCCTCTGACTTTCCTGCCAGATTGAATGGTTGTTTTCTGATTATCCCTAAATCATTACAATTATAAATAGTGGAAAATGGACATGAAATATGTTTGACCCGAACTCTCAGTCTCGGCTTGCGCACTGTGCACACATCAGCCCTCAGGGTATCCCTGGGTGTCGTAGCCTAAATCGTCTCAAGGTCTGCGAATCATTCCATTTAATGCTGTTGTCACAGGTGATTAACATCATGAGTGTCTTCCCATTGCAGTGTTTCATTATCTGCTCTCAGCAGTGGAAGGGGAATTACTTCATGCCAGCCCTGCTTGGGGTTGGGTGCATCTTGGAGTGCCGGGCACAGGTGAGCTGAGCTGACTGCTCCCTGACAGCTCAGAGATATGTGGAAGGGGACAAATGCCTTCTGCTGGGAATTCCAGTGTAGCCCTGGGAAGTGATACACAAACCTGCTGGGTGTATCTTCTGTCTATGGTAGTGCAGGGCAGGTGTATCATGTTCCCTGGCAAATGAATTAGCAATCCCTCACTCATGCTGGAATACAACAGGACAAAGATTTTATTGAGTCCAGGAATCTCAGTAACTTAAAACAGTTCTCAATTATGAGAGAAACCTTTTCCTCTCTTCAACACCTTGAGTGAATATTTAAAGATGTGAAGTGACCACTTCATTAGGAAGAAGACTCCTTTTTGGCTGGATATTTCTTTTCTTGCAGCATATTTCTCTGTAGTGTTAGGCACTGTTTTTTTGTCTTTAATACCTCTTGATTGCATCTTGTTATCATCTTGTCTTGATTGGCTTTGTGGCTCCTTATACAAAAAGGGTGCTAATCTTTGTTAATTAGTTCCTTATTAGAGTCAGTAGAGATTTGTACCACAATAAGTGAGCTGTGTGTCTGATGATAAATAATTGGCTGCCAAGGAATTCTTAGCGTGAAATCATGTCAGTATAACTGATGATACTTTAATATTTTATGTGGGTGTGTATGTGTTTACTACAGTACTTCTTGGTTCTTCCAGCTGCGATTTCCAAGACTTCTTTTTTTGTCCTGCAGTTCTGTTACTAGTTTGAACATAGCTTATCTTTTCAAGTTATTTCTTTCCATGTTACATTCTATGATTTCATTACTTCATTGCTAGAGAGCTATTTGGTTCAGAAAATACTCTTCTGTAAATGGTAGGAAGGACTTTTAGTGGTTTTCACACCTGTCTTTATTCTGTTCTCGTTTTGCTGTGTCATAGGATTGGATATTATAAGGTCTTTGGAGAGTGTTAAGGCTTGAAATGTTTTCTAGAGAACTGGTAATAGGAAGTGGGATGTGAGGTTCTAGCAATACTTTAAATCAGTGGGATGCTCCTGTATTTCGCCAAAAATCCACGTCATTGCTCTGTATGTGATCCCACTGATGATGACCAAGGTCCCTCTATCACAGCTCCTGGCTCAAGAGGGAGAACCTGCAGGAGTAGGGTGTAAGGAGTAAGCCTCTCTGTGCTTGCTTGCCTCTGGGACATACCCTGGGAGATGAGATTGTGGCTCTCCCCAGAATCAGAATTATTTTGAGGATGGATTTGACATGGTAGAGGGACATTCTGGAACAGGTTGCCTCCATTATAAGCTAGACTTTTTAATTTTGCAGAAAGGGTCGGATCTCTCTCTTGCTAAAATTCTATGGACTTTCACCTTCAATGGGCGGCAGCTCCAGTTCTGCATATTGGCCCTTAGCTGCTTGTTCTCCAAACAGTAGGATTTATATAAGTAAATACTGCTGAACTCCACTAGTTCATCCGGGGCATACTGATGTGAGGGGGGGCACAGACGGTAAGGGGTGACACCCATTCCATTCCATTCCATTCCATTCCATTCCATTCCATTCCATTCCATTCCATTCCATTCCATTCCATTCCCACAGGCAAGTCTGTTGGCAGCACTGTGGGCTGGGTGACAGCTTTGCTATTTGTTCATATGGCAAAGCATTTCTGAAAGCAGCCACTGTACCTGCAACTGATAATGATCACATTGTGTACAAATCTGTAGAGCTCTGGGATGCAAAATCCATCCGAAATTTAATAGTAAAATTATGTTCTTCCACTGCACAATACATAACCTGGTTTGTACCAATTTATCAGTCCTTCAGCTTATATTACTGTCTCTAGTCTCTCTCAACCATGGTCTGGTCATGGAGCTTTCTATCACAGTTTGTAAATTTTACCACTTCTTTCAAGCAGTGTAATTTCACAACAAACAAATGTGAAAAATAATAATATAAAGAATCAAATGCTTATAAACAGGCTAACCTCTGGGGATTCCATTTTACTGTGTGGTGTTTGGAACTCATCTGCAAAACAATTCTGTGTAATTTCTCAAGGATATGTACTGAAGTCTAAAGCAGTTTTGATACTGGAATCACTGAAGAATAACAGTACATATCAAAACTACTTTTTGCATTTGAGCTGCTCCATGCAGAGTGATGCAGATTTAAATAGTGCATAAGGTATTTTGACAATGACATATTTTTTAAGACATACACTGAATGTTTGTGAGTTATGAGCTTTATCCTCAGTAGTCAGAATAATGCATTTATTCCCATTAGTGCAAAAGAACTCATAAATCAGAGATGACGCTCCCAAATGCTCACATGTGTGCAGATGCCCGTACTCTTCCTGCTCTCGACTAAGCATGTGTTTATTTTGTTATCCTAAACCATGCTGGTCAAAATCACCGTAGCTCCCGTTACAGTTGAGTGAGATAAGCTGCTTAGCTCCAGCTGACTCTCTAGTCCATAGTGATAAATAAGTCAGGAATCCATGGTCTTGAATTCTGTATTAATGGGACAATTTGTGATAATTTCTCCAAGATGATTTCTGTGCTGCAAGTTGGAAGTCCCTAACTGAATGAAGATACAACCCAGAGTGGGTGTATTGATTCCTTCCAGTGCTGAGTATTCCAATTGCATGTGCTCATGTGCTCTAGTGAGTGCTGATGCTGTTGGAGCACAGATTAAAAAAAAAAAAAGAGAGATAAAAAGGGAAAAAAAATATCAGTGTGGGGTAGCCGGTATCTTGGAGAAATGTATACATTACCCATGCTTTTTAAGCTCTCCTTTGAAGCTTTTTGTGAGATGCCTTCAGTAACCTGGTTTTCATAGTGGCCCTGAGCATGTGCAACTGAACACGGAAAATGCTGTGGAGGCAACCCAAGCAGTGGCTGCAATAGGGGACTGTCTCCCTTCTCTACATATTGTTCTTTTGCTGGTTCTTGCTGCTGTGTTTAATGGAAAATGTCACCAAAAGGTCCTCTTAATCAAGGAGTGATTGCTAATCTGTAGATGGACAGGCAGAATGGGCAGGAAGCTGGCCTACAGTGTTCCTTCTGAGTCTCTTTTCTGTTCTGGACATGGAAATATGTGCCTAAAATGAACATGATAATCTAACATTTGAAGCAAAAGTGTCATCAAGGGACGAATCCTTCTCAAAGGAAGACTCCTCATCTTAATGACTGCCTATCTAACAAGTTAAGAATGTTTTTACAGCGAAACTAAAGAAAGCACAGTGCAGGGCAAAGTCACAGTCTTGTAAAATAATAATAAAAAAAGATTATGAAAGAATACAGTAGCACCTGTCATTTAAAAAATGATGAATTCTGAACCAAAGACTATCATGAATAAGATAAGGATGAAGCTCTCCAAGAAATACTTCAGGGAATTTCTTTTAATAAGACCTGAAAAGTATGCCTTGGGCATAATATCACAGAACAGAGATTTGAAAGCCTCGAGCCAGCTTTCTCTTTTGCCATTGTAATTTGACCCAGCTATTGTACTTAATCACTGAATATGAGGTAGCTACAAGTTCCCTCCTTTAGGTAACTTTTTAGAAGTTCAATAATTGGAAAAGTTTCAGCTATTTCCCATCATGTCTAAATGGTTGGAAATCAAAGCCCTTTCTCAAGCATTTTAAAGAAGAAAGGCACTTAATGGGAAACCTCCCATTCCCAGCTGTTCGTTTGTGACATGTGCAGGGGTAAACAAATTTCAGAGTATTAAGACATTTCAGTGAGGTGCCTAAGGGAAGGTAGGGAACACTTGACATGCAGTGAACCCAAACTTACAGGAATCCGATACCCTCATCTCACTAAAAACGCAGGTTGTTCTGTGCCAGTGGGAGCTGAAAGTGCTTAGCCTTGTGTGAACAGTCTCTGAGATTGCAGTTCACTCCTGCATGGAGGGCTGCTGGAGAGGGCCTGGTGGTTACAGTGGATGCCAAGTTGAAAATGAGACAGCGATGTGTTCGATTGCAAATAAGGCAAAACACACACTGAGATGTGTTGGGAGCGGTGAAGTCGGAAGATAAGGGAAGAAGGGAATGCGTGTCCATTCTAACTTTGTTCTTGTTAGGGAGGATCGGTGCTGACCTATTGAGGTTTTGGTTTTGATTAACAGTATGTGTACTGTCTGATTCTAAGTATGTTTACTTGTATCAGCTCACTTGGAGTACTTTAGTTCGGGCTAAAAAACCTGAGCTCGGTTGGAGAATACTTGAGCTTTACATTGTATAAATTGTATGAAGTATTAAAGAACAGGCTTCCAAAGCACGTTTCAGATAGTAACTCCATGTCACCTTGAATATCTTACTGTAATATTGAAGAATAGGTTCAATCAGCACTTGTCCAGAAAGCAGTGGTAGTAGTGGATTGTTGAAAGTGAAGCTGATCCTCCCTTGGGGTGAGGGAATGGTAAAAATGGTCTCCATGGGTACCTTGCTATTTTTTGTCATCCCTCAGTAAAATGTAGCAATGATAATCTGTCTAGTTGCCTTTAGTTCTCTGTCTGTCATTAGTTCTACTCCTGAGACCCTTTTGAGCACTAAAGGTCCCTGAAGCATGAGGAGAACTCCACAGTGTATGAAGATTTGGTGATGTGTCAGTGTGTGTGTGTGTGCAATCTGTGATCACATCAGTCTTCCTAATACTTGGTATCCTGAACTTCCCTGGTTATTTTGCAGTTAGAATTGTGACCAACAGCTGTACTATTGATTTTAATGCACCTTGTTCTTAGAAATTTGAACATCCTGTTCATTGTTTACAGTGGGCTCCTTTGAAAAAGTTGCAGATTAATGTACCTTTTTATTGTAAAAGTCTTACTAACAGGAATAACATCCAAATGCACAGTTTGTTTGAGAATCAATAATGTCATTCTCCATGGTATCCTCAGGCAAGGAAATGACATTTTGAAATATTAGATTTTAAAATGTATGAAAGACCTTGCACCCAAAGTATTGCAGAAAATCAAAAACGTTGTCTGTTACATTAATGCCTTGATTCCAGACTCTGTGAAACTATTTTATGAAATTTATAGCTGCAGTTCTCTTGCAGACGATCATGATATATTAAAAAGTCTATGGAAATAGACAAGTTCTGTGTGAACTTTCAAAACAAAACTGAGTTTGAGTCTGAGTTTGTCTGGATAGCACATCAGTCATCTTTTGGAAGTCACTGTTTAGCAGTAGATGCAGGATAGTCTCTTAGAATTTGAGTCAAACATATTTAAAGTGAGATTTATTTATTTGTTTGCAATTTCACTAGGAGAGGCAGCACTTACAGAAGGTACCTCTGAAATTGTGAGGTTTTCTCATTCCGAATCTTGTCCTGTGTCTGTTGAGAGTTGGTTGGAGGGAGCAGAATGACACCTTCTGGATATTTTTAATCTTATGCTTATGACAGCTGTTACTGGTTATTACATTTCTCCAGTCTTCTGCCTATTCTGTCATTCTAAAACAAAGCCAGTGAGGAAATTCACGTTTGTCTTATGCTTTAAAATGCATACATTTGAACAATGTGAGTTTCCTCAGTTCAGTAAGGTGGGCTCTGCTTCTCAAACTCTGTTTTCGTGGGATAGGTTTACTCCACCTTAGGCAGCTGCGTTCTCCACTGGTCACCAGGGAGGTGAATCTTCATGTGCAGGGTGCACCTGAACTTTGCCATTTTAAATGGCCTCAGAGATTGCCTTCCTCCTGAGTGCTTGTGCTTGTGGATTCTCAGGATGACAGCGAGGAACCGTGAGAAATCAAGAGACAGCCTCTGACATAACAGTTGCACAAAAATGAGAAGAAAGCCAGGACACGCACTTTAGTTTTTCAGTTTTGTAGCCTCCGTGTGGACAATACACTGATTTCCCTCCCTATTGCATGTGGAGTACTTTGAACTCAAGGAAATGTGTTCCATCTTTACAAGGACACTCCTTGTGTTATAGAAAACATTTAAACATTTGTGCAGCACCGGACACAATTGTTTTCTCAGATTCGGATGTATCATGGTTATCTCACTTTTGTGGTAGATCCTTGACATAGAAACTTGTTTCAGGCTTATACAGCTCAGGTGAAGATCAATGCAACTTGTCCTCCAGTCTGAGAAAACTTTTACCTTTGTGTTCCTCAGACTAGAATTAAAATCAGTGAATGCAGATACCTCCGTTCCTGAAAAGACAAAATACTGAATACAGTCCTCAGAAGAAATCCTTTTTCCACTCATCTTGTTACTCTCAGAATAAAAGTTAGATTCTAAAAGGGACCTCAGTGTAAATAGGAAATGAACTTAGGCCATTAGAAACAGGTTTCAGACTTTGTGCAACTCTAAGGATGTTGGAGGCTGTTGGCTGGGCTTTGCTTAACAAACAAGTTTTCTCATAGCTTTGATGCAATTGCTCATAAATTGAGAATGGAACCCACTGTCTGCTGACCAGTATGGATTCACAATTCAGGGCTGCACAGGCTGAAAATTTGTTGGGGCCAAGATGTTTCCTTCTTTCACCTTTACCTTCTCCTATTCCTTGACAGTATTCAGGTCTGAAATTCCCATTTAATTTGGAATATTGCAGCAGCTCGTGGGCACTGTGTAATTAGGCATTCCAAACTCCATGGCCTGACACTCATTATTCTGCATGCAGTGTTGTCAAAAGGGCAAGAAGGTTGCATGTGCTCAACATGGATGGAGCTGTCTCCATGAAAGGAGCTTCCAAGTCTGTAGCTGCACCAGAGAAGGATGAGGCTGTTTGATAGTCACAGATGAATTTTGGCTGAGTTGAAATGTCCCCTTGCCTGCATGTTCCCCGTATGCCAGTGAACAAACATCAGCATAATCAAGCACCAAAGAAAAGCCCCAATTCTCAGATAAAAGAGTGAAGGCAAATTTGAATGCATCACCCACACAGGCATCTAATTACGGAGTTTGATCGTTATCTTTGAGCTACAGTGGGATATGTACAAAAGCTTCCTAAACCATGGTGTGGCTGAGCCCTGTGCAGATATTAAGAATTCCTTCTCTGTGGACCCATGTAAATCAGCACAGGGACTGTGCAGTGCTCACTCTCCAGCACAGGGATAAGGGAGTGACATATTTTAGTTAATTTTACAGTATCCAAAAGGCAAAGCTCCCATGTGATGCACTTCCACTCACATTGGGTTTTGCCACAGAATTTGTGTTTCTTAAAGGAAAACATTAGTCCATGACTGTGTCACATAAGCAAATGCAGGTAGTAGAATTGCTCCCTACTTTGTTGTGGGGATTTTTTCTCCTGTTTGAGTGACTTTTTTTTCTCAGTGAAATCCCATTTAGTTTAAACTTGTGGAGTTTTTTTTCAAAGTATAACCTCAAGCTAAACTCTTTTGCTTATGTTGCTGTTTTTTGCAATGGTTTAAGCTGAAGTTAACCTTCCTATTAGCATTTTAATGGAAAAGGAGATTCTAGCACTTAGCCAGACGTTTTGTCTGCTTTCAAATGGCAACATGGTAAAGGTATGAAATGCTGCTTTCCAGTGTTTGCAAATTCCTTCTTTCCCTACAGCAAGACTCTTTTCCCTTTATTGATATAAATAACAGCATTTGGCAGGGACATCCCAGGTCATCTGTTACAGTCATTTCCTTTGTAACCACATCCAATACTTCACTTTATAAGCAAGTGAGTCTTGTTTTAAATGAAATTGAGTTTTTTTGCTCATGCTTTCTAAGCCTATTCTAAATGTTCACATTTCTGGTGGTTAAAATACCTTTTCATAGCTAAATGAATTCATGGTCAATTATAATCACTTGTTTCAATGCCAGTAATGTCCTTTAGCTGACATATTGTTCTTTTAAGTGAAGATTACTTTCCAAATATGGTTTTGTTGCCATAGTCCTTCCTTACAAATGTTGTCCCTGTTGTCTGACACTGTATGGGGAGCCCTTTCCTTAGTGAGGATCTGAAAGTGGGTCAGGACATTGTGTGCCTAAGTGAATAATATTAAATGTACTGTCAGCTTTCCAAAGGTACTGCAGGGTCTTTCTAACACCTTCCCAAAACAGTGGAGGTTAAACCATGTGAAAATCGAAGGGCAAGCAATAGATTTGTTGTACAGGCAAGATTTATTTATTAAAAGTTCCCAAGGTAATAAAGACTTTAAAGTAGCAGTTATAATAATAGCTTTGTTCCTGCCTTGCTAGGATTTCCATTAGATGTTAATTCTATTATTAAAAATTAAAATTGTTTTATTTATGGTCTTGTTTTCTTAGAAAACACCTATTGATCAAAACAGACCTTGCCTTATTAAAAATTCAGAGCTTTATCCAGATCTGTTGTCAAGCTGGATATATTAAA
Source organism: Pseudopipra pipra (assembly GCF_036250125.1). Classification (NCBI taxonomy): domain Eukaryota; kingdom Metazoa; phylum Chordata; class Aves; order Passeriformes; family Pipridae; genus Pseudopipra; species Pseudopipra pipra. The sequence goes on from NC_087561.1 coordinate 9,743,878, forward strand.
CTAGAAAATGTTTTAACACTAGCAGATACAAAGTGATGTGCCCAGCAAGAGGGAGAACCAGGCACATCTACAAAGTGTGTCCCAAAAACCTAAAGCACCCTCAGGGGCACAGGGGTGAGAGCACATTGAGGTGCTGTGCCAGTGGAGCCACCAGGGTGGCCAGGGAAGTTGTTGGCGGGAAGAGCCTGGTGATAGCAGCTTGTTGAAAGGGCTAAATATTGAGAGAATTTAATCTCTGTGCTGATAAAACTACTAGGAAGGTGCCTTTCTGGTGATATATGTGGTTCTTTCACATAGAAGGGCTCACTGACTGTCACTGTAAAAGAGAAAACAGAAGTGAGAAGGTGCCAAGTGAAGCCAGACAGGTGTGTACAGGACAGAGTTGGGAGTTGTTAACACTGGAGTGAAGTGTCCGTGTGATGGTGATGGTGCTGCCTCCATCCTCTGCCCTCTCCTGGCTGGAATGGGAGGACAGGCATCAGCCCTGAGCTCCAGTGAGGAGCATCTGCAGTGTGCACTTCCATGGAGAGAGTGGGGGGGAGCTGGCTTTTTCATATGCTGGCTGGAAGACCAGTTGATAGAAAGCTGCATTTTCCTTGTAAATTGGTTGAATAATGGTGTATTTGGGAAAAATACTGGATCTTGCACGCAGGTATCTGATGAGGCTGTGTTAAAAGACAGAAACCTCCATCTGCTGTACGAGAGCAGTTCAGTGTCAGTGTCAGAACAGCAGGTCACCGGGGCTCGTGTGACTTGACTGTGCCAAGAGTTATTTATATTCGTTTATTGAGAGCAAGGTCTGCGAAGCTTCTGTCCTGAAGAATCAGAATTTCAAATACAGGAGGATTTCCAACCAAAGGATGAGCATTGGATTAGTACATTAAATTTAGTTATAAGAGGATAAACATACATTTTTTCAGCCAGGCAGTACCCTTCCTATTCCCACTGTTTCGGTGTGGAATGGGTTGGTGATGTTGCATTACATTAATATAAAAGTCTTCTGTGAGGCTGGGTGACTGTACCTGAGATTATCCACTCTGCCAGAGGAGGAAGCAGCTAGAAAATACATTACATAGTTAATATAATGCATTTTCTGGTTAGGATAAACTATTTTGTTTGGAAAGACAGATTGTAGATTTTCCAAATTGCTTTTCTGTCCTTTTAAACAAAGAATCATGAGGAGAATAAAAACAGCAAGACCATACGTTAGATCTCGAGGTCACTTCTACTGAAAAGTTAAATTGTTTGAGTTGAATAATAATGAGGAGGAGAAGGATGATAATAATAACAATAATGTGAAATTATTTTATCTTTAATATTAAGAGAATTTCCAAAAAATAGTGATATCTTTGTCCATTCTGCTATTCAATGGTATGAATTTTGTTAAATTTTCAAAATTGTTCATTTTTAAGAAGAACCAACATTTACAGGTTGTTGGTTTTTATATATGTTCTATTAAAGGATTGTAACCACAGACAGGTACCCCAAATTCCCATATATAAAAAATGAAAATATGTCACTTTTGTTTGAAATAGCTCAAAAGTGCCATTTAAACCAGTTCATCTTACCTGGGTTCAAGATTTAGACCTGCAAAGCTGTCAACTGTGGCTTAAATTATACTTGTTTGATTTGTCTGCATTCAGGAAGCAAAATTAGAGGCATGTAGCACAACTTAATTGTGGATCATGTATGCAAGAGGAATGTTGTTAGTAGACAAGTACAAAGTAACTGATGTTTGGCAGCTGCTGCTCTGACTCTGCTGTGCCAACAGACTGTTGACTTTGTGTATATGTAATGATTTTTTCATAGAATCAGTGATTATTGAGGCAGGAATAATTGGCACTGGGGAAACCTTTTAGCAAGTCTTCCCTAGCAGTTAGTGATATGTTGATTTTCACTGGTTTTTGAATAGCTAGAAAACATGCTAATTTTCAGTTGTGTAGTAGCACTTAATTAAAAATGCTGTAGAGGCTTGGAGGGGTGGGCTTAAGGTTGGGCAAGATCCTGGTAAAAGGGCATTGTGTACTGAGGAGTCTGTAAGGGAAGTATGGTCTCAGACTAACTAAGCAGTGGAGGAATAGAAGGCCTTGTTTGTAAAGAAAATGCAGCAGGAGGAGAAAAATTCACAGCGAAATTCAACAGAGAATGGAAGTACATGATACCAACTGGCCAGCTTGGATTATTTAGGAGCCAAGCGTCCAACCATGCTGTTCAACGAGAAGCACTGGGCTTCAGAATGCACACCCACTAGATCAAAGCCCAGGCTTGGGATGTTACCAGTTTAAGGCCATGTTGAGTTCTGTGTATGTAGGACATTACAAGGGACATCTGGAAATGTCTATTCACTTATCACTTGCAAGCCTGGCCATCATCATTATTTACCACTTAGGGCGTCCCAGCCCCTAGGCACAGAAGCCGTTATGGCTGATGCACACCAGGGTCAGGAACATGTCACTGGAAATATTCCTCGACCCACTGACCTCAACACTTTCAGTGTCTGGAATGACTATGGAGAATTGCTGACCGGAGTCCCCAGTAGGGAGACAGCACTTATGCAGTTCCCATCAGTGTAAATGCACTCAGTTGAGCAGGTCCTGTGCCTACCATCATTTCTAGCACCAAGACTGGATACCAGATCTCAGGAAGCATTCAAACCAGTGCAGTCTGGAGATGGTAGGCACGCTGAAGAATTCTGGCTCCTTCTGTCAAGAGCAATGTGGAAAAGGGTTCCATAGATGTGTTTTTTTAGGAAAAGGCATTTAGATTCCTAGTGAAGGTGAACGTGATTTGAATCGTCCCTGTGACCTTGCACCTCCATGTGAGAGAGGGACAGTTGGTTTATGAGCTCGTAGCTCATGAGTGACAAGTTGACATTTCATTCTGCTGCTGCTCATTCTGTTCGGTCCACAGAGGAATCAGCAAACAGAAAGTAGGATCTTACACTGGGGAGAGATCATGGGTGTCCTCAGATGACCCTGTCTGATGTGTTCCTACCTGTCACCCATATTTACAGCAGAGCCAGGATGGGTTCATTTCCTGCCTGTCCCCAGATCCTTTGACAGAGCGTTGCAGAGCACTGTTGTCCTGTTCAAAGTAATGGTCTCCTTTACCCCATAGAACGGGCTGTACACCTTTTGTGTGGTCTCATAAGGGAAATAACACTAATGAAAAGGACAATGGCAACTCTGTTTTTCTTTAGTCTTGCCATGCTAGTATGCCATGCAAGTATAGCTGTATGACATGATGCTGTCAGGGTCAAGCTCCTGCTGCATATGGGCTTATTATAAATGTGCAACTTACTTATCAGTGTGCTTGACCTGGCATTTGGCATATGGATGTTTCAGCTGTGGGGGTAATCATTGACTTGCCCACATTTTGGAAACTGGTGATTTATAAATTTTAAATACACAAAAGAATTAAAGGAATCTAGGATCCACTTGGATGCCTTCCACATTTTACCAGTACATGAAGTGCTTCTCCAGCCCATCAAGGTTTTTGCAGAACAGAGAATCGATTTATGCTCCTGTTAATTGTCAAACATATGCAATGGCTGCAGGTCTTTGAGCTAAGGCTCAAGCTTAGGATTTGGATGGGGTTAGGACAGAGACAAAGCCTGCTTTGCAGCTGTAATTTCATTTGAGCAGGTATCAGTGTGGAGCAACCTTGTGCATAGGAGCAGAACTAATAAAGCCAGGAAGTGCTTCTGTTTGTTTCATTTTCAAATTACTGCTGTCCTTACTCTTGCTTCCTCAGCCATGGCTTTAACACAGAGTAGAAATTCAGTCATTTACCATAAATATTGGTATAAAATAAGTTGTATACATGTGGATAAGTGAATAGGGAACTCTCAAACAGAATCTCTGTGTATTTTTTCCATTTTCTCTTTCAGTTTAGGCAATAACTCAAATCTGTTTGTAGGTTTGGATTTCAGCATAGGGTTTTCTTGAGCCTCACTGAAGTATCATACCTTGCAAGACACTCAGGCTTGAAGGGCTCTTCCATTGTCTTAGAGGCCACAGTCTACCAACTCAAAAAAAGTCTACTTCTGCAGGGAAAGACAGCTGAGTTCTGAGGGATGGGATATTCCTTCCCTGGAAAGCTGTGGTGTGGGAGGTACAGATAGTGGTTTGTTTTCTCTCCAGAATTTCTGGTTTATAGAAAAAAAAAGGCAAAAGCAAAAGTTAAGGCTCTAGCTGCTGCAGCTGTTACAGAAGCTTTCAGAACTAACATGAGTTTAAATTAGGAAGTTTTATCTGCCTGAATCTGAAGCTTGAAAATGTAAGAGTCATTTCAGTCGATTCAGTTGCTTAATGAAATAACGAAAGCATCATATGAAATTATGCAAAACCAGGGGAAATTCAATATCCTGAAATCCTACACACAGATTAATCAAATTAATGGCAAGGTATAAAAGGACACATTTGGGAGATTATGTAGAAATTCAGCTGTGCAGGGTTTTAAGAGCCTTGGAAAGGGAAGATGAGCCATTTCTCAATGCTGTATGGAAATTTTCTCAGTATAGTAGTTAAATATAATATTTTGGGGAAAAGATATTTTTTTTCTTTTTTTTTAATGAAACCTTCTCAGCACATTTGTTTTAGCTTGGACAAAGTTAAGTATGCTTCAAAGATATTGCCTTAATTTTCTGAAGAAAAATATATAACTATGTTTTGTATAGTAAAAATGTCATACCAAGGTGTTTCTATTTGTGGAGAAGAGGTATATTACTCTTCCTTTCTTTTTTTTTCTTTTTCTTTTTTATTATTATTATCTAAAACTGAATTTGACATTAATATACGAACAGTTTCAGGCAACCAATAACACATTTCTTTTCCTTCATAAACCATTTGTCTGAAAAAATTAATGGGGCTCCTACCTTGAATATTTGAGAACTTCTCAGTGTTCAAACAGTGTGAAAATATAATTGGAGTCTCCTAGTTTCTGCCTCTACCCACTGTCATATTTTAAATAGAATAAACAATATGTAGAAGCGAAAAAGAAAGAATTATAACCTTAGAGAGGTGACATCTGGGAAAAGATGCAATATACCCAAAACTTATAACAAAATTTATGAATTAAAAAAATGTGCTTACCAAAAGTACAAACAAAAATGAAAACTATGAAATAGATCCCTCACTGCCAAACCATTACCCCCAAGCTTCAGGAACTTGGAACTCGGGTGCCAAATTTACTCTCCTTGGTGACAGGCTGCTGTGCCAGCTCTTTGACCACAGAAAGTCAGGAGACTAAAACCATAAAGGATCAAGATAAATATCAGCATCACAGTAATCAGCCCAAAGCTTCTGAATGTGCTCACATGTAAGACTGCAGCCTCATCTCTTGAAGGAAACATCCCTAGATGAAATTTACTTCACTAGAGGGATTCAGATTGGAAAGTTTCCTGATCTGAGAGTCTTTCCCTGCTTTTAAAACCATGCTTCCCCTGCAGCAGTCCCAAATTCATCAATTAATATGAGACCATACCTTCACGTAGGGTCCGAGTAAAGCACTGCTTCATTGCTAGTAGAGAGCTTTTATGCTTTTTTTATGACTGCAAACCTCCTCAGTACATTTATTTTAGCTTGGAGGAAGTTAAATATGCTTCAAAAATATTGTCCCACATCTCACATCTCAGTTTCCTGTACAGAGTCCCTCAAGAAATGCTCCATCCCCACATCTCTGTGCTCATCTCAGTGCATCTCTGACAGGCCCTATGGCTTGTACTGTTACTGTACATGCCTTTCCTCACCTAGGATCCCTCATGCTTGTTCCCCAAAGGAGACATTTCAATGTGTGATATTGGCAAATCATCTTCCTAAGAGGCACAGGGAAATGGAAAGGATTAGAAAGATGGAAAGAACACACTCTGTTGTGCTGTTTCCTCCCACCGTAGTGCAAATCTGGAGTGGATGCAACTCACCCCCAATCAGATTTTTCAACTATGCTGACACAGCAGAGATGAGCACCAGAGAGAAACCTGTGCTTCTCTGAAAACAACTCATCAAAGCCTGTTCATTATGACTAACAGTGATCAGTCTACAAAAGAGATAGTGACATCTCTTGAGTTAAGCTGATAACAAAAGAAAAGAGAGAGAATAAATGAGTTTCCTCAGATGCAACCAAATCTCCTACCAAGCCAGTTTGCCTGCCCTGGCCAGCTCAGCTCAGTCACAGCCAAGAACATCTGCTTCAGCCACAGTGTCAGGGTGAGCACAGAGACTCCTGACCCTGAGCTGCTGATTCTCTCATGGCTCACATCAGACTAGGTTAAGTCAGGTTCTTTAACCTAAAAATTATGACTGCAGAATAATCCTTGTTGGTTTGTTTCCATTCCAAGTGAGCATAAATCCTCTTGCTAAGTCCTCTGTCACAGAGCTGTGGGTGTTGTGCTGCTGGGAGCTGGCTCTCAGGGAGACATCCCATTGCCTCAGAGGTAGTTAAAGGAAATGTCAGACTGCCAGCCAAAGGTGGAGAGATGGTGGTTCGTGGTGAGCATGTTTGTAAAATCTGGGAGGAAAATACCGGGGAGGAAGATGAGGGTTAGAAAACAACACTCTGTTAGATATCTGTGTATTGAAAGTGACAACACCCAATACTACTAACAGGAAAATTTATCATGTGTTAAATTAATGTACCGTATTATTGGGTGCTTTTATACAGCAATTTGGCACTCTCAATGAAGTTTTGTATTTAGAACTAATAAAGAAAATTCCAATGTAAAATATGCTACCTTCAACATTCATAAAACATGCCATACTTTAAAGGACCCAATCCTGCTCATATCCAGAGAAACGGAAGCTTTGCCATTGACTTCTGTGGAAGCAAGAGCAGCTACAAAATGATCAATTAAATGGGATTCAAAAAATGATTTATCGTCCTCATGATACTCATTTTCACCCCATTAGTGTTCCTTTTGGTTAGTGTGACCTTCAGTCTTGCATAGTGAAATGCTATTGCTCCAAACCACGACCTAACACGATGAGAATACAACTGATAAAGCAATGATCTGAATCAAACAAGATAGTACCAGTGGACAAGAACTTTTTGTAGAATGCAGTGGACTCCTGGCCTACACACTGTAGTGGTTTTGGACACCCTGGCAGCATAAAATCTGTGTAATTCTAATAAACCAGTGAATGTGTAGGTTTGAGGAACCAAAATATCTTTTATAAGATTCATTTGATTGCTGATAATTTTTTAAGGATTTCAACGATTAAGTATGCTGGTTTTGGCTGGGGTAGAGTTAATTTTCTTTGTAGTAGCTGTTATGGGGCAGTGGTTTTGATTTGTGCTGGAAACAGCATTGATAATTTGGGGATCTTTTCATTATCACTGAGCAGCACTTACACAGAGCCAAGACCTTTTCTGCTCCTTACCCCACCATACCATTGAGGAGGCACAAGGGGGGGCACAAGGAGCTGAGAGGGGACAGAGCTGGGACAGCTGATCCCAGCTGACCCAAGGGATATCCCAGACCATATGGCCTCACACTCAGCAATAAAGCTGGGGGAGAAGGAGGAGGGGGGGATGTTTGGAGTGATGGTGTTTGTCTTCCCAAGTCACTGTTATGTGTGATGGGGCCCTGCTGTCCTGAGGATGCTGCACACCTGCCTGCCCTTGGGGAGTGGGGAATGAATTCTTGTTTTCTTTGCTTGTGCACATGACTTTTGCTTTATCTATGAAATTGTCTTAATCTCAAACTGAGAGTTTTCTTATTTTTACTCTTCTGATTCTCTCCCCAGTCCCAAGAGGGGGGAGTAAGCAAGCAGCAGTGTGGGGCTGAGTTGCCAGCTGGGGTTAAACCGTGACACTAAACTAGCATCCAGACTAATATTTTCTTGGGGAGTGAAATTAATGTTGGTTTGCTTTTCCAAATAAAAATATCTGGCTAATGGGAAACAAGCAAAGGACTAATCCCAATGGAACAGAAATTCAGTTACAAACCATCTATAGCACAGACCTAGGAAATCTTGACTTTCATTTTCCATTGAAAAATAGAGATGTTTGATGTAGTGACAGATGAAACACTGTACTGTATGTTCTTTTTCTATTGCTGTTGGAATTGTATATTTAGTGAATTAGTCGTGATTGATGATAGTGTTTTAAAGACTTGCTAGTTCTTCCAGGGAAAAGATGGCATATTTTAACTATATTAATGGTTTGAGACTTAAGGATAGCACCATATATTTTTGTAATCTTTCAGCAGCGAAGCCACAATTTATATAAATGGATTCACTCTGTCTTTAGCTCAAGCAACTCTGACAAAAGATGTCGTTTGAAGTAATGTTGCTCATCATTCATAGATGCAAAAGTTTAAGGCTCCATTGCTTTGATATGGAATGGTGTTGCAGTTTTCTGCTCCTTGCAAGATCAGTATATGGTGTTAATGATACTTTCACTGTTAAGCAGCTCCTGATTAGACCTAATATGAACACAAAGGTTCTTATGTGCAACAGAAAGAGCTACACTAACTTGGGAGTATGTAGGAGGAGAAAAGGAGCATTCCAGCAACAACTCAGAATTCCCTAAATGTTAGCTCTGGAGCAGTTAAAAAACGGTGCTACAATGTGTTCAGCCAAAATTGCCAATTTACAGTACAGTACAGTATATTAGATCCCTTTACAGCACCTTGGTAAGGAAGCACATCATTGCAGAGTAATATTAAGGGCTGGGAGAGGTCTCTGACTTACTCTGGTGTATTTGCTGAAGTGGAGCCCAATCCTGCAGCTGCATTTGAGGACTCCCTTTAGTTGTGATATCAGTAATGCATGTTTAGGGACCTGTCTCTGGATGGGTAGCAGACAACAAAAGCATAGTACAGAGAGTAGTCTTTAAACACAAACTGAGAATAATAACAGATTAAGACAGACATTCTGCCTTAAGAGCATGTCTGACAGTACTGCTGCACTGTGGTTTTGCTTTTGTGATCCAGCCCTTTTACGATGCCACTACACTTTTACTGATTAAAAAAACCCCAAACAGCAACCGAGGAAACACCAGCTCTTTCTTTCTGTATTTAATCCACCGGTTCTCTAAAAAGCAATGATGCCATACAGTGTGTAGATAATTGATAGATCTTTATATAGTGCCTGTATTACAAGTGTGCTGACACACAAAGATTTCCTTTAATTACTAATTAAAATCTGGGAGAGAAAGTGATAATATTTCCCGTCTCTAATTCTGTATTTAGATTATCTCCATATTACCCTGTTAAAATACTTTGTTCTCTAATTATTAATCCAAATATTGTTCACCTCCTGAGAAACTCTCATCCTCTTTAGCTATGCGTCGCACGTCTTTCAGTTTAAACCATTGCCTTGCATTTCTAGAAAACAGGCCTTAGAATTGAGGTAAAAGACTTGCTGAACAAGACATAATCTTTTCTCCTGTAATAAATAAAAGGTGTTTGATAGCTATTGTGCATCAGAAGGAGTTGGTGGATGTCTACATGTTGATTATAGAGAACTGAGTGTGCTGCATAATACGTTTTAAAGCAGAGAACAAAATGAAGAAAAATTTTCAAATGGGGGTAGGTGGTAGGTAAAACAATCCCACGTACCTGGGCAGGTTACCACACTCATCGTATGAGGAACGTGATAAGTAATGCAGCCTTTACTATTTCCTACACTGCCACTGCTGAGTTTGTGCTCAGCTTTTTCATCAGCCAGTCATCCCGTCCTTGGGGATTGAAGTAGGATAGATGGTCAGAAATTTATATTTGGGAGGAAATTTGTGTGGTTTTTTTTCCTCAGATTTTGCTTTCATTTTACGGTGGAAAAAAAGCCAAAATTCTCAAAAATCCTGTCATAAAGGCACATCTGATGAATGCTACGTGAGAATGCTGTTTCAGAAAGAAATAGAAGTTTCAAGGTGGCATTACTGGACAGTTGCAGAGGTCTTCTTTAAAAGTCTTTGTTGCTTGAACATTGTTCCATGAGATGGGGCAGTAGTAGTACATAATCATACATAAGATATATATAGAATGGCAGTTAAAATCGTATGTTGAGTTTCGTTTGAAAGATGTAGTTTGAATGTAATGGCAGGTAGTACCTAGAACAGATTGAATCATCTTGTTCTCTTGTTGAAAATGTCAAAGCAAAATCTTAAATTGCTTCTACACATGACAAACAGAAGACACTTTCTACAGGAAAATAAAGTGTCAAGCAGGTTCGTTACAACAGGCTGACACAATTTCATGAAGAATTTCTCAGAAATTACATTCCTGGTGCAAAACTTCAATCTGGCTTCTGGAAAAAGAAGTAGCAGAAAACCTAAAAGCTGGGTAATGAATGGTCCTCTGAGAACAGCAGAGAAATGCAGAAGCCAAGAAAAGTGATTGTTGTTTCGAGCTGCTTCACCAACAGTGTCCCAGTGGCTGAGGGGCAGGAGCAGTGCTGATTTCTGTCCTGGCACTTGGTGGAGAACTTACAAGAGAACAGAAAACCCCTCTTAAGAGCCTGCTTATGCACAAGTAGTTCAGGCAGATGATCTGGGTATTGGGGCAGCCCATTGGTGTCGTGTCCATGCACTGTTCAGAGAGCTGGTGCTGCCTTGTCTACCAGGGCTGGGGGGAGCGAGTTTTCCTAACCACACATTTTGGGTATATAAGCCTTGGCTGAGAGGATTTGTTAATAAAAATAGGGTTAGTTCCTCTCCAGTTTTTCTGCTTGATGTTTGTTGGCTCTTTCAATTTTTTTTTTCTATTTTTCTCTTGATTTAAAGATTATCTTCATCTCTTAATAAAGGATGGAGGAAATATACTGAAGGATTAAATCCTTATCAGCAGCCATTTGAAGTGCCTGTGGGAGTGTTTAATCTTACATTTCAGGGGATTTGGAAGCTAGGCCTTCCTGCAGTTTCTGCTGCCTACAGTATATGTAACATGTGCTCAAATTGACCTGTGGGACAGGTACAATCCATCACTCACTCTGCTGACAAACTTATTTTATACTCCTCTGATATAAATGTCTGGTGTGTTGGCAGCCTGCTTAGCAATGGTCACATTGATTAAAAACAAGTATAGTCCCAAAGACATTTTTTTGGCCATATCTTCACTGTTTTCCATTGCTTTTAGTGTTGCCTTGAGGTCTCTGAATTGTTTCACTGGGAAGTTCACTTTTAAGTCTCCACTGTGCTGTGTGTCACTCACTGGGCTTCTTAACAGGGCTGCCCAGAGATGCACCACTGGGCACTGGCACGACATCCATCCTCATACTTTTTGTACACATGGATCTCTATGCAGCCTTTAGTCATGTTCCTGTAGGAGGTTTGCTTGCAATTCTTTACATCCCCACTGACCATTAAACATTTTCAAGTAATATGTTAGTTTTAAAATATTACATGTTTATTGTTGAATAGTTGCCTGCTGCAAACCTGATACAGTGCTTTGCACGTTTGGTGTATTTTTGTGAAAAAGAAATTGCATTCTCAGATCAGAAAACTTTCCTGTGTTTGATGGTAGCTGATACTGAAAGGTTCAGGTCCCAGGCTGATCACTAGAGGTTACTCTGCTTCCCATCAGCTGGTATAAACTCTGATGTAAGTGGTAAAAGGCAGCAGTGCTGACTCTGAAAATGGGTCGTCTCGCCAGAGATTTCTATGGATGCTACTTTTATTGTTAATTCTTTTAAATCCTTTGCCTCAAACAAGAAGACAAATTTCCTGGGATAACTATCTCCTTCATTTCTTAAAGCATTGTCTTTCATCAGAAGATTTACATTTTCTTGATCTTTGGTCATGAGGCAGGATAAACAATAGTGAGCGTATCTATGATTTCCTTATGTGCCTTTATTATGCCTGCTTTTATTCATTTTTCTGCTCATCCAACCAACAATGACATGATTCGGCCCAATTTTTTCTTAACAATGCTCCATATACTTAGTGAATGATATAATTCAAAACTTCTTCGATGGAAAAATGAAAAAATATTAGCAAAACCTGGTGGAATATATTTTGCAGCTTTTGAAGGCAAATTAGAGACAAAGAACCTACATAAATATTGCATAAACATTTTATGAAAAGGTTTTCCTTGTCAAGGATAGTAACATTTTTCATCACTGTAACAAGCTTTGGAAGCCAGGGTGCTGATCCAAAGAATGGATCTGAATGGGGCAGGATGAAACCTACTCATTAGCCCCCTACAGAGCAAAATCAATTGGCAAGGGATGACTTTACTGAAGTTCCATGTGTCTTACTTGTAAATATAGTTAATCTAAGAAACTCACAATTTAAATTCCATCTAAAAATTGTTTGTGGTATGGTAGCTCTGAAATTGTGATGGTGCTGCTGAACATCAAAGCAGGCTCAGCTGTTACACGGTGCAACATCTAATCTTGTCCAGAGTACAAGTTTTAAATGGTTTCTACTGCCTTTGAGACTTAAGTGAAATGAATTTTTAATATCCATCTTCAGTAGCTCTGTCCTCTTTGAAAAACTGCACAGGAATGTTTGGTCTGTAGCGAGGGTTTGATCTGGGCTGTCTCAGGGCGCAGCCATGTGGTTGCTGAAACAGCAAACTAAGAGAGGTGGCAAAATGGCACCATCTCCTCCTTTGGCAGATTGTGATGAACACTGGCTGGAAGCTGCTGTTGAGCTTGGAGATGGCTTTTCCCAGCCCCAAAAAGAGCACCCATTGTTTTACCTGTGTATAGTACCATAGGGGCTTAAGACTTAGTTCAGCTGGTGCTCATCATCCACGATAATTCTCTTTTGATACACTCTCTATATTTAATACAAGTTTTTTTGGTTTCAGAAAATAATGGATTGCTTTGAGTTTTATTATAAAATCCACTCCATGATAATTCATGTGGCTTGAGCTGGGCTGTGGTGCAGTAGTTCACTGTGCACAAGTGGTCAAATTGATCATGGAATATTAATTGGTTGTGGACTGCAGGCTTTTGGTACTTTGGCTTCAGGTTGACAAGAATGATAGCTTTCATTTGCATGCAAAGGCTCCAGCTGTCCTTTTAAGATGGATGATGGGATCTGGCTTCATCCGTCACCACTTCTTTACTTTTTTATAAGACAGAAAGAAAAAAGAATTAAAAAAGCCAAACCATAAAATGTCATAAAATGTTCTTTGCAGATCTCCTTGAAATAGAGGGTAATTTCAAGCATCTTATTTCTGCCCAGAGTCCAAGAGAAACATTTTGAGTGCAGATCAAATTATGTGTCCTTTGTGCTAAATACTCTCTGTTCATTAAATAAAGCACACTCCATTTGAGATTTTCATGAATTACATTGCAGGAAAATGTAATTTACATTTAGTAAGAATTTATTACACTTTTTTCTCTACTTCAGAGGAAACTCATGCTTGCTTCATAAAAGCAAGCTGCATGATCCACATTTAGGAAAGGAATAAAACGATCATAGGATCATTTCAGTTGGAAAAGAATTTTGCATAATATAACACAATCTGTGAAATTTGGAAATGCAGTGAAAAGAAAGGTGTGTTGGCAACTGTGGGAGTAAGGAAACTTGATAGCACCATACAGTGAGAGCCCTGCTAACACAGAATTCTTCTGCTTTCCAGCACCCACCTTGCAATGACTCTAGTGATGGCACCAAAAGTAACCCCTACCATCAGTGTCACTGAGTGTTTCACATCAGGAGATGTGTAACAGTCAGCTGCCACTGGCATTTAACACGTATATTGCAGTCGTGTGAAGTGTTCAGCCCTGTTGTAATTACTTTGTGATAGGCACCTTGTGGGATTTTGCCATCTGTGCTTCAGTAATGTGCAATCTGTGCTATTGTTTCTATTCCACTTCACCAGAGTCCTCCTAAGTCGTACTCTATTGCATAAGTTCTGCCAGAATCTCACCATTTCATTTTCTACAGCCCTGCATAACTTGACTGCCTTCTGAGAAGGGGGAAGAAGGTCCAGCACAAATCAGAAAACTAGAAGATCCCAACCCCAAAATCTAGTTAATCTCTGCTTCTCTTAACATTTCATTAATTCAAGAGTTCATCTAGTACCTGATGCTGCTGCTCTTCTCTCCAAAGCCATTTGCCTATCTCCGTGCACTCCCATAGCATCCCGTGTGCAATAGCTGAAGACAGATGAGAAGACTGGCAGCAAGACTTTTTATTTAGAGTTGATTTTGCACATAGAGTTGCCAGCTGCTCTTACTAGTTCTAAGCAGTTACCATGGGCTGCAAGGTCATGCCTGCAGCAGAAGCTGTTGGAGCAGCTGGCAAGAACGGGCCAGTTGTTTAGAATTTTGACTGCTCTCAAAGTCAAAGGAGCTACAGTCATGGCCAGCTTCTTCTTGGTGCCAGTAGTATGACCTGTCAAGCACGGGGCTGTTCTGAGTCATTGAGGACTTAATGGGTTAGAATCAAACCCACCAGTAATGATCCAAGAGCATTTGACTGCCTCAAAATTCATTTCCCTTGCGAGCTGCATTTCAGCACGGACACAGCATCTTCCTTAAAACTGTGATTGTGTTGTCCTTCTTTCTATGTCATAAAAAGAATTCATGTGATGAATGCCAATTATTTACTGCTAATATAAAAGCGCTAAACTCCTTCTTGCAGAAAATTGTCCCACAGAGGCAGTCCAAACAGTGCATTAAGGCACTCTTGATCCTAGGTAGAGTTTTCAAAAAGTGATATTTGTGATGGTGGTGGCAGAGGGGGAGGCATCCCGTTGCTGAATCATTTCACCGCCTTGTCCCAGAAGAAGCATTTCCTGCTTGAATAGTAATAAATAGAGAAAAACTCTTTGTCACTGGTTAATGACTCCTGACTTCCATGCAAGTTCTGAGTTTATTAAGTTGGACTTTTTTTAAAATAAGTGTTCAGTGTTTATTTTCAAAGATGTAGACATTTATTCTTTGTCAACATTTCATTGCAATGGCTTTATTTGTGTTAGAACAAAGACAGACGGAGGTGCAATCGTTTTGTCAGCTTGCTACTGTGGGGAAGGAAATAGCACAATAGCCAACTGATGGAGAAGTGTATTTTGACTGACTGGTAGAACACACTACAATGCAGCTAATGAGGAAACAGGGTCCTTGTATAAACACAGCCTCACAAAATTGCATTTTTATGAATGAGTTGCTTTATGTGGTTTTCTACTACTTTTCACCTTGTGTAGTAATTTACTGCTGTGCCAAGAAAATGAAAAGCAACCATTCTGATCTGATAGCAGGGCTTGCTGGAGATTGTGTGTTAGAGGCTCAGTCTGCAAAGTCCAGGTGGGAACCCTTGGCTCTTTAAAGAAGCTTTTAACTCTGCAAGTGCACAGTTCGGTCCCTGGCAGCCAAATTATAGCTGTCACATTTACATTTACATCTGCACAATTGGCTCACACATTTGCTTAGGTGTAAGCAGCAACATGAAAGATAAAGCAGTGGCAGGTCAGGCCTGAAGCATTTTCCTGCCAGGCATTGAGAAATCTCTTGGCACAAGCTGAGATTATGGATGAGACAAAGGGAGTTAGGTATAAATCTTTTTAAAAGGTATAATGCTGAGCTTCTCTTAGCAACATGTGCCCTCTGGTTAACATATTGATTTAGAGTTTTAGACGCAGTTAGTTCTGTCGTCATCTATGGTGTGAAAGTTGCAGTGTCACTGCCAAGATTTTTAGATGCCAAAGTAGATCTAAGCCATGCCTGGAAGCATGTGTACTTGAACTAGGAGTGAACAAAAGCTTAACTTTGAGTATGAGCTGGTTTCAGATTAAGGATTTGGCGTGCAATTATTTGCCCCAGAGGCTGCCATTCCAACAGATCTGTTCTGCTGTCAAAAGGTTAGCCAGATTCTTGATTGCATGATACTAGATGCTCTGTGTTAACTAATGGTGAGAAAATGCCAGATCCTTTGATTGAAGGAAGTAGGTTGGTATGTACTTGTCTCATAGAAGATTTGAAACAATTTTGTTAGATTCCCTGCATTCTACTTCGTGTTTGGATAATTTTCCTTTCATCATTCCAAATTACGTGAACAAATGTCCAGGAGGTACATCAATAGCAAGTTATAGAACAGCAAATGTACTTTGTGTGCTTATCACAAGAAGAGTGATACCACGAGAAAGAAAAAGAAAACTGTTCCCCAGAATTTGACCAATTCTTACCCACATGGGACTTAACATTTTAGATACCTTAGAAGAGTTATCTGACCTGGAAAATTCTCCAGCTATGCTGAGTCATAAGAAAGAAGCCCTTTAAATCATAAGCAGCTGGATTTCAGTGCATGACCCCAGTGCTGACTGGCTTCACACTGGCAGCAGTTCAGGTCCTCAGAGCACAGGTGATGCCTGTTGGCTTGGAGCATGGCCTTTGCATGGCACTGGGGAAGGTGATCTGTGTTCAATTCAGAAGTTGTGTTTAGCTGAGCCACTCTAAATACACAGTAAAAGACTTGTGTTCGTTGTAGCAACAGCTTGGGCTGTCTGTCTGTCACTGTGGCTGCTGTAAAAGTCTGACTGGAGTGGGGTGAGTATTGTGAGGCTGCTGCAGAAGGAAGGTAGGAAACAGTCTAGGGAAACAGAGCTGTGTCAAATAACAAACTGTGAAGAAACTGATGCTTACTGAGGAGCCTGATAGTTTTTCTAGCAAGTTATCATCGCTTATCCCTAAATCATGATATCCTAGGGCTATTTGTTTTCAACTGCTTTGTACTTTTTTCAAGAGAACTCATTAGTGTGTCAGATTATGTCTGAATACAGAACGAGAGACTTTTGAAACAGTAAGGCTGTGGTGGGAAAAAAATGAGCCTTCAGGCTCTTAGGCTGCATTGACACTTAGAAGCAGAAGCGAACTCTGTCAAGGCAGTTTTCTTCTTCATTTGGTCCTGTGAGTAGCTCAGCATTGACCTGGGCAGCATATTATGCTCTCCTTTATCTGATAAAGATCACTGTGTAACTAACTGCAGAGACCAAATCTTTCACAAGCATCTTCTCTGCTCTTCTGCAGCACTTCTGGTGGGACAGCATATTCCTTGTGCCTATGACCAAGAGAGAATAAAAATATTTGTCTTTAAAATTCTTCGGAACAAACCCTATGACAAGTGTTGAAATCACAGCAACTCGATTATTGTTTTAAAGTTTGTGTGTTACTTTCGAACGGGGTGAATATAAGCATAGGAGAAAACAGCACTTCAGGCAGTCTCCAAGCAGTCTGGCTGCTAAACAGCCTCTGGCCATGTTCAGCAGGCTCCTATGGGAGGCACATGCATTGCCAGGTGCCCCTGGGTGAAGAAATGTCTTTCCAGCTTGTCATCCAGCACCTGTGACTTCCAGCAATGCCCCAGGTAATGAGCCTGGTGTGAGCCCCCCTCAGTCTCTGCTCAGTACTATATCTATCCATTGGCACCTGCAGAAACAAACCCAGTCTATTCACAGAATGAAATCCTAGAACAGCAGGCAAAGGCAAAGCAACCCCTTAGTGTGCTGCGTTGTCAGACCTGGTACCTTGCAAAGGTAGGTCTGTCTGTGGTGCAGGAATTGTGCCTTGGGAAACTAATGTCATCCATGTTGTAATGGCTTCACCATGTAAGTGTTGCTGCTCAGAGCAGCCCAGAGCCCTGGCACATTCCATGGTGTCTGGAAGGAAAAATAATAGACAGCTCTATCCCAGTTCTTCCCATGACAGTTCATGAGGTAGGTTCAGTTTCATAGCAGAAGTACTGCTGTCCCTTTAATAAGAGGAAGAGTGTTTGCAGTGCATTTAATTGTTTCAATTTAAAGTGGCTTTGTGGGAGGTGAAGCGAGAGTTATACTGTTAAATATATGTTGATACAATAACAGCACTAACTTTTTGTTCTGCTTCCCCTTGAGCAAGGCTGGAAATCAGAGTGCCACACATCTGTCAAACTGTTCTGAGAATTAAAGAAACTTCTCATAGAGAACTGGGAATTTGACTAGAGGTTGTTTGTGGACTTCTGTCAAGTACAGAGATCATGTAAGATTAGAATCCTTCCTAGCTGAGAATATCTTGTATTGCCTTTCTGTTTAAGAAGGACCAAAAGGGAATTTCATAAATGATAATGAATAAGTGATCTGATGTCTGACCTCTAAAATAAGAATGGGTTTTGTTTTCTGTAAACACATCTGACATTGAAGAGCCAGCAGTTCATTGCCTTCAAGTCTCAAAATCCCCTTGGGCCATTTCAATTCCTACAGAAAGTGTTCTGACAGGCTGCCAGTTCATTATGGTGATTACTCTCCAAGAACAGTATGGCAAAGTACAACCATTTAAAATGCAGGAGCACATTTAGAAAACATCCAAAGACTGCAAGTAAGCTAAGGGAAACAGGGGGAAGCCCTGGTCAGGTTGAGTTGCAAAGGGTGCAGGTGGAGATGAGATATGAAGAGAACATTAAGCAAGGAAAGCCTGACCACACTGGCACAGCGTGGATGCAGCTACTCCAGTAAGTTTTCTCCATATCTTACAATGCACAAAGTACAGTTTGGTACCAGAAATGAAAAATAATAATATAAGAAAAACCTAAAGGTAGCAACAAAAGCCTGAAAAACTGAGGAAAAAAGCTGATAAAAAGAGTACCGATAATATACCAGAAACTGAAACTTTGTTGAGGCCCTTCACAAACTACAAGGCACACACTCAACTGAGATGCAAGGTTTTGGAGGTTGGGCTTTCCCTCTCTCCCACAATCAAATTTCCACCTAAACCAACAGTTATCTGGTATATCAAGTTGTTTAGAACTTCGTCAGGCTGAATCTCTTTCTGCATTTCATGCTGTACTCATGAATACTCATGTGTGTGCTGAGCTTCAGACATATCATCATGTCTTCTGAAGGGCTCTCTTAAGTTTGATGCCCAAAACTCCTACCTCAAAGTTTTCAGCTTTTGTTAGGATTGAGATTCCCTAGAAAGCAAGTACTTTGACCATATTTACAGGTTTGGCAGTACTTTGTCTCATTCTCTAATGATGTTCAGATGACTTAGGTGCTTTAGCACAGCAAATTAGTTATTTGTTTCTACCAGAAATTTTCTACTCGCAGGCTAATCCCCAAATAATGTGATTGTACAGGTAGTGTTGGTGTTGCCTTTGCATCAGTCTTGTGAGTCTGCACTGGATTAACATTTTTGAACTGCTGAATTCTCAGTAACAGAATTTTCCACTTATCTATCATTCTGAGCCCTGCTTGTGGTTTTATTCTTGATAACATGCTGTTTAAATCCCTTTGGAGATTCCTGTGTTGTCCTTTTGGGTACACTGTACAAGGAGTTCTTACAAGCACACATGATTTTGATTTGAAATGCTGGCTGCTGACTTGTTACCAGAATGCCTTTTTTTTAATAGGCTAAGCAAAACTGTAGCATCAGTGGAAGGAACCCTGTTAACTTTTAAATGGCACCAGGGAAGTGTTTTGTGCTGACAGTCACATCTTAGAGAGTTTTAAAAATAGTGTTGACTGTGAAGGAAAATCAAGCAGGTATTTCTTTAATACAGTTTTCATTTTCTGTAGATGTTTATGTAAAATTGTTTTGTAGGTTGACAGCATTTGTTGGTTCGGTTTTTTTTTATAGGAGATTTTTTCAGCTACCTCCAATTTCACACAGCTGTGATTTGATAGCTGGTTATCAGTCACATTAGTGGAAGGTGTGACTGCTGCACCTCTGCTTCAGCCCCTCAGCTGGCTTGTTTTAAAGCCGTAGAGGGCTGTGTGGAACCCTTAACTCATGGCTGAAAGAGAGCTGGGGAGAGATGTCCTTCCAGCATCCAGTGGCTCAGGCTGAGTTGGGAGCATAGGCTTGGAGCTTTCAGAGCTGGAACTCCCTCTTCTTGGTTCAGGGAGATCTGCCCCAGTCATGGCCAAATTTCAGCTCTGTTTAGTTATTATAGGTAGGTTAAAAGTGAGAAATGGAGTTTCTTTTGCTGCTTTGTATTAAAAGTGTAATTCTTGAAATAGCTCATCTCTGTTGAATCAGGGGATCACCACAGCCCTGAGGAAAGTGGTAACACATTGGCAGCGTAACAGCCATAGTATGTAATAAATGTTTATGTACCATCAAGTGTACAAACATTTGATTGCTTACATGACAGAGCTTTTTTTTTTTTACAGTCATTGGTCTCAATTTTTCCATTACATTTTCTCATTTTCTTTTCTAGCTTTACTCACAGACAAACCTCCAAAGCCATTGTTCCCCATGGAGAACCAGCCAACTGTTATAGATGTCCAGCTGGGTAAGTCCCCTTCTGGGAATAATAGATCCTGAAATTCCACTCTGGTAGCAGATGGGATAAATTGAAAGTGGTAAGAAAGGTTTAGTGGTACTGTTATTACATGCAAATCAATTTGCAGCTTCTCATTTATAACCATAGAATTTACTGCCATGGCAATTTAAGGGAATGAACTTGTGTAATATCAGGGGATGGCAGTACTAATTGGTTACAATGGGTATTAAATATAAAATGTTGATGCTTTTTTTAATATATGATTGACATAGTAATATATGTTTGCATTGGTGCTGTATTGATTAATTGATGTTCACCCTAAGACAAATATTCTCATAAAAGAGGTGCTGATTCCTTTGAAAGTCAATGTAAAGCAGTGCATTTTCAGGTTGTTCTGAATGTTTACTAGAAAGGGCTTTTGACTAAAATGCTTGTATCCTTTTCTCACTCCTGTTATATATTCTTCTGTGAATGCACATCTCTGGATCTCAGCTAGCAGCCTGTATTTTCCTTCACATTAGAAACTAATGGTATAGAGTTCTGCTAACTTTGAGGAACTGTGGCGCATCTTGATGCTGAAAGAACTGCTCAGCTTTGAAGTTAGAGGTTTTTTTCAGTGATTTGAAAATAGATTTCTAATTTTGAGAGGCAGAATTGGAGTTGCTGTTGAGGACTGTGGTGCCATGAGCTTAAATTACAAGAAATGTATTGCAGATGGGGATTATTCACTTAAGGCTGAAGCTGTGGTGTTTTTCTTCTTAAGCTTGACTTTCTTCCTTCCTTTATAACAAAGCTGGCTAGGAGTCAGAGGTAGAATGGTGTTTAAAGGCAGGCAGGGTCAGCATGAAATGTTTCAGTGGGGCTGGTGACATTGTGGTAAAGCTGTTTGTGAAACTCTACAGGGGTCTACCTGAGCTGAGTACAAAGGCACATCCTTAAAGCAGGTGCCTAACAATGTCAGTGAAGTTCTGTAGATGCTATGAAGCATTTAAAAATGGGGTTTGAATTCTTGAATGTGAGAATATAAATGAGAATATGAATCATTTGTGACCTGAGCTAATCTTAAAGATTAGCTTTCTCTCATATACCTGAACTGACTGCAGTCAGGAATCTGCAAGGCCTTGCACAGGGAAGGAACTGGGAAGCAGTGGAACTGGGAAGCAGCCAGTGCCACATGAGTTGTGGAGACAGGTGCATATGTGCCTGTTTAGGTTCCCCTCCACAGGGCTCAAATGTTTGTAGCTGTAGCTGAGCAGAAATGATCCCTAAAAGAGGATACAAAATGGTCTGAAGCCACAGTCAAACCCCTACCTGAATTAGCAGCAAAACATGATCATTGAAGTTTGGATGAGCCCAGAAGACTAAATTCAGTCTCCTGGTCCAGCTTCTTCAAAGTCAACTTTCTAATGATTTCCTTTGGGGGCACACTGCCCCTGCATACATCTGTGTAATAAAGGCACCGAAAGAGTACTCATCTTTATTTCCTGTGTTTTCATTTCATCTTCATTTTCTCTTCCAAATTCCCCTGTTCCCTCAGGACTCTGGTTTTTTGCACTGAGTTGTTGTTTTTTTTTTTTCTCTGTGAAAACATTTTGTTCTGGTTGATTAAAAGGAGGTTTGATTAAAAAAAATTAAAACAAACAAACCCCCTCCTCTCCATGGAGATGTGTCTCAGTAATAGGATTTTGGAATATCTCTAGAGGGAAATATAGATCTTGCATCTTTATATGCTGGAATGTAATCCATTCGTTGTCCCCTAAGATCAGGGAACTTACATATGGTGCTTTTTTTTTTTTTTCTGATATGTTAATGGGTTTGGTTATTGCCACCAAACCATATCCATATTATGTGTTATATTAATGCTTATGCAAGAGCCTGAACTGACTTATTTTGCAGTGAAGTTCATTGATTTCCCCCTTGATTTTACTTGGCGAATAGATAAAGCTAGAAGGTCCTCAGGGAACACCTTCATCTTGTGGAGGCCACCTGCAGCTTGGGGCTGGGAGGCTTGTTCTGGCCTCTGCAATGTGGTGCTGACCCTCATGATGTGCAGGAGAGAGAATCATTTGATTGCAGCACAGTAATGGAGGAGAAAGTTGTATATAAGGTCACTTGCTGGAGTACTTCTTTGAAATCTTGTTAAGCTCCAAGGAGTTTTGAACAATAGATATTCTTCAGTATTTTATTAGAAATCAAAGCAAAGTTTCTGTGTTTTACAGGCCCTTTAGCACATGGAGTCAAATCACCCAATATGCCTGATTTTTTTTTCAGTGGTTCTGCAAGTATGAATGTGCCACTAAACTACAAAAGAAACTGAGTTTAATCCATCTTCTTGTTCTGCAGAGATTATTTTAGTTTTCTATTGGAAAACTAATCTTTAAAGAAATAGCTGTCTTTGCTGTATAAGTAGAGGAGATTAATAGTTATTTACTGTCTTTATGCTTAATGATAAGCACAATGCAATGCAAAATCTCTCTAGAACTCTAGGCAGTGGCCTAAGTATTTAGCAGCTTATTTGACCTTACTGCAGACTTCAGTATTCACCTTTTAGCTTTCAGGTTTTATAAGAAGATTCAGTGAAAACAAGTATTTACAATTCTTATTGACAGCAGATAAAAGAACTCCTTCAGGCTTCAAACATGGTCCAGAGCCTGCCTTGTTCTTCTTAAGGAGCATGAATGTACTTTTTGCTTTTTCTGTTTTTCTTTGGCATGTGACAGAGATCAAAACCAACCCTGTCAAGGTTAGAGAGAAGCAGAAATTGGAATTTGCTTCTTTCCCATTTTCCATATTTGCTTGTGCTGGAGAAACAGAGCGAGAGACAGGAGGCTTGACAGGAGGACAAAAGAGCATCCCAGAGGACTAGAGATATAGTCAAAACCAGTTTCACTGTCTCAGTTGCTTTACCAAGTCAGATAATCATTTCATGTCTTGGCCAACCTAGGAAATAATGACTGATTTTTTTTATTTTTTTTTATTGTCCACTTACTGCTTCCTTTTCATAAAAACGGAACTAGGGGAAAAAAATTCTTTTTGTGTTTTAGCTCTTTGCTTTGGGGTTGGTATAGAAATGGTTCTTGATTGCATTTACATTTAATCTTTATCTTGGTTTTAACAAATAATGTTTGTGCTTACTGTATAGCATATGTTTTGCAAATATGTGATGTTACTCTGATAATATAATGTTCTTACTGAAAAAAAAATCCTTGAGTTGACTTCACGACATTAAAATGAAATATGATCATACAAGCCAAAATACACATAACTCCTATGCCCAGGAGATGGTGTGGCTTTAGTAGAAGGCATTCAAGATTGTCTCCTACGTAAAGCTCTCAATGTGAATTTATTAAAGCTTAATGCTGTTGTGATTCGAAGTAGTTGTTCAAAGGCCCCATTTTTTAGAGAAGGAATTTGCTGTTGCTTTGACTGACCATATAAACCTAAGTGTGTTTGTGGATTGTTCATAACAAATCCCTGAGGTTACAGAATTCCTTAAGTGATTTAGAAGAGTGAAGATCGAGACCTCGGTCAGAAGTCTCAAGGCTGTGAGCAGTAAGTTTTAAAGATCTATTATCTATTTTCACATACAGCTGTCTGACAGTAAGAGGAGCATGCTATGCTGTTAAGTCTTAAGATGACATGTTGGGACATGGCTCTGCTGATTTCTTAATTTATTCTTTAAATTATTTTCCAGCTAACTTTGCTAACTCTTAGTGCTTTGAGAACATGCAAAGAAAGAAAACCAATCATTTGTGTTTTGATTATACGATTACAGAGTAGGTTTCTTCTCTGAACCAGCTCATTTGCACAATTCTGGAAGCCAAAATCTGACTGATACCTGATAGCTGTGAGCTGTTGTGCTGCCAGCTCTCTGCTGGTGTGAAAACAGCATGGCAGAGGCATTTGCAGGAGAAAGGAAGCACAGTTGTGCTCTGCTGCTATTTGACTGGACACGGATCTGTAAGGATCTTGTAAGGAGCTATATCTAGCTAGTCTATGTATAAGCAGCTGCCAGAGTCATCTAGCTTGCACCATGGCTACTATTTTACACTTGTGTGTTCCACAGGGTATCAAAAAAGCTAAAATTACAATATCAAAATAGAAGCTGCATCTGTCAATCCTGTTCCATGTAGTACACTGAGTGTAATGTTAAGTTAGTCTTCTCCTTATGAATGAGTTAGCTGAGACGGGAATGCATGTTTGCATATTTGGATCTGTATTCATTGAATATATAATTTACACATCATTTGCTTTTCAGCTATGTGCTGGGTTTGTTTTCAGGCATTTAGTTAAGAAATGTAGCAGGAGTCTTACAAAACAAAGCAAAAATCATCTATGTTAATTCATTTACTGAACAGGGAAAATGTCAAGGGGTTTAACTTGCTTTTGTCATGGTAGTTTCTCTGCTTCTAAAGGTGCTGAGGAAAGAAAACACATAGTTTATGAGGATTGTCACTTTTCTAATAGCTGACCTGTTCAGAAAGATTTTGTTTCTAAAAGATTTAACAGTGCAATTCCTTGGGACTCATTATTAAGCAGATCAATAGAGATCAATAGAGCTACTGTAAAACAAGTGCAAGGGAATATACAAAGTTACATCTGCTGACAGGTATGGGAATAGAATAAAAATAGGAAAAAACCTCTTTTTGTTTGAAGCACTGGCTGTAAGGAGTTATTTAGGAAGTGAAAATTTGTGTATTTACTGACATTTTAAATATATATTTCTTCACTGTCCACAGTGTCTATTTTCACTGAGACCCCACTTCTTTTCTTAAAAATAAATAGTAAATAGTAATTATTAAAAAAAAAAAAACCTGCAAAAGGTTTGAGACATCCATTTCATACGAAGCCTATCTATTCAAGACAATCCAGCAGTGTCTCTCATTACTGATTTGCTCATTAAATCTTGCCTTCTTCACATATAAAGATACAGGTATTTGATAAACAGTTGAATAGGGTGGTGATCTTGGACAGAAAGCAATACAGAAATTCTGAACTGTAAAGTGATTCAAATAGAGCAAGTGATTTGAAAGTGAACTTGGGAAGGAATTCTCATTTTGTGTGTTTACAGTGTGGAAAGGGCACTGATACTTGTCTGTGGTCAGGTCTCTGAGTGTTGTGGATGTGCCTTTTGATTTGCTCTTTGTTTAAAGGGTCATGTGTGATGATAACTGCTCAGGAATGTAGCAGGTATGTATGGAAAACAGGGATCTTGGATGTTGGTTACTCCATGCTACCCTGCTGCCCGTCTTTCCCTCAGCTCCCTCAGGCATTCTCCAGCCTAGGGCTTGTCAGGGGCTCTCAGATGGAGATCTGGGTTTCTGTGAGCTGGGCCAAACCCAGAGCTTTGCACCTCCCTGAGGGCAGTCGCCCTCCATCCCTGTGCTGCTCCTGCTCCCTCTGCTCAGCTGGGCCAGCACAGAAAAGAGGAATATTGAGGAATATTGAGGTGAGCTGACCCAAATGGGCCCTGAGTCAGCAAAGAGGCTGAACTGGGCAAAAGATGAAGCTGAGACCAAGAAGGAGTGTCTGAGGAGGATAAAATTAAAACTTAGAGGGCAAGGAGAAGATAAGACTGCAGATTTTTTTTTCTTCTCCCTGCCTTTTCTGTTGAGATTTAGAGCTCTTGTCACCCTCTATGAAATGTGATGACAGCCAAAATACATGTTTGCAAGAAGTTCTTGGAGCCCAGCAAGAAGTGTGCACAGAAGTGTGCTGGGCTTCTGCAGCTGATACTCAAATAACCACATGTTCAGGGTGACTCTTCTGAAAGCCCATAGCCTGATTAGACTTGGAAGATTTTCCTGGAAGTGTTTTGTAGAGAGATTGTTGGCCATCAAATTGGACATCTCTTCTCTGATTGTGAAAAGAAAGGGGATGGAAGGAAGGAAATACTTTTTTTTCTCTATTCTCTTCACTCATTCTGTGAGAATGCCTGATAGTTTTGATGTAGATTCCACCCCTTTCCTGTCTTCCAAAATTAAAAAGCTCTGATTAAGATAATTAACTAATATCTGAGCTTTGATTTCACCTAACAGATCAATCAGTAAGAAATCATAAGCATGTGAAACCAGAGCCTTATGAAGAACAGCCTTGATAGATGATGATATTATCTTATATGTACACTGAGGATTTTTTTCTGGTTGGGAAAATACAGTAACAATCAGCATACCATTTTCCTATCAGAATAGTCTGATAGGACTAGTAAATATTAAAAGCAGTAGTACCCTAAGTGGAGTAGTGGCTTATGGTGCCCCACCCAACTGGCTGAATGGTGCACTGAGTGCCCTAACTGAAAGTTATCCATAGAGACTCATTACTCTTTCCTTGTGCAAGACCTGAGTGTAAGATGAGAGACAGTCTTGCCCCAAATCATGTTCTACTGCCCTATTCTGTCTCTGTGGAATAACCCTTACCCCCACAGAGATCTAGGTCTGTGATCTGAATGGCAGAGCAGAAGGGAGGTGGAATTAAAGGCAGAGAAGGCCTGTGGTTGGTGTCCCCTCCATCCCAACACCAGCAAAAATTTGGTCCCCTTCATTCCCAGTTCTCCCCACACTGCACCTTCATCTCACAGCTGTGTCCCCTCTGCACTGTTGCTGTCTGGAGGAACAAGCTGGTACCCCTCACTGTTGTGTCCCCCACATGTTCTTCCAGACATCCATGGATCTCTACTGCACCACATCCTCCTAGAGATAAGCTGGGAGACCCCTGTTCTTCCCAGCAGTGGATGAACCTCGTGCGCTGTTCCCCTCCCTTGGAGAGGTTACAGACTCACTGTGTAAATTACCCAACTCGGTGCTGGAAAATCATTTCCTCCCAACAGTGCAGAATCACATACCAAAACTTCATGTTCCTGCATAAAAATACATGAAGGAGCAATTTTCACTAGGAAATGAAGAGAAACTTAGGGTGTGGTCTTTAGGACCTGCCCTCCTCTGCAGCACAGGCGATACAGCTCCACAGCTATTTCAGCTGTACGTGCCTGTAGGAAAGGAGGCAGGATTTACATCTATTACAATCATTTTGTACTAATCTGCAGGGAATATTAGAGACAAATTGTCTGACATTTAGGTTTAGAAGTAGTTCCCTAAATACCCAAAGTGTATTACTGCTAATGCTTTGATGCTAATTTGGTATGTTGTTAATATCCCTGCCTCTCTCAGGGATAATGGTGAAATGCTGCACTTCAGAGACTTGGGCTGGGATCTGTGGTTCAGCTGGTGTAAATCCATGGTTGTTTTGCCTTTTGTATGGTTAATCCAGGTTTACATCTGTGAAACAGAGAACAGTTCATTGGCACACTTCTTTCTTTTGTTTTAACGGACTTGTAAAACTAAGCGAAATTCTGACTGCTGATCCATGGTTTTTACACCCATTTAGATCCCTGGGATTGGCACAGATATGTAAGAAAGGAAGATTTAGCACTTCTCAAATTTTTTTTTTTTTGTACTTCTATAAACCATTTATTGCTTATCTTGAGTTCAGTGGTTGTTAGGTCAGTCCTATATATACTGTGAGGGCAAAATGCTTCTGCCTCTATAGAAAAAATTGATGAATTGATGTCAGATAGACACTCTTGCAGTTAGTTTTGACAGCAATACTATAAATCAATCTGATGTGCTCTTGTTATTCCAAGAAAGTAGTTAAGAAACACTCCGATATATCCTGACTTAGTTGTTCCAAGGACATTGGCTAACTTGTCATGATAGAGAAATGACAGTAAACGTTTCCCTGAAAGTGGTGACTGTCGTGTGGGGGTGTCCAGGACATGGACCTTTAGCACTTCACTAAGAGTTAAGCTTCCATTAACAAATACAACCGTCCCTTCAGCTGCCACAGACACGTGGCTGTGATCAACTTGGCTAAAGGATCTCTTGTTTGGTTTCTCGGTTTACTGCATTTGACGGGTGTCTGGGAAATGGGCAGAAGTTTGTTTCTGCAAAAATGAAGTTCAGCCAACAGGACAGAAAATAGAAAAGATGGTCTTTGTGAAGAACAGATACTTAGGGCTGTTGTAAGAGCTGTGGAGGTTTTTTTTTTCTGCTATAACTCTCCTGATCTTGACCAGGACAATATCTGTTTTTAAGGTGAGGATATTACTTCAGTTTTCAGGATTGTTGTGACAATAAAATCACCTGATATTGGGAAAGTGCTCCAAGAAAGGCAAAAAAAGAGTGCAGATAGGGAAGGCTTTGACCTGGATTTTTCCCTCAGGGACCTTGCCTTTTGGGTTCTGAGCCTGACTGCAAGCACAGAGACATTTGACTGCACAGTCCACAGACATCTGCTGTTGTGCACTGAAAGTCAGACAATATTAATGTTTCAAAAAACAGAACCACAGGGCAAAGTTTGCACCATTTTCCATGCTTGTTGGAAACACTGTTACTGGAAGGAATTCATGTGCTGCCATTTTACATTCTCTCTACAGTGTTTGTCATGTGAATGAGTTATTAAGCTGTGAATGCCTCATATATTCTGTAAATTACAGAGTAGAAACATTCAGCACTACTATTTTGACCTTTTCAGCATTCTGTGATTTGCTGGGCATGCCATTCCACATCTTTTGTTTACAGCCTCACTAAAGTGTAGGGATGGAGCTGAGTGGGCAAACAGTCAAAATATATGGGGCTGTGAAAGGTCAGGGTCATGCATCACAGCACCACTGTTCAGTGGGCAGGGAAGATTAAAATCTAGACTAACTGTTCTCATGATTTTTTCCTTCTTCACTGAAAAATAATAGAGAATTGTATTTCGTAATCCGTTCTGAAGGCAACAGGGCAGAAAATGAAGACTGATGGTATAATTTTTATTTCTTAAAATTTCAATATCGTAATGTCATGATCTTAGAGGCCGTGAAAATCAAAACTGTCATAGCCTTTCAAAAGAATTGAGATGGAATTCCACTCACCAAATCTTTGCTTCATTTAATCCTTGTTTGATAAATGTTGCTCTTACCTTCATCCTCAATACCCTTGCGTTTGTCTCCATCCTACAGAAACAAATAGTTTCTATTAGGTAATTGAACTTCGACCATTAGAACGAGGTTGATTTACTGTACTTGTGTTAGACACTACAGTCCAACAAAGACCAAATGAAAGATGAGCAAAGCAAGATTTCTCTTGAAATGAAGAGATACTTTTATTACCTTCTGAAGACACGTTACATGACTTCCCAGGACCCCAAATCAACTGGAAAGTAAAAAATCTAGGAAGCAGTAATCGGTAGAACGGCAGCAGAGGCATGCTGGTTTCTACCACACGTTTTTAGTTTTAAAAACAAGCCTCACAGTAAATGACTGTAACTTTCTAGTACTGAATGTATTTTTGTTATCTGCTTATACTATATGAGAAGCTTACTAAGTTTTACATAGTTGGCTCTAGTCCTGTGAACAAGTGAACATGATTAGTCACGAAAACATCCACAGAGATCTCACTAATGCACAGTCAGGTGTGCAGTTAATTCAGCTCACAGGAGCATAAACACTTATTCTTTGAGTAATGATTTATATCACTCAAATACAAATTTCACTGATGGTCTTGCACACTGTGTTGATTAAAAGGCCTAAGAAAATTTCATTTTACATCTATTAGAGTCACAAGTGTAAGTGAACTACATATGCCACTGCTATAATCTCAGTGATGAAGTTTGTAAAAGGTGCTACATGCCTTACTGTGCAAATTCAAAATGTTTACCATGTTTCTCTGATGAAGCTCGGTTGTTTGAGTTGAGAACTTAAATATTTAGGATGCGCTAATTTTAAAAAGAAAAACAACAGGTGTGTTAATCGTGCTTTTTCATTACTAGTGAGCTCAGTAAATAATAACAAGTAATCTATTCTATGAATTTTATCTCTCTTTATGAAGGAAAAGATTTTCGCTGTGGATCTTTCCTTAGACACATCCTCTAAATGCTTCTGGACTTGACACAGTATTTTGAATAGTTTATTGCTAAGTACTGAATATGCAGGATTGGAAAAGTGAAGCTGTTATGATTGGTCAGGCTGATCAAATCAAACTTTGTTTCCTGATTACATTACTGTTAACTCTTTTTAATGATTTCCTGATCCGCATTGATGAATTTGAAATCCAATTTATGGATAACATTCTGTAGCCTGTCATTCAAATTGTTGGTAGCAATAAATATTGCAGGCAGAAAACTGCTCTGCTGAAGCATTTGAGCATTGGCCCAGTGAGGTGAATGCATATAGAGTAAGCAGAGGATTTCATTTGTAAGTGCAGTGGGTACTTGTGGTTTAATTTCACCTGAATTCACCTGCCTTTCATGCTTTACTCAGTTTGGAAACTAAGTTGTGGGGACTTTACTATATGCAGTAAGAAATCTGCTTTACTAAGGATCATTGACCAAGCGCTTTTATTTAGGATTGTGGTTTAACTTTTCTAAATATCATCTGGCATAGTGAGTGGTGTGTAGGTACCAAATTGTTATTCAACCTGTGGGCACATTGCCTCTGAGAAGGGATCTGTTGCATTTGAGCAGTTATTTGGAGGCAGGCAAGCATGCTCCCCCTCTCAGTGTCAGGATTTCAAACCCCAGCATCTCACAATCCAGATCATCCCTTCACAGCCTGACCTCTCTTGTGTGAAATGTGTCCTCAGTCAGAAGACTCGTAAACAAACTTGCGATTCCAAACACCTACATTTTCAGCAGGCATTTGGGGGGTTATGAGCCATAGTTTTTCCTATAAAAAAAAAAAAAAACCAGGAGAACCACAAGTGAATTACAACATTATAGTATATAACAGCAGGCACGGCTGTCTTAGATTATTAGAATAGCTTTTTAAGAGGAGACACCAGTAAATCCTCCCTGGGAATTTGCAAGCATCTTGTTTTCTGTGCTAGTTTTGTGTCAGGACCTTGGTTCACACCTGTCATGTACAATACTCTGTGCCAGCTGTGTAGTGAGGTGTTCGACCAACATTTCAGCAAAACAGACCTTGCAGATTCGTTTTTTTTCTGTGTGATGTAAGGCTCATATGTAACTATCCTGTAAATATGGGTGTATGTACATCATTGTCTTATTTCCTGTTCCACACTTATTTGCCTTACAGTCTCAAGCACTGAAATCCCCTTCAGAGTTTCCATTAATCTTGTTTTTCAGGCCACATTAATTAAATATCTCTTGATTTAGAGAGCTTTGGGGAATTTCTGCTGCAAATAGTATTTTTGAATTGTGACACTGTTATCCTACGTAACCATCTCAAAAGTATTCAGAAACATCACTTCAAATGTTTGGAGGGCTGTTATCAGAAGCTTGGTGTATGTCCACTTCTGGCACTGCAAAAATTAAGTGACAGATTGGAGAAGCTGAGTGTCTAAATTATGAACAGAGATGCTAAAACAGCAGGTCCAGTCTAGTTCACTTTGTTCTAAGACAGGCCACAGGTACTTCTGTAGAGAGAGAATATATGGTCATTAATGTTTAGAAATATAGAATAATTGTTGTCTTTTGTTATGTCAAAAATGATATAATCTGATATGTTTGACATTACATGCTACTGCCACCATGGCATGCCTTTGAAAATTTACATAATTGCTTTATTTCTTTAAAAATGAAGATTTTTTTTTAATTTTTTTTTTTTTTTTTTCAAATTTGGGTAGAAGCAGGTCAGGAGAAGGGCATGGCATCTTCTTGTCATTGGAAGTTCAAGAATTTCTTTATTTTTGACTCAGAAAACAATTTTCAAGACATAATTTAAACTCAGAATATCTGATCAATGTAGCCTGCTGCCCATGTCATGCAAGTGGTGGCACTTTAAACAGAAATTAACCCTCAAGTGTCAATGAGCACAATATCTCCTGTAGGAAAGGGTGCATGGTCTCATAGTGACAGTGTAGTGTTCCTTCTCTGACATGAGCTAGATTTCCATCTGTGAAGCCATTGCTCTCCTTGTGTTCCTGTTTCTAATGGTATGAACAGGATCTCTATGTCTAGATCTCTGGGAATTTTGGAAGTATGTGCAGGGATTGCTTGCTGGGTTTCGTTGATGTTGTTTCAATGCAAGCCAGATAAACTTTCTTAAGCAGTTTTTTTTTTTTTGACCAGACAATAATGAATGATTATGAGATCAAAAGTGGGCAATAGAACAGCTGGCATGAGTAAAGACTCTTATTTTTTTGCTATATCCCTGATTGAAATCACTAGTTTTCAAAGCCGATGCTGACTCTGTTGAATCTAATTTAATTCCTGCATCAACTCAGTTGAAGCATAAGTGTAACTGGGAAGGAAACTGATGTTCTCTAATGAGGTCTCGCAGCCAAATGCCACATCTGCAGTGTCAGACACGTGAGTGCCCACAAACACCTGTTTTAAACAACAGCCAATTTGCTAATGCTCAGTTATGCCCACAAATAGCATCTGTTTCTGGCCTGTTGTCTACCTGAATATAGCATCCTTCTTAATCAGTGAAAGCCTCTGTTGCATAACTAGTCTGACTCATTTTCCACCCAGAGATGGGAATTACCCACTCTGCTCTCTGCCCTTAATATCTTTGAGGGAATTGGTGGAAAATAGAAAGTCTGCTGGAACGGTTCCACCCTCCCTTCCAAGCAAATAAAGCTGTCAGGGCTTTGATATGTGCATAAAAATGAATACATTTTTAGAGCTGGATGCTATTAAAATATCACATTGGCTGAATGATAATTAGTGATGGACCAGTGGAGCTCCTGGGGCATTCCCACGGTGGATATTGCTTTAATGATGCCTCCAAA
This sequence comes from Pseudopipra pipra, assembly GCF_036250125.1. Classification (NCBI taxonomy): domain Eukaryota; kingdom Metazoa; phylum Chordata; class Aves; order Passeriformes; family Pipridae; genus Pseudopipra; species Pseudopipra pipra. The sequence continues at coordinate 9,776,757 of NC_087561.1, forward strand.
AAAATGCCCACACATTTATAGTGGGTTTGGATGCTGGTGAGAGAGAAACAGGAACACCTTCCTGACACCTAGAAGTCAGAACCACCTTGTCAGCTAAAAGGACCCTGGACAACTGATCCATGCAAACCTGGCATCACACACTTCCACTGTGCTAAATATGTGCTGTGCACTGTTTGCCCACGGGCTTTGAGGAGAGCCTGGCATATGGACACAGTAAAGACTTACCGTTCTTCCTCAGGAAAATTTTGTGTCTTTAGGTTGAAATTCCAGATCTAGCAATAAATTCTGTGTATAAAACCCTATTGCTCTGTGTACAGCCTTACGGTGCCAGTAAAGGAGTAAATAAAGCTTATTACGCTATATAATCTCTAAATAATATCCTGCCTTCTTCTTTGAGGGGAAACAACCTCAGGGGAGAAACAGTGGTGATAGAGACAATCCTTTTCTCTTCCTGGTATGCCCCACTACTAACTATAGAGATGCAGAAGTGGATTTAGTTATTAAACTGTTTTATTGCTTTTCTTATTAAACATTCCTAATGGGATTACAACTAGAGGCCATTGCACTTACACAAGAATAAAGCATCTTCTGACCTCTGCCCACGCATGTAATAAGTAATATATTGTCTGCTATGCAGTTATTACAAGTAATAATGAATTGAGGATACAAACTATCAGGCAGGAGTGAGGGACCAGAGAGACAAAGCAATGAAATAGCAATATTTTTGTAATTTTAACCTTTCAGGAGCAGCATTGCAGCTGACCATGTGCCCAATACAATAACCTGAAACAGCATAATAATATAGCCAGGGAGAAGCAAATCTCCAACCTAGCAAAAGTGAAGCCTTGACTTAAACCTTTACGTGAATTTTTGTAAGCCAACCTGTGCTGCTTGTTAACAAAAGACAATTCCTGAATCTTTCATCCTCCATGCTAATTCTGCCCAGCAGATTGTATTTGATAGAGAATCAGATCAGCGGAAGCCAATCCAAACTGCTTTTGGCTTGATTTTATATTTTATAGAAATCAACCTGCCTAAAGTGTTATGAAAAAAATGTGGTTCTGTGGCCCCTGATTAAAAAATGTGATGGAGCTGATTATTCACCACTTACACTACATTTTCAACAAGAAGTATTCATACAGTGCAAACTGTCTGCATAGTGAGAGAGGAAGCACCAGATGCTTAAACTGCTCCTGTGACTGAGCAACCAGCAGTGGTGGATGTTTATATTTTGAGTCCATAATGCACCCTGACAAGGGAGGCCACTGGATAGAGGTAGACAGAAATAAAATTAAAATTGAATAAAAACAACTGAAGCCCTGGGACAAGATTGCAACATTCTATTTTTATTTTTGAGACATCTGGTCTCACTGGGATTTTCTGAATGTCTCTCACCGAAGTTGCATATTAAGTACCTTGAAAGCAAATGATGCAGCACAGAAGGGAGTTGGCTACTCGCTGTGCACTGAGCAGAGATTTTTCATTTCATCCGTCATTCACAACGTGCTGCAGTACTTTCAGAACTACTGAACTTTTCTTACATAGAGTAGAACAAGGCCAAGAGCTCCATTTGCAATGTGTGCTCTGCCTCTAAACTGAATGCAATAAGCTGGTTTGTAATTGCTGGTTTTAGTAGCATGGTTAATCCTGTAGAATATTGTGTGATTGTGCACTCTGCTTTTTAGGATACACCATTATCAGCTTTCAGGAGTCATTAATTGGTTATTTATAAATCATAAGACTGACTTACATATCAGGCTCAAGGGGGTTTTTGCATTTTGTTTATTGTAAAGGTAGGTTGTATTCTACCTGTAAGTACATAATAAGAACTGCACATTAAGAACTACTGTCCAGCTTCTCCATTTCCCACAGTATATCCCACAGTGCCTATGTTAATGGATTTATGGCTTTCCAGGTCATCCCACATCTGACCATCCACACAATAGAGAGCACACTGCATAATCATTTACTCAGAATAGCAGTAAAAAAATGCAGCCGGTCTTGCTGGTTTACTAATAGTTGGCCAGCTTTGGGAGCTGATCTCTCAAGACCCTTCCTGGTTCAGCATCCATTGTGTTATGATTTAAGAAGCTGGAGATTTTCAAAAGGTCAAGACTCATGGTAAAATACCAAGATGTTGATGGATTTGGCAGCATATATCTTCTCTCTCCCTGTTTTCTGTAGACCACTTAATTGCAGTTAATTGAAATTCCATAATTGAATTATTAAAATGGCTTTCATTTGTCAGCTTCTTAAGTGCACTTCTGGTCTTTACTGTTAGCATGTATCAGCATGTGCAGTTGGAGAGATGTTGTCATCTGTGGCATCCAGAATTATAGAATTGTAGAATAGTTTGGGTTGGAAGGTACCTTTAAAGGTCACCTACTCTATTGCCCCTGCAACGAGCAGGGACATCTTCAATTAGATCAGGTCACTCAGAGCCCCATCCAACCTGTCATTGAATATTTCCAAGGATGGGGCATCTACCACCTCTCTGGGCAACCTGTGCTGGTGATACCCACTCTCATAATAAAAAATTTCTTCCTTAGATCTAGTCTAAATCTACCCTCTTTTAGCTTAAAATCATTACCCCTTGTGCTATTGCAAGAGGCCCTGCTAAAAAGTTTGTTCCCATCTTTCTTATAAAGCCCCTGTAAGAACTGAAGGGCTGACATAAAGTCACCCTGGAGCCTTCTCTTCTCCAGGCTGTACATTCCCAACTCTCTCAGTCTGCTTTCATAGGAGAGGTGTTCCATCTTCTGAATATCTTTGTGGCCCAGTAGATCCAATTGAAGCTTTTTCGATTTCCATCCTCGAGATCCCTTAAATGTTTGTGATCCCTAAGGCATAAGAGGAAATTATGAAACATGTAGGTATGTAAATATGGCTGGAAATTTTTCAACCTTGGAGAAGGTGGAATTGGAGGGGTTTAAGTCATTTTGCATTTGTCTTTTACTAGTGAGTGAACCAGGCTGAAGAAAGTGGCAAGTATCATTCACAGGGCTTAGCTTTGGCGATTTGGTATTTGAACTTAAAAACCTTTCAAATGCTTGGGATTTCCAGCATTGCAGTTCCAATCTGCCACAGGAGATGGGCAAAACAACAGAAGACAATTGCTGTTCAGTGCCTAAAAGAGAAAGCTGTGCCTATGCACGAGCAAGGCGTGCACAGGGCAAGCTGGGTTCATTGGGTCGGATGTTCATATTTGTTGTTTGAACCCAATAACCACTGTTGAAACTGCTTTCAACTGCACCAAACCAAAGGCCTAAAATGATTTACCTTTCTATTGCTGTGGTGTTCAGGCTGTGTCTGGCCTGTTTTCAGATCTCCTGCATTACAAAGTTTTTATTTTTGTCGTACTGCAAGAGGTCAGGGGAAGGGCAGATCCTAGGAGCAGAAAAATCTCACTTAAACAAGCTTCTGTTTGTTTCAGTCTTTGAAAAGGTGAGGATTTGCACAGCCCCTTGGCACCCTCGGTGCCTGCTCTGCCCTGACCAAGCACCAGCATCACAGCAGTCATTTTGTGCACAAAGGTCTCCCTTATCTTTTGTAAAGTAGATGGAGTTGTTTCTGTGGAGAATGAGGAATTAACTGCTTTGTCCTGTGACTTCCAAAGAGTCACTCTGGGCCATGCTCAGGTAAGTCTGGCAGCCTCAACAGGTTCTTAGACCTGAAGCATATGCACAGTGCCTGGACTGTTTAGATTTCTGACAGACAGAACTAACTTTGACTTCTTCGGTGGTTAAGTTTATGAAAGAATCTGCAAATTGAAATTTTGGGGGGAGGAGAACTATGAGGACTACACTCTTCACATCCCCTTTTTGTCTCTTCTTGCAGAAGAGGAGACTGTGGGGCCTGTCAGCCTGTGTCATAGACTGGCTTCCACCATTCATGTGAAGTACCTCTAAAAAAAAGCTTTGCAGCACCTGCAGCTTCTTGCAGGAAATATCCTTTTATGTTTTAGTGCCTGACTGGCTCCATGTGTCACATCCACCTGAGTTTCGAAAAATCATTATTCCTTGTGGATTTTGTGCTCACCTATGAGGACAATGTCTGTAGGAACCCAAAGCACATGCAGGAAGGTTACTTCAAGATTTATTTTATGGCAGCCTCATTTCTCTGCATGCTCTTCCTGTGCCTCGTGAGATCAAAGTCAAACTTAAAAGAACCATTTTCCAAAACAGGAAGCAAACAATGATTTAGCAAGTCCATACCCCATCATTCACCATTCAGACTTGGGAGAAGGGCAGCATTATGTCACTGTCCTAACTGTGAATGTTGCCTCTAAATTTGTACGTTCTAAGGGTGGAAAGTGAAGCAGCCTTTTTCTGATAAAAGAAAGGCTGGTTGTCTTTGATATCATAGATAAATGCTTTGATAGTTACTTTTAAATTGCTTTATTGCCAGAAATTTTCAATGAAGCCATAAAAGAGGAAAAAAAATGATCAGTCTAATTGCCTCAAGATGGATATGTAATGCATAAATCTCTTGTTTAATGGATCTAGTAATAGACCACCTGTTTCAGTTGGCTTTTCCTGTTCAGAATATGAATGAATGATTCTCTCAGATGATTACAAAGAGAAAACACAATTGCACCATCAAAAACTCAGTGATTTTTCTTTCTACTTTTTTTCCTTGAGGTTGGTTCATTCTTGTTCTGTGTATCAGCCAATCTTGGTACATTTAACCTTGGGAAAATAAAACCATTTGGTGTGATGTGTAAAGCTTCATGCGTTTTTGTTTTCCAGTTGTCTTTCAAATGAAAATAGAGAACCATGCACATTTATAAAACTTTTTCAGAAACCCAGAGAGTCAGGCCTGAGTTGCACATCCTTCATTATGTGGTGTCTGTAGACTCCCCAGTCTGGATTCCACCCCCTTGCCCAGTTCTGTGTCTTCTAGTGTTATTATTAATTGCCTCTGGCAGGATTCAGTGCAGCAAGGGTGTTTGAACTCCCCAGCCCGTCTTGTGATTACATATGTTTTAAAAATAATAATAAAAAAAAGACCACACAACTTTGTGGCTTTGGACTTTTCCTTTTTGTGGACATGGGGAATTACTAAGCCATTTATAGAGACTGAATTTTAGTAAGTAGAAGTTTCATTTTTTCCTCTTGCGGTGTTGGGTTTTTTTGGTTGGTATTTTTTTGGGGGGAGAGGTTTGGATGTTTGTTTGTTTGTTTTTTCCCTTAAGGATAACTTAGAATGCATTTACAAACAGCTGAAAGTGCATATGCTGCCAATCACTGTGTCCCACTCCTGTGGGTAACTTTCCAAGACGTGCTAATTTGCTGTCTTTTTAATTACGAGGAGCTCAGTTCTGGGGTTACATCCTCCTGCTGTAAGTCCCGGCGTGATCCCTGGGAGCACACCCAGAAAAGCTGTCTCTGTGTGACTCTTCCATGTTCCCTGTGGTAACTGTGTTTCAAAGATGCGCGTTTTCCTTATGAAAATGTATTCCAGGGATCTCTTTCCAAAGCTCAGCCCCGTGACAGTAGAAATTGGAGACTCAGAGGGCTTCTTGTATCTGGAGGCTTCACAAGCCCCAGTCACAGATCAATGAGTGAAGCAGTCTAGCAGGTTTTACAATGGCAACAAACAGGAAAGGTGGGGAAGGAACAAATGAGCAGTCATTTAGAAAAAAATCAGGATGTCAAGAATAAAATTAATCAAGCCATCAGCGGATATAAAAAGTGTTTTTTTATTTTCTGTTTTAAATGTTTACACACCCATGAAAGGAACCTGGGTAGTAAACAAGAAAGGTAATGGCACATTTATGGGATTAAATTCAACCTAGTCAATAGCAGAGAAATCTGGTGGGAATGATTTCCACGATGGAAGTGTTAAAATCCATGTTTATAACCTATTTAAGAGCAGATGAGGGGAGGAGGAGCCGTCTGCCAGAAGTGGCATTTGCTGCTTCTGGGAACCTGGAAGCACTTCTGATGGATGCATATCAATCAGTGCTGTAGCCAGGAAAGAGCAGGAAGGGGAACGGGCTTGTATCTCTGCAGACCATGGTTTTGTAGTGAGGAAGAAGATGACCCATTGTGAAACCTTTCACTGTTAGTTAAGGGCTGGAAGAGCTGGAAATCACACTTTTGTCATCAATAAAACTTCCCCTAAAGTACTACATCCTTAGCAGGGCATGCCCTCATCCTGAGCGGCAAAGAGGAACAGATCAGAGCTCTGGTTGAGTTTAAGTAGGTGTAAAAGACCTATGATTTGGTGATCTTGTTTCCACATAACATATATATATATATAAAGCCCAAATGGGTAAAAAAAACTTGGAAAAAACCAAACCATGAGCAATATTGCATGGTACCAGCTTTATTTGTCACAGATATGGTAAAGTTGTGCCTATGTTTCGTCTCTATGCCAGAGTCCCTGCTGCTTTATCCCTCCCTCTCCTCCCATTGCCCAGAAAGCCTGAGTTATGGTAAATCTCCATAAAATCATTTGGTCTGGTTGTCATGCAACACTGAGGTGTTGTCAGTGATTGCCAGCTCGTTTCAACAGTTTCTGCACTACTTCCCTGTGGATCTTGGCTCTGAGTGGCATTGAAATGGAGATAGTATGCAGTGACACAGGCACACCAGACATCCAGCATTTCAGTACAGCTAAATCAGCCATGTCTGTAAGAGTACAGGCTGTAAAAAGGATGAGGAGATCTGCTTGGGAAGTGTTTCAGGAGTGCTACTGTGACCAGAAGGACTAATACAATCCCTAGGGAATACACTCATGGAGGGTTGGAGGAATGATATTTCCGCATCTGGCATCTTGATGGGATCCTTGCAGCAGTTTCCAGGTCTGGCTGTTAGTGCTTCAGGAAAGCTGATCATGTGGAGGGCAACTGGGGAGGCCCACAAGAAAGGCTGAAGAGCTGGGAAGAGTTAAAGAAACTCTGCTGTGCTCAACACGGTGCCACACGCCTTAGTCTGTGAATTACATATAGAGGGAATTGAAATCTGGTGATGGAGAGCTCTTGTATTTGTTACCTGAAGTATATAACAAGAGCTGATTACTGTGTGTTGATGCTATGAATGTATACCAGACTTACAGCAGAGACTTTTACCAAGGAAGGTAATAAAGCAGTACAGCAGCTCATCAGCCTGTGGCTCTCCATCAGTGTGGATTCTTCAGTCGAGAATTGGGCTTTGCCCGATTCAAGATATGCTGCAGTCTGACCTCCTCCTTTGGCTTGTGCGATGAAAGAGCTGGAAGTGGGAGATCAGTAGGCCCTTCTGCCTCTGTCCTCTCCAAAAAGCTGGAAGCCCAGTGTTAAGCTCTTGCACCTGTACTTATATAAGTGACTTGATTTTCAAAACCTTTTAAAGTCAACAGGATCTGGGCCTTGGTGCATAGCCAGAGAGAAATTTTTGGTCTATAATTGTTAGTTCTATGTGAATGCTCCATTATTTAAAAGTACACACTGTAAAGGATCAGTACATGAGAGAAAATAGCCCAGTTCCAGCTAAAATGTCCTATTTCTAATAGCTAGTCAAACCAGACCTTGTTTAGGATGTAGACCCCAGGAGGCCTAAGGATTGTCTTACTCCAGAACAAAACAGGGCTCATATACCATAGGGCTCATACCCCAAAATCTCTCCTAGACCTCCAGTTTTGTTTGCTGCAAGCTAACTTTCAATCTGGGAGATAGACCTGCACAGCAAAAGTGTGATTTAATAAATTTTTAAGGTTTTTTTTCATAGAACTAGTTATTGCAGTGCACTCCCTGCTATACAGTTATGCTAATATGAAAGTATCTTATATTTCAAAATACTTTCTTGTTCTTAGTGTGGATTGTCTGTGCTTGTGTTTGAAGATTCTGAAGTAACGTATAGTTTTAATCAACCCTTTGGATGATTTGAGTTTACACAAAACAAATATCAGATTATGCTTACTTTTTATGTGCCGACTCTATTTCTGGTTTTATTTCTCTATAAATAAGGAGCCAAGCTCTAGTTACATATGCCTAAATGCCTGCAAAGAGGGATTTGATTCCAGAAGTTGTTGTTGTAATGCAGTTAGCTCTGATTTTCTGCTAGCAAATTCCATTTTGAATCATTTTAATGTAGGTTAGTAAAATAGACTGTGAGAGTTAGCTATTCGTAGTGTTCAGAAGAACCTGCTTTTTTCATCCATTCTGTATTTTATGAAGGAATAAGTCTAAAAACAAAGGGGTTCTTTGAGCTATTCCCAAGGAAATGGAAGTGCATGCTCTTGATTCTGCCTCTTACAAGAAAAAAGTAATATATAAGTCTTGTGGTTTGCCCAGGAGTGTGTAATGCCTTATCTTGTTTAGTAAATCTTAAGTTTGGTCTGTATTACCTGAAAGATGAGTTCATAAATAGCTGTACGGGAATGGACGTGTTCATTGGACCTGATGGGTTTGCCATCATCTGCAACTTCAGGTGCTGAGATACCCTGATAAAATGAAACTAGATGCTCATTTATCTGTTCTTTCCTCACTTAGTTCCTTGACTTTTAATTGCTGCATTTTAGGCTGTGGTCTTTTTTAACATACAGTAGTGTTGTAAGTCTTTCATGTGTCTGGAGGCAATATGCTTTTCCCCAATTTCTGAGGTAAAGAGTCAGATTTTCAAAGGTGTGGCAAATTGCCAGGGAAATCATTAAATCTAAACTCTGTTATTTTATTCAGGACTGCTAATGACCCAATTTCATTGGTTTCAAGTGAGCTTTGCCTAAAGTGAGTTGCAGCTTTTCCAATCAAACTGTAGCAGAGCCATTGCCTTATTTGAACAACTTGTCCTTTTGCCTGCAATGTGCTGTCGTTGGGTATTTAGATAAAAGGGCTAATTCATTATGACCAAGTTGTCTTTATTAAGAATAAATTAGAGCAATTATGCTGTTATGTAAACCCAGAACATCCTACATCCGTTGCTGAATTGTATGATTTAATAGAGTTCTATCAGCCCAAAAAAGGAAGAACCAACCAGTGACAAGGAATTAAGCTCAATAATTATGTACAATCAAATGTTTAACAGGCTTGAAAGGGATTTCATTTAACTGTAACCTGCACCTCCAGCCATAAAGGCAATGGTTCCTCAGCCCAATGCTCTTCGGGGACCTTCATAGCTGTTGTTCAGTTTGCGTCTTTCAGCACCACTCTGTGTTTACCTGGATTAGTTGTCAACATTTCCATGTGCTACTCAGAGAAGGATTCACATGGAGAATTCATAATGCTAGTGTTAAAACATCTAAATATTTTTAAAAAATCATAATGTTGTTTTAAATGTTGCAAAAATTAAGGGGAATGGGGGATTTGTCCTTTTCCAGGGACTCCAACAAGGATTCTGCACAGGGGCTCTGGTATCATTTAACTACTCTGGGATGAATGTCCTGTAAAAGGTAGTGAAATGTGAATGATGGTTACATCAGCAGGACAGAAGGTGAGAGATACGAGGAAATACAATAAAAAGTGGGGCAGGGGTTGAAGGGAAGGAAGGAAAAAGCTTCCTGGGGGGAAAAAAGAGAAAAGAAATGGCAGAAAGGAGGAGAGAAACAGAAAGCTTCATCACCTATCAGTGAGAAGAAAAGCAAAATGAAAAGGTTGTGGTGGAGATGAAAGTATCTTTAAAAAAAAAAAAAAAAAAAAAGAAAGAAAAGAAAAAGTGAGAGAACTAAGAAATGGCTCTACCTAGCATCCAGCCCCAAGAGAGCTGTCCTAAAAATGAAGTACATAAATAGAATACGTCACTTCTCCTGGCCGTTTACTCAGATGTATGTTTCATTAAAGTCTGAATAATTTCCTCAAATTCCATTCAAACACTGGCATCTATGCTTGCCACTCCCTGAAACCTGGCAGGATTGCTTGGATACTCACAGCAGATCCTGACTCTTCTTCTGTTAGATATTTATTGGTAAGTGTGTGTGACTTTCAGTTGATCAGTATTGGGTGTAAGTAAAGGGATGAATCTGTACAGCCACAGGAGTGCACAAAGCTGTGCCACAGGCAGGGCAGCAAGTTCTTGGATGGTTGGGTCAGGTGACTCTTCCTACGGAGCACAGATTCTCCCTCCACTTCTTCACCCTGAATCATGCAGTATTGTAGTTATTGTTGATTATTGTCTGTGAGGTTGAGCATATGGGCCTAAAAGAGTTCTAAATGATTTTGTTTTCTATTTTATTGTTATCCATCTGATGCATACAACCAGGCAGCATAAGGCACTTGATTCTCTTCACCAATCCCTTGTGTACAATACTGAAAGAATTCAAAACAGTGCATATTTTAGCTGTCCTTTAGAGATGAGTTATTGCTGTTTATGCTTCATGCAGAACCTTGGAAACAGATTTCTGCATATATATGCTATTTTGCTTGCAAGTAAATGTTTAAAGCCACAGTTATATGACATGTAAATCTAAATTATTCTCCATTTGTTTAAATCTGAGATGAGTTTTTAATCAGCTATCAACAGTAAATCTGAAATGAATGAGGGAGATATTATGAACTTGGCTTTTTAACGATTTCAAAATCATCTCTTGAGAAAAAAGTCAAGATTCAGAGAAATGTCCTTCTAAGGGCATGTGCCCATAACCCTGAAAACATTTTGTGTAAGAGTTCATGAAACTCTCTCAGGTGCTCTCCTCACCTTGATTTAAACTGAGGATTCAGTGTTAAGGGTGAAATATTAATCTTGGAGAAGAAGTGAGGGATAAAGCTGGGACTAATGGAATCAACATTTTACTCCACTGTTTGTGTATCCACAGGAAAAACTGAGCAACAGTTGATCAGAGAGTAGGTAGCATACACAGCCTGATCACTGTCTCACATGCATATGCACATATATATATATATGCTGTGCCCCTGGAAGAGTTCTGCATTCATATGCTGGATTTCCACAATGAGATTAACAACCATCTTTTTCCATCCACTTCGCTTAAGTGCAGATAGTGGTTAAAGAAACTGTATGGATAAATCACAAAAATATTTTCTGTCCCTCTGCCTTGATAGGGAAAGTCACTGCAAAGCCTTTTTTTCTTATGTACAGTATTGTGTTATCTGCGTCTTTTCCTCACTGTAATCTCTTTTTCTGTGTCACTTATTAAAAATTCTGACTTTCAAACAGCTACATAAATTTCTTTAAACATCTCCTGACTCAATAAAAAAGGGAGGAAGGGATTAAATTGAACGCTCAAGCTTCATTCCATCGTCTCACAAAAGTGTTCAGATAAACTATGAAATAAATCTTTCTTCCTGTCAGGTCATTTCAATAGCTCTGATATTATTTATGGTCTCATCTGTATAATCCTCACTCAGAAGTAATCGCAAAGTTCCCCTCAGTCAGCTCGCATGATCTTTAGAAGTGGAAAGTGCAAATGCTTTTGCTTAACTTCAGCTCAGATAAGGGACAGGGATCCAGAAGCAGGAGTGTGTGGTTATTCTCAAATGGTAATAATGTTCAATGAAATGAAAAATTCTGGTGATGATTTACCCCATTTCAGTTCTGTAGTAACAAAGCTGTAAGTGGGGCTGCTGCTGCATGGGTTTTTCTGGGAAAGGATTCTACAATTTACGTTGTGATTGTGACGCTGTGAGGAAAGAGGCCCATTGGGGATGTCTGGCTCACATTCTGACTCCAAGTAGTTTGGGGAAGGGGGTATGGATTTGGTTGTTTTTTGCTGTATGGGCAAGTTTTTTTGAGGGAGAGATATAATTCTGGAGAAGCTCAGAGTCCAAAGAAGAGCATAAGGGAAAGGAGAAGGGCAGCTTCCAAAACCTCGTCTGTTCATTTTTGACCTTCAGCATTGGTGACTCCTAGCCCAGATTTGGGTTTAACCAGAGGCCATTGTTTGATTTTAAACCAAAGGGTGTAGGCCATCCATGCACCCCGGGGGAAGTTTTTGCCAAAATCTGCTCATACAGCCTGCTGCCCTTCCCCTGCAGGCTTCATGTCAGAGGCAGCATTGGGCAGGTGCTCAACTCTCAGCTGCAAAGATGGGGGTTTTAAAAGTAAATGTCTGACTATAAAGGAACTTTTGGAAAACTACTGGCATATGATCTGTGCCACAGCACATCAATATACCAGAGAAAGTAGAGGAGTTTGCAAACATCATTGCACACTACTCTGAATACTCTCACTCTCCTTTTGAGTAGGCTTTGAACAGCTCCTGGTGGAAGAAAGTTATATTGGCTTTATTTCCTTGAAAGTCTTTAATGGCTTGAGAAACATGGTTTAGAGAATTGGACTATTACTCCTTAAATTATGTGTACTAAGATTATCTGAATTTCTAAATACAGACTTCAGGTTTTTTCATTCCCCCATTACATAACTCAGCATCACTGAGTTCAATACTATAGCAGCATAAGAAGAAGCACTGTCTTTTAAAATAAGGCTTTGCTACATGTAATGATTGGAAAATGGATATGTTCTTCTTCTGGACTAGTGAATACTCATACTTACAGCAGATATTCTTCTCCATGCCTAAGAGAATTATTATAGGCTGCTGCGTGAAAGACTTTCATTGGTTTTAAATGTAGAAGTCTTTCCTACAAATACTTTAAAAATCCAATCTCATCACATCTGTTTCATTCATTTAGGACACTGCTAGGCAGCTTTTCTGCAGGTGTTTGCTGATTTTTTGCTTTTGTTTCAGTTGTCCCAGTTTGGTTCTATCTGAAAATCTTTCAGTTTGATGTCATCCCATACATTGTGTTGCTGTCATGGTTCTGACTGGCTGAGATGCCACGGTGCCTAACCCTGTTATGCTTCATAAAGGCAGAAGTTAGAATCCCTCAGCATAATCTTAGCCACTAACTCTTTTCTAAGCCCTTTACAGACAGACACAATATCATTTGTCATGTGTATTACACTCCGACAGATCATGAAAGAGAGATATCTCTTGTACTGTCGTAATTTAAACTGCAGTTTTATTTTCCTAGACAGTAATAGGAAGGTGGTGGTGAACACATGGAGTGCCTGTATGCTTCTGTTTAGTGGGTTTGGTAACACACAGATTTATTAGGGCGAATCTTGGGTGTTAGTTACTTGGTGATACCCTAGTTTGCATCATTCTGTTTTAACAGTGCAGTTCCCTACTTTGCCATGGAGTAAGTCAGATCCTGCCACTGTTACTCTGGCAGAGTCCCACAGTATTATGCTTAAAAAGATCATGCACATGCCAAAAAATGCAGATAGGTTGGGGGGTGAATGGATGCAGCTCTGTGTAGGAGCCTGCCAGCTGTTAGCAATTTTGAGGTCATGCTGGTGCCCAGCCTGTTCAGGCATGACCTATTTCTCACTGAGCACCTCTCTACTTTTGCGATTCATGCCCCTTGCTGAAGAAAAGACAGTCCTTTTGACAACAATGGGGCTCAGGTCAACCATTGGGTTATGACAACATGAGTCAGAATTTTGTCCTATAAATAAAAAGCTCATCCTTTATTTCAAAACTAAGTGGAAACTTTAAGTATGCCCAGCTGCCACCCTTCATTTAACTTCTTCCCCCATTTTCTTCACAGTGACTGTTAATTACATAGTTCCTGTTCTCTTCTCTGGCATCTATTTTCCAGTGTTTTGCATGAAAGTGGTAGATAATACGGTATGTGTGTCTCCGTGGAGATTTGGCACTTCAGAGAGCAGAGTTGCAATGGGATTTGGTGATAATCCATATTGTTTTGAATAGTTTATGACATTGGTAAAAATAGATATTATGCTTTCACAGAAAATTGCTGCAGGTTTCAAGCAAGTGCTGAATTTCTAATAGTCCTTTGCAAACTCTAAGGAGTTGTCTTGGGGAAGGGAACAATTACTTCATGGCACTGATTTTTTTTTTTCTTATGTTACATGCATTTTAAGATCACAGAGTAGCATTGATGGTGTCAGTGTTAGTGAGATGAGGCCACTCTGAAGAAAGGAGCCCCAGTTCAGTCAGTTAAGAAACACCTGCAGCTCAGCAGTCACTCCGGGTTGTAAAAATCACATCCCAATGCGGTGGTTTCACTTGGGCACAGTTTTGGTGCCCATAAGAAGATGAGGAAATCTTTGGACCCAAATTCAAAGTATTTCTTTGGAACGAGGACATAATTGCTGCACTGCTGTTGCTGTGCCCTTGCTGCCAAGGGTGGTGTGGTAGAGCTGAGTCCTGCTAAGGACCTGGCCCAGGTCTCTGACTTGGTACAGCTGGATCCACAGACAATGAAATTCCTTGGAGAAGGAGATGATGGCTTTCTCAAACTGTCTTTGAATCATGTGCAATGTCTGACAATGGCTTCTTGGAAAAGGCACAAAAAGACCATGTGAATTTAGAAGTGCAGCCAATTCACAGGATAATTGTGCCTGTGCCTTGGCTGCTGTATTTTATCAGCCTGAAGGATCAAAGGAGACTGAATGCTAACTGACTTTCAAGGAATCAGCTATATCAATCACTAGCTACTGATGACATTGATGTTCCAGCAAGCTGATGTGACAAGTAGCTAAGTTTTGGCTATAATGAGAAAAGACAAAGAAAACTACTGATGTGTCACTTTGATCTCATTTTAACAAGGTGCAAAATGCTTGCAGATCAGACACACCATAGTGCCTTTAAGTATTTTTCTTAATCTGAAATCTATGGAAGTCATCAGTACCATTAGTTGAGAAAGCTAGAGATGTCTGTTTGACTTAAAAGGCGGTTTTGATCACATTTGAGAACTATATTCAAATTGATAAAGCCTAAGTCTAGACCTTCCTTGTAATGAGGGGCTGAGAGAAAGTCTTTTCCTATGCACTCTGCCATGTCATCACCCTGTGCGAAGGCTACGGGTTAAAGTAGCACCCTGCACCCAACAAATAAAGTCTGGGGGGGAGAGAGACAGACAGACAGACAGTTCTTATAAAAACCTTTGCCTTCTCCATACAAGGGACTCCCGTGCTTCTCACGGCTGTGTGGAGTGGGCAGGTCTTGACTTTGGTTTTCCAGTAATGGTTATAACTAGAACACCAAAGATCTAGCCTCCAACATCCCAACTTATGAACACGTGAAAATTTCTAGGGGGGTTGGATCTGTGGCAGATTGTGAGAAAAAATAACTTGTTTAGGTTTAGAGACTGCCTTAGCCACAGCAGATACTTGAATAAGTATATTGCAACCTGAAGAGATATTACTGTTTTACTCTTTTTTTTTTTCAAATCCTAGCCATACCCACTGCATTAAAATTTGTGTTAAAGATAATTAGAAAATATTAATACACTACAGAAAACTGGCATCACATTTCGCTGTATTCCTTGTACCAGAATAGATTCCCTTCAACATTAAAGTGGTAATCTCAGAGGTATTTGTTATTTCCAAAGAATTAATGATCATTTAGTCAGCTAACAGCCCAAGGCAAAGCAGAAGGGTTTAACATTGTGCCAAGTGGTAGCTTCTTGTAGGAATGACTGCTTTCAAAGAATTAGCGTTATGCAAAATGCTTTCAGGATGTGCCAGTCAGCTCCGTGGTTTATGGCTCTAATAGTCTGCTTGTTTTTCAAATCATTTACCCTGGTGATTTAGATGCTGCAAGTTACATTTACAAATCTAATCACTGCTTATAAATGAGCCAGTAATTATCCAACCAGTAAGTATATGAGCTTACTCTCAATCAAAAAAAAAAAACAAAAACAAAAACCCCAGAGGTATGTGTGGTTGATGTTGGAAAGCATGCCTGAGGACTGAGTCCTGGAGATAAATTGAGCCTCTTGGGTAGATTTTTTGGAAAGCTGATCTAACTTAGAGTCCACTGCTTTCACTGAGAGCAGCAGAAGTTACTTGTGTGCATTTCTGTGGGTAGTGCCAGGACTGTTACAGAACATGTTGATGTTCTTTATTCAAATAGAACTTTTAAAGCTTAAAAGCATTTAAGCATTTTGTAATCCCATTTTGAAACACCTCCAGGCCACATAGATGCATTATTTCAATATATTGCAGCATAACTAGAAACACTATATCTGGAGAATACGTTCAGACCTTGAAAGTTTAAGACAGACACTGTTCAGAAGTACTGAGGCTGCCTGATCTGGCTGATCTAGAGCCCTGTTTTTACTCGTAGAACACCAGCTTAGTTCACATGAATAGTGTTATATCATTTATTATCTACCTTTATCTGAAGACTGCAAATGGAATATTGCTTGTGCTGTCAGGTAACAGTGCAAAACATGACTTACCCACCTCAGAACTATTTATTTTTGTCTGCTAAAGCCCAGTTCTATGTGACTCCTGTGGTCCAGATTCACATTTTGTTAATGGAAATGACAATCACTTCATAGTTTCCCCCCGTGTTCTGTGGTTTGGGTTTGTTGGTGTTTTTTCTGGTCTCCACAAATGTGGTATGGACAGTTGGTGTAAAATCTATGCTATCAACACATTTTCACTGATAGCAAAGAAAACATATCATACATTCATAGCTGTCTGAGTTGAAGTCCA
The DNA here is from genome assembly GCF_036250125.1 of Pseudopipra pipra. Taxonomy (NCBI): domain Eukaryota; kingdom Metazoa; phylum Chordata; class Aves; order Passeriformes; family Pipridae; genus Pseudopipra; species Pseudopipra pipra. The sequence continues at coordinate 9,793,160 of NC_087561.1, forward strand.
CATTTGGCATTTGCAAACCAGAACAAATTCATTCCTTTAAATTTGTTAAACTTGTTTACTATCTGTGAGGGCAGCAGAAACAGTTTTATGGAACATGGCTCATTTCCTCAGCCCTCAGCCTTGGGAACAAGAGTGTACCCTGGCTCATTTGACAGGACAAGGACTGTCCAGCATGACCTGACAGTGATAAATATCCTCCCATTCCCCCACTACGGAGCTGGAATGAGTCCTGGACTGTTTTCTTCCATATGTGCCTGAACAACATGAAATCTTATATTTTTGTTACTGGACCTGTCCAACTCTAGCATATTTAGCATGTGCTTTGTGGGTCTTCATTTCACTAAATGGTGCTAAAAAGTGGTAGTAGACTTTCTGCTTTATAAGCAGAGCTCACACTGTTTTCTTATTAAGGTTGTTGGAGACTCCACTATAAACACTGTTTTTATTTGTCTTCATTTAATTTGGGTAAAATATAACCTTTGAACTTAAATTATCCATTCTGTGGGAGCATGCCTTGGACAAACAATTAATTTAAATCCAAGCAACTCAGATGAATCTGGGAACAAAGCAAAATCAAATATTCTTTTTAACTAGGGCTTTGTAAAGAAAACCTTGCTAGTTTGGAGAGGAAAGTTAACACAGATTTCAGGAATGTATTACTTGGCATTGCCTAGAAAATCTGTTCAATTTGACCAAAACCTTCACAGTGCAGATGAACATCCAGCCTCTCACAGGTGCTGTGTTAGTTGTCATTATTTGGGGCTTTCCTATATGGACACAGAGTTGGATCCAGCTGGCTGGGCGGAGACCAGCTGTGCTCTGGGGCACAGACAGCTCTGTTTGTCCAGCTCCCACATCACCTGGAGGACAAAATAGGTTTTTAAACATTTGCTTTCACTCTGTCTATAGAAAAGTACTTCATCCTGTCATCTGACCTTTGGAGAGGATAGAAAACAGCCTGTGTGAGGTGACATTTGTATCACCAGGGGGCCTGTTGTCTGGAACCAAATCAAGATCTCTCTTATAGATTAGGGAAAACGGGGACGTTCCTTCTTTGCTGTTGTGAATTTGCTGAATCCCACTAGTCTCTGGGATGTTTCTGTAGTGCTAAGAAAGTATGTGGAGGGTTCCCACTAGCCACGTAAATAGAATTTTTGTGATGAGGAAATGTGCTTGTCTTCATTAAGGGGGAGATAAATCAGCTCAAAAATAGCCTTGAAGTAGAAAAGGGCCAAAAGCCAAAAAATGTTTAAAAGCTGGATTGAGGGCAGACAGTCTTGTATTTGTTTAGTTGAACAAATTCCACAGCAACAGAGTAGTTGTTAATCCTGAGCTGGATTATCTGTCTTTCCAAAAGCACTCCTTTTGTGGCTGCTGCTCACAGCTGCACCCGGACCCTGGCTCTGCTCCACCGTGGGTATCACAGCACCACAGCCTCGCCTGGCTCAGAAGCACCTCCTGGGCAAGAAGGAGACTGTCCAGCAGTGCAGGCCAGAGTGGTCCATTTTCCCTTCCCAGTAAATGCTGATCGTTATCCTGAGTGAGAGTTGTCTGTAAACTTCAGGATGGCATTTGCTATGCAGTTATTCTTCCTCCAGCTTTTTAAACTGAAATTGGTTTCACAACAGTTAAATATCAATTCAGTTGTTTGTATTTGAAACTTTCTTATTGCTGTGGCAAGAGCTGATGTCTTAATTGTATTATTAATCTTAGATATTTCCTGCGTGCAAATGCGTCATTTAATTTAAATGTCTAAGACTTCCATTTAGAAGCAGTAAAATTTTATATGGCATCAGTCTTTCCTGCATTTTTACCTTTTAAATATTAGTTGAATCCCACATGAGCGTTTTTTTTTTCTTATCTTTTTGATGATTTCAAGGCAGGTAATAATCACCGTTGAGTTTTGTCTTTAGAAAGTGGATACTTTTCATTTGAATGAAGATGGGGAGTCTGGAAAAGAGTGTTTACTATCACTCCAAAACTATTGTGCATTAATACAGAGAGTCCTGCCTCTATCATTGAAGGGAATAACAATAACAGCGTGAAGCAGCTCAGCAAAAAGAGAAATTGAGTTAAAGAAAAAAACAACTGTAGACATCCAGGAGCTGATTCAGCTCATGAATCAGAAGTCAGTGCTAGTACACTCATTGGGTAGGAATTGGTTTTAACTAATGATAGTAAAAGGAAAGACAGGACTTGTGGAGTGGGGGAAAAAAATTACAGACTGTTATCGGAGAAACTCACAGGCTGAAAGAGATGGGATTTTCAATGCAAATCCAATTGCTGTATAAGTATGAATATCTCTGATTTTTCACTGGAAACCAAAGAGCCTTCAGATTGCATAGGTGCTTTTTGAGAATCCTCTTATAAGATGCTTGCATAGAATTCAATAGCATCCTCTCTGCAAACTGTATTTTTTATGTATTGCAATTCAATACAGTAAGAAAATGTCTTACAGCAGAGCAACTCAGCAGTGCAGGGGTCGGGTCCTGCATCTCCCCTGCCCAGCCAAAATGGGGCTCTGGGGCTGTAGTGCCCCAAAACAGTCCCTGATGTACCATGCAGAAGTGAGCCTAAAACTGTGGCAAACGAGCAGAGCTACCTCAGCTCTGTGATAGCACTGAGCAGTCTGGCAGAGACACTGAATTTAGGGAGGAACATTAGCTGAGATATTGATGCAGTGGTGACAGCTGTGCTGCCTTCAGCCCTGCTCTGTGCGGTGCTTCACACATCTCTGTGTGCTACTGAGTACAACCTGCCCCCTCTGCACCCAAAATGTGTGCAAGTCAAGGCCTTTTTGAGTGTTTTTGCTACAGATATCCCTGCAGTGGAGAGCTACAGCTTCATGCCGGTAGTAAGCTGATTTGATTTGTGTTTAAATGTTGAAAAATATTTGGAGCAAATATTCTATTTTGCTCCTTAATAGGTAACTTGTAGTGAGACTTAAGAAATCTCCTAATTATGATATTTGTGTATGTGCATCTAGATTTGTACAGTGGTGACATCTGCTATTGCCTAATCAGCTTCTAAAAAATAATAGCAATAATCACAGAAAGTGGATTTAGGAAATCTGTTATTAAGGCTGCCAAGTGTCAAGTTTTGTTTTAGAACTTTCACTCTCTGGCTGTAGGCTTTGTCTTGTTCTTACAACAAAATTAATTATAACCTGGGGCAGAATTATACATTACATTGGCTTTACTCTGCTCAGACCTATTGAATGAGGAAGTACTTCCATTCTGCTCAAGGTCAAACTTAATTTTTACTGAGATTCATAAGCCTTCCCTTTAGAGTCTGCGTGCTGCTGTTCACCCACAGTCTCAGCCACATTGTAAAACTCAGGGGGAAACCTAGTGTAAAGCTGTTGAATATTATACATTTTCTTTCTGGAGGGAGAATTGTGTTACTCATTTTTTGTAAAGAGGACATTTCTGTGTTAAAGCCTTATTCATAGTATTTAACAGTTTTACAGTGAGTTTGGATCTGTAAGCACTGCCAGGGTGTAATTAAGTATTTCGGTGCTAGCAGTGTCCTGAAAGCCTCACACAGGACTGGGATATCAGCAGGGTGTGGCACACACAGAGGCAAGAATCTGCTGCCCTCTCAATTTTCTAAGAAAGGCATAGAATTTTTGGATACAAGGCATTACTAGACTCTATATCTGTTCTTCCCAAACTCCTATGCTTTGGAACAAGGGCTCCCCAGTTCTTGGTATTAGTGTGTGATGCTGCCTTTTTTATACAGGAGGAAGTTGGGTTTAAAAGCCTTGGTTTTAAAAATAGTTTCTGGGCAGGCCTGACACTGGTGTCACCTAGCTCGTTTGTCCCCAGGCATTAAATCTGTGCAGAGGGCAAAAATAAATAAATAATCAGAGTCTTTCTGAACTATAAATGTAACCAGCAAATAGATAAGAGTTCAGTGTCCTATAATAGGATGTCTTTTCGCTGACTAGCAGAAAGGGAGTGACTCAGCCTGACTGTGTACACACACTGAAATAGACTTTTTCAAGTTTGGAGACAAAGGCCTTTACATGCATTTATAAAATTGCCTTTAAAATGCTTGTGAATGAGTTAATCACACAACCATCTGATTAGACATGAACAGCCTCCCTATTTTTTATGAGATTAGGTCATCCCAAGAGAATCATAAAACAAAATAGATGCAGATGTGTCATCCAAGGGTGACTAATAAAATGTAGTTGAAAACAGTGCAATTAGGAAAATAGTTCAAGTAGGAAATTTTCAAGCCAATTTCTCAACTCTGTGTCCTTCATCTGCCCCACCAGAGCCTGCTCTTCAGGAGGTTGATGGAAAAAGTTCCCCTTGGCTTGCACAGGTCCAGGCAGGTCTCTGCTTTCTCCTTGCTCCTCTTCATTCCGTCCTTGGGGCTGTCTCCAGCTCAGCAGTGGCATTTTGAGCATCTGAGCCTCACAGAATCTCTCCACTTTCACATGAAGATTGTACTTTCCCATGAACTCACTGAAGTGGGAACTGCTGCAGTGGAGATTTGGGAGAGATTGAATGCCACTCAAAATCTTGAAAACTACAGAAATGGCACAGCTGGCACAGCTATAAACGTGTGTCTCGGTAGCATGAGCAAGCACTGCAAGAACCTTGCAGTTCTACAGAGTGGTTTTGTGCCCACTGTTTGACAATAACTCCAGTCCTGACTTGATCTTTGTTCCCCACAGCTCAGCCTTCCCAAAGTTCAATAGAATCATAGAATATCCTGAGTTGGAAGGGACCCACAAGGATCATCAAAGTCCAGCTCCTGGCCCTGCACAGGACAGCCCTGAGAATCACACCATTCTCTCCTGCCCACTCTCCATTCCCCATTCTCCTGCCACACTCTCCTTCCCCAGCTTGACTGCAGAATCCCAACTCCCTCCTCTCTTGAAGCTTCAGAGTGAAGTGAAAGGCAACCAGTGGTCACCTTGCTGGGAGGATGCTTCATCAGACCCTCTCAGGCTTTCCCCCATCATCTATTTAGCATATTTCACCATTTAAAAGACAAGGAGAACATACAACAAACAGGCCAGGTGGGCTCTCAGAGTCAAGAGATATGTGTAGAGGGCACTTAAGCATTTTTTAAAGTACAGTGGTGGAGGATCTGAACCTTCTTACTTGCAGGCTTTCATCTTATGCTAAACTCCAGTGATGTGGAGTTTTTGATAAGCTGACATCATTGTCTGGATATTTGTAACTTACTAAATAGGCTTTCGATTACAAGCTCAGAGAGCGAGAGAGAGATGTCAAAAGAAACTTGATCTTTATAGTTTTCCTGCAGCTTTAATTGTGAATGGCATCTAATCTCTAGCAGTCATCTGTCAGATGCAATGCTGGGAAAGGAAAAAGCCCCTAGACAGCTGAGAATTAAAAAGAAACACACAACTCACTTGATTGCTGGTGTAATCTTTGAGGTGTCTTTGCAGTCCTAAGAACCTTGTTTTACAGCTGTCAGCTTTAAAGAATGAATGTCATCTCTCCCAAGCCTCTTTTTCTAGTGGTGGCAGTTGTCTGGGGAGATAAAAACTACACAGACTGACACAGTTGCTGATACAAAGGGGCTTTCGATGGCTCTCTCACCACTGCTGTAATAAAATGAAGTACTGAGTCCAAGATATCTTGTAGCAGATTTCTAGGGTGTAAAAAAGCTGCCCAAAGTAAGTCAGGCATGTCCTAAAAATTTTTACAGTTTGAAAGATGATGGTGGAGGAAGAGGTGAAGAGGTGACTAGGTCTGATTATTCTGAAAATGTTATGAATACTGTTTTGGAGCAGCTTACCGGTTCCAGGTGGTTCTAATGTGGAAATACCAGGTATTTGTACTGCTGAGCACTTTTATGTGTTCATTTTAGCATATCCAGAGGGACTCCCTGACAGGGGAAGTACTTCCCTACTCAGCAGAGGTTGTTAGTACATGTTTAACTTCTCTTCTCAAACTGATTTAAAATTGGGTGCGCTCAGTTGCTTTAATTGGAAGGACTAACTGGGTGCCTGGTGTTTTACTCAGTGTTGGGATGTGTCAGCCACATGGTGTTTGGCAATATACATTAGTGATTTAGACATCTGTAGGAAAAATCAATGGAACACCAAGTATTAATTCACTCAGGTACTTTAACAAATGTACCCTGGAGTTGTTCAATATGCTCTGTTTTGCTATGATGAATCTTAGAATTAGGCTGACCCAAACCTTAAAAGTGTTATTAATAGCAGTGCATGAATATTGTGTGCATAATTGGGGGTTCCTTAATTTAAATTTATGTTAATGTAAATGAATTCTTACCATACTGGCTGATGGCATTCCATAATTCCAGTTTGTCCATGTAGTGTGTCACTGTTTTGCAAATTAGAGATTCTGGCGTATTGAGTTTTGATGCTGCCAAAATTTATCTCAAAAGCATTGAGATGTGCTGTATGTAATTAAATGGATAAGGAGAGAAGCATCCTTCCTGGCTTTTTCTTCTTTTCTAACATCTTTTCTACTTTTTGGAAGTCGGATTTAAGTTCTTATTTTTCAAAAGGTGACTATGAATTCTTATTCTTGCCAGGAATGTAAAAGTGATGGGTTCAGGTCTTAAACATTTGTTCTCCTGTCAAGAACAGCTCCTCTAAAATCATTCCCCCTAGAGAAAAATATGAACAATCTTAAAGAAGAAATCTGTAGGTGGAAGAGAGCTGCTAAATAAGTAGTCCTAAGAAAGAGAAACGGTGAGCTGCAGCCTTCAACAGCTAGAAAAAATATATCTTATATAGACACTAACTGTGGTTTGCTATTCAAAGAGCTGGAGGGAGAAGGGAGCTAAGGCTATAGAAAAATTATTTCCTCAGAGACAGAGTCTGTAGGATATAGACTGTTGCCAGAGTTTAAGGGAAAACTGGAAAAATCTCACATTTGATTCAGAAGCTGCTGAAAAGAAAAGAAAAGATAGCTTTGGATGTAGGGTCTTTTCAAGAACTCATTTGTTAACATCCCACTATCCTTGGGAATAAGGCACCGACCCCTTCCTGGCAGACTATAGTGAGCTTAATCTGATCCTAAGGGCATTTAAAATAAACCTTTTTGCTGGTTTTACCTGGTGCAGGACCACATCACGGAGGCAGCGCAGTCAGTCATCCTACATTTGCTTCCCTTAGCTGGAGAGGAACTCAAATCCAATTATTCTGTTGGACCAGGTTACACTTTCCTGATGCCTCCACATGTGCTCCAGAGCAGAGCATGTTGGAGAGTCGTGTGCTGTGCTTACATGAACAGGGCTGAGGAGGTAAAATCAGAGGCTGGGCATCAGTAGTTCTTCTGCAGCAACTGGAATTCAGGTGCTGTTTGTGATCTTCTGCATGAATGTGGTGCCTTAGCAGAGCCCTGGTGACACTGTGATGTAATTAGAGAGGTGGCTCAGAAGTGCCTCAGTGCACTGACAAATCCTGTAATTGCTGAATTCATTTTCCCGGGTGACCAGTAAGGCAGTGTCAGATGGCACATTACAAATTACCCCCCCAAAAAACAGGCTGTAAGTAAGAGAAAAACAACTTGCAAAATGCCACAGACAATAAACCCCTTATTTCAGAAGCAAAAAGAGGTTGGGAGTTGCTGTGTTCACTTGGAAACTAAGCCAGTGAGGATTTGTGTGTTCAAATAAAAATAAATAAAAAAGAGCAGAACATTTAAAAGAAGCTTATTTCTGTAATAATGTAAAATGTTAAGCACAGATTTAAAAGCATAAATAAGAACTCAAGTCACAAAATGGGTAGAGACATTATACCAGCAACATTAAATAGATGGAATAGCAGTAGTCAATCTAATAAATAGTTTTCCTTTGCTACCTCTGAAGCCAAAGAAATCGTACTGCTTTAGGGACATGTTTGAAAAGAGTTCAGAGAAATATCTGCTCTGCCTTTCTGCCACTGCCAAAAGGCGCCATCTGAGGTTACAGCACCAAACTACTTTTCACTGTTGCCCTGGCCATTGCACACATAGCAAAATTCAACTTTTAAAGGGCAGAACAAATGATGAGGAAAACGTGATGGCAGCAGCCGGGGAATTCATCCTGCTGAAATCAATGGCTGTTTGAATTATGATTGCTAGATTAATCTGCCTACTCCAGGAATTTCTGAAACTTACTTTCTTTAGTCCAATTCCTTTTTTAACCATCTGGGTGCTGGTTTGCCACCCTAATTCCTCCAGAGGAAAAATAACATCCCATCATTGCTCAGGGGTGGTGAAAGCACTGATCATTTTGTAGCTCTGCGGGGACATCTGTTGTTGTATCAGCCCAATCTGTGAGTTAGTGCCAGCAAAAAAGCTCAGGTCAAATCCTCTTGTTCTGTTCTGGTAAAACCAGCTTGGAATGCTAGTTCTGATTATCACCCATTTTAAAACCAAATATTTTTTTTTTTTTTTCACCCTCAAGTACTGGACGCTGGCAATTTCCAGTTACCTGGAAATCACATCATTGTGTGGGTTTACAGGGAGAGCAATACAACAGCTAAGGAGGGATGGGGAGCAGAGTGCTGGTGGTGTTTATGATGCACTGGCAATCTGTGAGTGTTTTGCTGCAATGAGAGTCAGTAGAACTTAAAATGTTAAGGCTCAGTTCGGCAAAGGCTGTGCTGAAGTCCGTTGCTGAATACTTAAGCATATGCTTATGTCCCCTGGTAAGCAGCAAATCTGAGTCTTCTTTCTGTTGCTTCCTGTGCTTTTCTGCTTTGCCAGATAGAGCTGGGGAGCTATTTGAGGCCTTGAAAACAAAACACCTTCCCCTCCAGCCAGGGCTTTGAGACATCATTAAGGATTTCACCTACTGCTACTAATCCTTCAGTGGGCTGTTTTGCTGAGGTCCTGGTGGGTGCTGAGACATGTGTACACCCAGGGACATCTTGCAGAAGAAGAGTCTGGCCTTGCCATCCATGTTAACTCATGGAAATAGAAGCTCTGTCTGGCACTATCAGCCAAACAAACCCACAGCTTTTCAGGGCTGTGACCTTCCCCTGACACAAGAAGAGCTTCCACTGCTTGTGGTTAAACCTTAACAAGGGGAGTAACTCCTTTATTGTTGCAGTTTCCTTAATGATTATGTGTTTTCCATTTCTGAATCCTCCCATTACACTGGAGGCCGGACTGGATGATATTTGTGATGACTTGTTTCAGTGCTTGTAAACCTATTAATTCATTTAATGAACTGCAGGCAAACCTCTTGTTTGGAAACCCCTTTGTATGAAAATAAACAAACTTGGCTTTTTTTTTTTTACAGTTTCACTAGAAACCTGTATTTTTAAATAAATACCATCCTGCTTTTCGAAAACTCATATGCTAAGGTTTGCTTTGACAGAGAGAATCTGCAGGTGCCTGCAGTACCTTGTATTGAAGGAGTACCTCTCCATTTAGAGAGCTATGTCATGTTTGATGTAGAGCGCTCTTCAGTTTACCTGAATAAACTCTAGCTTTGGCTTCTGTAACAAGAGGCTAATTCTGCTCTGCTTGAGGGAGAGAGGAAGACAAGTTAGTACAGAGCACCATCAGTCTCATTCTTGTCATCTAATTCAGTTGTCCCCATAGTAAGCAAGGACCAAGACCACAAGAGTTTATGATTCAGGAGCTGTGTGGAGTAGAGTCACTCTCAGGTGCTAAAATGACAAGTGTGCTGTGAGAGACCAAACCCTGTCAGGTCCTGTGGTGGTGTCCTCAGTGACACCCTTCCTGTGCACATAAGGTGTGAGGGATTTCCATCTGGCACATGCTGTTGTCCTGCCAGAGTTCCTGCATCACTGAAATACAGTTTGGGGAGTTGGCATGGGACTTGTTAAGCTCATTCAGGCACTTCACCCAGGGGAATGTAAGCACTCCTAGGGGATTTCATGGCAGAAGACATGCTGCAGTAGTCCTGGGGTGGGGAAGCAATGCCATACTGCTGCTACTGCAGGGACTCTGCTTGCCAGCAGCTGGCATGGGCAGAGAAAGGTCTAAGGCATGTTTGAGCAGCTCCCCTCTTCAGCTTTTATACATGATAATAAGGTAAATGCTCTCAACTTATTTTACAGATAATATTAGAACATGTTTTTTGTTGCAGAGACAATGCTGTTTCATTTAATTTCTTTTCTGCTTTTGCAGTGCCTCATTTAAAATGAGGGGATGTTTTCTATTTCAAAACCTGTTCCAAGATCTGCCTGTTTTTCTCTTGTGTAAAATCACCTCTAAGTCCATACGGATTTCATTGGAGAAACTAAAATTGTTCAAGAAAGGTAATTTAGGGACATCCCTAATCATTTACAAAAGCAACATGGGTACAAGTTTAAAGTGTTCCCAACACAGTAAAGTGCTACATAATATATATACAGACACAAGTCTTTGGTTTTGGATCCTTAATTGTGTTTGCCACAGCCAGGCTACCCAGGTATCCTGAAGTGCTGAAGCAGGTTTTCCCCATATAAATTGTTGAGCTTTTAGGCTTGGGATTTCCCTCTTTTCTACAGTGGCATACTGTGGATTTTGTCCACACTTGGCAATATCGTGTCTGTTGCTGACTGACAATGGAGCCAGTCTAGAATAGTATTGCAAGTCATCTGGCATGCTAAAAGTGAACTGAGCAGCTTTGGGAAGGCCCTAAAGGGCTCCTAAGCAAATCTAAATCCACTCCAGAGAAGAGTGTGAAATTGCCAATGAGAAATTGTGGGAAATATCACCAGGGAGGAACTAATAATACTAAATGAGCTGTACTTCACAAAGTTTACTAGTGTAACCTGTCCTTTCAGTAGCAGTGATGGCAGACCATTTTCATGTTTGGGCATTGTGAATGGTGCTGCTACGTGTTAGTAACATATTTGTCAGTAGTGCCAATGGGTCCCCATTGCTGCACTGCAGTGTTTGATGATTAAAGGGAACTATTACATCTGTTTCACACTTGCAAAGTGTCCATGTACATGGATAAATTTATTTGCTTCAAGGTAAGAAAAAAAAGGAATATCATTATATTTTGATCCTCTATATTAGAGCTTATCTTGGTGTTCTCAGATTGAGCCCAAGAACTTGTGCCTGTGCAGTACTTATTCTCCAAAGGCATCCTCCAGCTGAAAAGTAAAGAAATAGAGAACTCAATATATTGCTTGGCTCAGCGTTCAAAAGCAATGCCTTGTTTCCCAAATGAATTTGTCTGGCTTCAGTTCCCAGCCATCAGTTCTTCTAGTATAATTTCCCTGCTGGACAAGAGAGACTCTAAGTACCCAGTGTTTGTTTTCTCCCCGGGAAAATGCTTACACTGTATAAACCAGTCACTTGTCAATCTTCTCTTTTATAAACTAAATGTATCGAGCCTTCTGTAGTCTCTTACTATATGGATTTTTTCATATAGTCCCTGTAGTCAAGGTTTTGGGGCTGTTTTCTGTGTTCTCTCCGTTTTTTTTCTAAGACAGGAGCACGCTGTCTGCTAACACAAGGTTTCACAAGTACTGCATACACTTTCCTGCTTCTTGTTACCCTTTGGTATTCAAAGTTAAGGAATAAGTTACCCTTTTCATACAGCTAGGATAATCCTAGAGCTGGTGGGTATGTATAGATATGCGTGTAATGTAAAGCAGATCCTTTCTGGTATCACAGAGGCATTCCCCTTCCTGCAAGTAGATTTGCATTTCTTATTTCCAAAGTCTTTGCACTTGGCTAAATTAAAATTTACTTAATTTGACTGGGCCCAGCTTGCCGGTGATCCCCATCATTTTCACTGGCTTGACCTCCTCCTGATGGGTCACTGAGCCACAACTTGTCATCTGCAAATCTGTCAGCACATGATCTTGTGTTTACTTGCAGATTTCATGCCCTTAGTTGATGTTCCCTTCCCTATGATTTGTACACCTCTGTCTACATGTTGTAAACCATTAAAGAGTTCTTTCATTTTCAAAATTTTGCTCTTGGCTTTTGCGTTTTAGTGAAAGAGAGGAGATAGCAAAAGTCCAGATCTTCAGAGACTCGTGTTTGGGGCAGAGGTTCTTCACAGTGGCATGAGTAGACAGACATTTCTCACGGTTTTTGAAAAGCTCTCATATTCCTCTTGCAGCAGAATGAATGGATAACAGATAAGCCAAAGCAGATCACCAGACCTGCCAAAACATAACTGCTCATCTGGCAGAAGTTACAGAATATAAATTTTATTTCACAGCTGGGCTGTTAATCTCATTATTATGTTCACTTGTCAGAGCATGTTAATATAACCAAGTGAAAAATGTTCCTAGAGACATGTTATTGAATATTTAAAGTGAAGAATTAAGCATGACTTTCAAAGCATCTGAGAGAAGTGGTGCTAAATCATGGTGGTTTTAAGGGAGGGTTGGCTTCCCTATACATGTTCTGAGAGTCTCCCTAAATGCAAACCAAAGAAAAGTCAGTTAGAAATCAATTGAGTAATAGAAAAATATTATGTTTTTCTTTAAAATCTCCATTTTTTATTGGTATAGTAATCCTTTTTGTTATGGATATTCATTGAGGATTGAAGTGGAGTGGGAACTCTGCACATACAAAATATAAACTGAAGATTTGGTCAAAAGAACTATGCAGACAGGAAGAAACATAGAGATTAAAAACTTCATGCTGGGTTTCTGTGCTGTGTCCCTGCAGATTTAAGCCCTGAAATTAGCAGGAAGTTTGCAGCTACGTTGTGTAAGTGCTCAAACTTACTTAGCACACAAAGGCCCCACTCATCCATATGATCATTTCTTTTTCTCCATAAATACTCTGTTTTAAGTCTTTTTAGAAAGCAAGAGCCAGATGTTTAACAACTTCTGAAGCCATCAGTAAAGCAAAATACCCAAGTGTACGTGGGTTCACCGGAGACTAATTTGTTGTAGTCAGTGAATATAGTCCTTGAAAATTACATTCTCTTTTCTTCCATCTCAATAACAACAGACCAGGTTTTGTTTGCCTTATGGATTTCTGTGTGGTTGTTGGTATGAATGAGCAAGAGGGCTGTGACAGGCCATGGAGATTTAGTGTACAGGACTTGGGTTCTGAGACACTGAAAAGAGGTTTCTTCCTGCAGTGTAATAATTCAAACCTATACATCTTCTCTCTGATGGTGTTTGTAGGGCTCAGGAGGAGAAGGTAAATAATAACACATTCAGTGCTATTTGTCTGTGTGGCAGGGAGCAGGGGAGTGGAGCAGGCCATTTCCTGGGCAGGATGCAGGCTCCTGCTTTTGTGCAGCACAGAGCTGAGGCACCTGGTGAGTCAGCCTGGGGCACCGGGGCACTTCAGTGCCTCAGTGAAGAGCCTGAGGAAGTCTAGGGTGGAGACACTGAGTGCTTCTGCTGGAGGCAGCACAAATTTTGGGATGGTCCATACAGAGTTAGAGCTAATAAAGCCCATCTGGGTGTGTGTCTGCTCCCCAACCATCCAGGCTTCAGAAGAACTTTCTAGCTTGGGAGCAGCACCAGATTCAAGCTGGTCCTGCAATTCTCTATTGCTCAGCCCAAAAAGTATCTTCTGCTAGGAGCCTTGCAGAGCAGGGCACAGGGATAGTGGGGCAATTCTGCAGGGACATGAAAAATCCGTATGGATGTTATAGTTTCAGCTGAACACCAGCTGTGCTAGAGATAGGTTGTCTCAGGGCAAAACTGCTCCAGTGTCTCTAGCTCAAAGCTTGATACCAAGCAATTCCATGCTCCACAGATGGGGAAACTGGCACCCACAGACTTGTCCAAGGACACAGCAGGCTGGTGGCAGAGCTAGGAGTAAACCCCAGATTTCCGTCACTACTTCTTTCTTTTATCCACTAGGCCATGAGACACATTGATTATCCTTCTGTGCTTTGCTTGTGTCCTTTCTTAAGTGGAAAAAATCATCGCCAGTATTAGTGGATTGTAAATTTCCCAGATAAAACATATGTGCACACACATATATTTAGGTGTTTGTATTATTTATTACTAGGTTTCATAGGCAGAGCCATTTGAGATAAATCCTTACCACTAATTTAGACCACAATTCCACATTGGTGGTCCTTTTGGCAATTGGTTGTAACTCTCATGATTGAGTTTCCCTTCCTTCCCCCTGCCCCTTGAGTACCACATGTGTATCCACATGATCTCTTTTACATCTATTTATGGAGGTACATCAGCACAATGTAGTATCTGTACAAAATAAAGTTATAAATTAAAGGAAACGTCAGCTCTTTACTGGAGCTTCATTTTCCAGGAAGATAAATGCAGTGAAATAAATGCTTAATGAGGGTACTTCTGGCAAGATGGTCCTGGAAATATTCATTATAACTTCTTTGAAAGTTGCACATCCCACTTCCCTTTTGGGACGCCCGGGTCCTCCTTCTATCCCATTTAATGTTTTAGGTAACCAGCCATTAATTAAATGTCGTGGCTTCCCAGCAGTAACGCAGCAGTGCTTTGGTCCAGCCACTCTCTTGTAGGAAATGTGCAGGATGGATCAGCCAACTGTTTGGTTCGGGTCAGTGCTGGCCTGTGCTCGCCTCGTCCCAGCGTGTCGGCTGCGAGCCCCATGTATAATTCAGAGCTCCACGGGGCTGTGACGGGAGCTTTTCCGGCCATTGCTTGGACAGATGGTGAGCAGAGCACGGAGCAGAGAGCACGCGATAGATTGGTGCCAAGACTGGGACTTGGTTGCCAAAATCTCATGTGAAGTAAGGCTGTGCAGATGAAATAGAGACATTAATTATAGTTTGTTAACGTTCATTAAAACTTTTGGTCCTTATAGTCCTGCTGAGATGAAAAATTCTGGAGCAAACAGAAATCCGTAGGAACTCACCATGTTCTCTACAAAGGTCTCCCTTGATCTCTGATTTTAAGTTTGCTTTCTTTCCCGAAGATATTTAGTTGCCACATGTAATGGCTTCAGGCTTCTGACTGTTATGAAATTGAGACTGAGTCTTTAAGTGAAAACAAACCCCTCACTTCAGTAACAAACCTAGAATTATTTCTGCTCATTCCACTTCATAGTGCTACAGCAGTTTTTAGTAGATACAGGGTAGTTTGACAGATTGTGATAAAAGCAGTGATAAATACATTACTATTTATACTGTAAAACTGACTAGATAAAAACCTAGAGCATTGTCCTAATCTGACTTCCAATATAGAAATCCTCTGTCCTTTAAGCCTCTTTTTGGGGGATTGTGGCTGGGAACAGAGCTCTGCTTTTATAGGCAAATTGCAAGATCCTTCCAGGCAGGGGCAGGGCATTGAGGGATGCAGGAGGGCTCTTGTGAACTGGTGGTTGGCAGAAGAAGTAAGCTCCCAGGAAGGTGGTACTCAGTGGAAAAGCCTCAAATATTTATGTTGAAAGAAGTTTTTCTCTCTTCTTTACCTTTTGGCTGTTGGTTGCACAACCCAAAACACACTGTTAATTCATTTAAGCTGACTTTCTCAACTTTGAGATACAAAAAAGGGCAGGTTGGCCTTGGAGAACATTTAGGCCCCATTGGTAGTGGTCTGATCTTATGCAGACAGATCCAGAAGCAGAATAAGTAAGGCTTGTGGAGTTTGTGCAACTTCACAAAGATGGTAGGTCTGCTGTGCAAAGGGAAAGTGTGTATTTTCATATTGATATTTCTTCGGGTTACTCAACTTCTTTTGGTAGGTAGAGATGAAAAAAGTTACCCAGAGAATAATTCTTCAAGTATACCAGAAAGTTTTGCAAGTAAAGCACTGAATTTCTCTAAGAAGCGTGATGCATAACCAGGAAAAACAATGACTTCCCAATTTGATTTGGGAGCTCAGTTGTACTGGAGATCATCATCACTGGGAGATGACATCATTGCTTGTTGTCCATTTTAGTAGCTTACAAAGCCAGGTAGACTTTCAGGCCACTGAAATGCAACTGGATTAAAGGAGAATATTTTATTGTACACACCAAACCACTTTGGAAATGTGCACCAACGTGAGGTGTCCAGGGATTACTTCAATCCCTTGCCTTTCCTTTATTTGTTGTATAGGTTATACAGCAACAAGAGTTGTTTGAAATTGGCTCTGCCTTTTAATCTTAAAGGAATGAGGCTTTCTTGGCTGCTAATGCTTGGCTGCTAGTTTTTACTTCTTTGCAACTTGTACTAAGCACATTTCTACAAAGCTCTTCCTAAGAGGTAACGTGCATTTTGGGTTTGTTTTTGAAATCCACGCACTGCTTTTCTGTTGTGCTTATGAGCTTTCTTTGTTCTAGCATTTAAGACTCAATTCAACAGGAATGCTTCCACAAAAGCAAGAGAAATGGACAATTATCTAGCTACTGGGAGAAATATTTTACAAATGCTTGTATGTTCTAAACAAACATTTTAATCCTCATGGAAAACTATCCAGTAATGTTTCCATAATCTGGAAACATTACCATTTTTTTACAAAACAAGCTATTCTTTTGTGTTGTTGCCCTGCAGAGTTCCTTGGCAGGGAAACCATTCTGTGTTCAGCAGAGATAGGTAAAAATATTAAAAATTGCAACTTCAGGCCAGATTTTGAAGCACTTTATGTTTACATTTTATAGAGGAGATGTGTTGACTTTGGGTTTTGGCAATATAGTGGAAGACCTTCACGTACAGGAGATTGCAGTGAAATTTCCTCAAAATGAAAGTCCCGATTTGCTGCTTCACATTGCATTAAGTTCAGTGTTGAAAATACATATAACAGCCGTAATTCTGCTGGAATTCCTCATTGAGACATTATTACAAACTCTTCTTAAGAATGCTTTATCAACTCCCTTTATCAACTCCCTTTATCTGCCCATACTAGCAGGAAGAAATCATTGCCCATAGCTAAGTCTGGTAGGAAAAATGCTAGTGTTTTGGAGACCAAAATTTTCTATACTGTGTATCAGTCTTTCTAATTTACTGCCCTACTGTTGCCAACAGGCATGGTTCAGGGCATGGCTTGCTTATCAGCTCATGAGTGATAATTAGAGCATGGGAAGGTTGGACTGTTGATGCTGGGTGATGGAGGCTCTCCAGAGCTGGAGTCAGATCCCACGACAAGATGGGACAGAACAGCCCATGCAGTTCACAGCCTGTAGTGTTGAAGTACAGGGGAGCTGGTGGCAAGTGGAAGTTACATCCCAGGCTGTAAAATGTGATGGAGATTCACAGACTTGCCACTTACTCTGCCATCCCTGTTACTAGGGTGACACCATCTGCCTGATGGCCAGGCAAACATTTAGGGAGTTTAACCTCCTAAACTGCCCATGAGTTGTGGATTTTAAAAGGATATCTATGATTCTGGCCACAGCAAGATATTAAATATGTTTATGCAATGATACCTTTGTGCCCTCCTGAAATCAATTCCTGTGGCATTCAATGTGACCCAGAATTTTGCCCTGCAAAATTGCACTGATTAGGCAGTGGACTTCAACAATATTCACAAGTAGTGTCTCATGCAGGAGGAAAAGGGGACTAGAATCCTTTTTTTTCCATCCCCCAAAAAGCAGTGTCCCCATACTAGTGCTTCATCCTCTATGTGCTACATCAACACTGAGAGTTTCAGAATGTCAAACAGAAACTTCTAGGAGCATTCAAATATACAAACATCTGCCTTTGTGCAAACTGTAAATTGTTTGTTCCAAAGAAGTTCCATTTGTTGTTACCTTAGGCTAAATCAAATTGCAGAGGAGAGTAATTTATTACAAACATGATATTTTGTGGCAGTTAAACCCATTTACTAGCAAATCTGGAAAGCAAAATTCTGTAATTGCAAAGGTCTTGGTACAGAAAATATTGAGAGGAAAACTAGTAATGGCCAAGTAGTACTTGTTGTCAGTGGATATGCATGATTAAATAATAAGTGAAGTTAAATTGGTGGCGCCTCTCTAATTTAATCTCATCTTCTAGTAAAAAAGATACCTAACTATAATTTCAACTACTAGAACCAACTATTTTATCCCAAGAAAAGACATTTACTACTCATTTAATCTGCATTCAGATGAAAAGACAGTCCCCTTATTATTTTTAATTCCTTCATAAATTTGGAATGATATTGCTTTCATGACCTTGTTATAATTAGCAGTAGCGATTTCTTGTTAATGAGCTATTACCTGCAAATCCATATAATTCATCTGACAAGCTGACAGCCTGGCTAATTAACAAGGTTTGACCAGTATCTGCAGCCCTCTGCAAAAGATTTTCTCCTCTGACACTAAAAAATGTTCTCTGAGGTACCATATATAAATATATCAAACACTGTAAATGGTTTCTGCAAAGAGGTTACAAAATCATCCTGCTGAGAAGTTTGTCTGTAACATTCATCTAGAATAGAGACTGGTACCTAAAAATCCTATTTTGCCCCACGTTTATCCTGTGATTAAAACTGTGCTGACACCACTAATATTTATAAATCCCTGGCAATCTATAGCATTATTTCTACATGGCTTTCACAAAAGATTTTAAAACAGAGAACACCAGGCTGTCCTGCATGAAAAAGCCTCTAGAGCTCTGCACTAGTGGAAAAAAAACACTTTTGAAAAACCATTTGCCTGCTTTCAACAGAAACTGTACCATTAGCTTTCAGGGCCTGATCAGTCAGTCCTCCAGTGAGTCATTATTCCTTGCACTTCAGTGGAATGTGGATCTGGCCCTGGCCCTTCTTGGCTGTACATTACTACCTAGTCTCTCTCCATCAACTTTTCTGCACCCTTGTAAGTAATAGGAAATATTTTCTTCTTTCTAGGAAGTATCTTTTCAATGGCATTAAGGCGGGTTTTTGTGGCTTGGGGTTCAGTAATGTTCAGAAAGGCATCTTGTAATGTTACAGCTGCCCTGTGTGGATTTATTGATACACATTACACTTTACCGTGAAAAGGCAAAGTCACTGCCCAAGGCAGTTTTCAATTCAACATGCAGTGATCTTCTGCATAATGTGTGGTAATTTTGCATGGACCAGATTCAGTGCACACACTCTGCTTCTCAGAGTTGCTGTGAAAATTAGATTTGTTATTGTTTTTGAAGCCATTAGAAACCAGAGGGATTAACCGGAAGAAAAGATGAGGAGGAAATTACAAATTCTGTCATCAGGGTAGTGTTTGAGTGATGTGAAGTAAATAAAGCACGAGACCATGCAATGGACAAAGGGGAGAAAACAAAGATTTAATAGCTTCTCTTTACATGGACAGCATTCCTCCTGTGCAATGTATGAGGCAGTGGCTCTGTGGAAAAAATACATTGTGTACGTGTATCTGGACTGTCTGGTGCTGCACTTGCACAAAGAGGCTGTGTTAAGGTTGCAGATATTTCCAGCTTTCAAGCACTTGGTTTCACTCCCTTTGTTTTTTGGGGATGCTTTCTGTGACTCTGTTTAGGATGTGTTGTGGGACCCACCTCAAAACTCGTCCATCATGAATTGAGAACCAATTACAAAAGCTACTGTGCAAATACATAAGAAGATACTGACCACAAGATCACAAGAATTGACCAAATAATTTTTATCTTTTTTTTTTTTAAAGGTTAGTAGTCAAAGCAAAAGATGAATGGAACTAATTTCATCTCTGATTCAGTGACTGTATTTTTTTGAGATTCACAGAGAAGGGGAAAAGGAAACCCTTGGAAAGCTTTGTTTAACAGCCATATTAAAGCCTAAATGACAGGTCTCATTTTGGTCACTGAGATGTTTTTACACAGGGAAGGAAGAAGCATCATAGAGAAAACTGTGACAGAAGTGATAACAAGGAGGATGTGGGAGTGCAGGCACAGCCTCGTTGGTGAAGCAGCCAGGATGGATGTGTGCAGCTTCAGGTTCATGTGTTCATAAAGGCAGCAGAGACCTCAGGGAGCATCCATGGCTCTCTCCCACACTGATTTGCAGGGTGGACGGTGTGGTTCCCTCTCTGGTGTATTCGTTGCTGTTTGGTTAAAAGACTTTCTTTTCTCCTACAGCATTCCAATAAAAATAAAGTTTGTTTTATTTAGCTTTCAAGTGGTGACTAACTGGTAAATTTAGGCAGATTTTTTGGGTAGTTTCAGCTTTATTTTCCCCATGGGGAAAACTCATCTGTCTTTACCTACAGTTCAGGGGAAGATTTTCATTCTGATTATAAGGGAGGAGCTCTCAACTTTCATACCCTGATTTCTTTCCTTCTCACTGCTGTTTTGCTTTATACCTTTCTGTTATCCTATTGTGATACAGAGGAGAACTGTAAAATTCCCTACTGGTGTCATTTCTCATTTTTTATTTCTGGAGGAGAAGTTTTTGACAGACTTTTGATTGTGGCACATTACTTCTCTTGTTAAATCAGTGACAGACATTTTTAGCTGCTCAGTCTGCTTTCTCCGGTGAGGAACATTCTCACCACAAAAAGAAATAACAATATGCTGCAACCCTGCTGCAGCTGGGAGCTGTGCTGTTGTGGGAGTGTCCAAGCAAAACCCCACCAGAGTTAGTTCTGTATTTTACCTCAGTCCAGGCAGTTGCAGTGAAGCCCATGTCTGGAAATAAGGTGACTTCAGCTCATTACAGTAGTGTAAAGTATTCCTGTACCATATCACCCAGCAGCATTTATGTTGAAGCAGCTGACACAAGTGTGTCGATTTAGAGAGAGACCTGTTTTTGCAGTGAGCTGTAGCCCAAGGCCTCTGCTTAGCAGGACTTTTAAGCAAGCAAGTAGTGCATTGATGTTGGCACTTAAATTTACACACTTTTAAGCAAGCAGGGACTTGAGCAGAAGCTGTTTTGGTATGGAACAGAAATCATGTGAAACCCTGAAGAGAAGGTATCAGTAAAAGCATTTGCAAATTTCAAGGCATTTCTTTTTTTTTTTTTTTAACTGTGTTTGGACCTGGGAAGGTCTGCAGCAGTGTTTGAGCTCTTAGACTGAATAGCACTCTGACCTCGTGCAAACTGGGTGCTGTGCTTGCTGTCTGATGGTGAGAAGGCTTTGTTTTGCGACACTGCATCACTTAAGAATTTTGGTTCTTAGTGCAGACATAATAAATTGCCTACATTTCAAGGAAGAAAATGAGGAGCAGCACCTGGGACTGCATGGGCTCTCCACAGATGCCATTTTAGCCCAGCAGTGTGTCCTGTGTCAGGACTGTGGAGCTGAGCACACAGCAGCTGTCAGCCTGCAGAGAGAGCAGCGGGAGCGTGTTTCGCTGCAGGAACCGCTCTGTCCTCGGCCGCTTGGGCTCCGAGTGTTGCAAATGACGTGCAGATTAACTTGAGAGCAAACAATCCTGCTGATGGAGGCAAGAGGCAGCAAACCTCTTTCACTGGTTATTTCCAAAAGGTAGAGTATACTCTTAAAGTACCAGTAGGTTATTGGAATGTATAGCGGGATAAGTGAACTTCCCCTTAGGACAGAGGACGGCATGATGAATGAGAGGCTCGCACCGACAGCTACCAGGACACTTCTTGGATAAAAATGCCATTTATCTTTTTACAAAGCACATGTCTATTGTAGAGCATCAGCCACGTCAGTGTTAGGAATATTACCAAAATCCAGGCAGTAAAAGCTCCAAGAGATGGGCAGGCTTTGGTGCAATCATGGTGCTTCTGCCTCCAACTGCACCGGCCTACTTGGTGAGTTATTGTTATTGTATTTGTAAGTAACCATACGCAGACAATTTGCATCTTAACCAATGCAGCACATTTGCTTTGTGACAGCTTTAGCACCCTGATTACATATAATGTGTTTAGGCTGTAGGGAAGAACTGCTTCTCTTCTCCTTCCCTCCTCACTCACACGTGCCCCTCCTGTCTCTGGCCCTCCTCAGAGCAGATGGGCAAGAAGCAGGAGGGGAGGCAAGGGGGAGCAGCACTCACTCTCCTTGTCCTTGGCTTGTTAGGAAAGGTGTCCTAGATTCATGGCATGACTTAGAGGAAACACAGGACCCACACAGGATAACCTAACCCCACTTCATCCCAGGGTTTTGCCCTCAACAAGTACCATCCGTTTTGAGTCTGACAGAGATGTTCCATTCATCTCCAGTGCAAGGACAGTCTCTGAGGAGGTATTTTGTGTGGCAGAGCTCCCAGCAAGGGACACTGTGTCCATCCCAACTATTCCTTCAGAGAGATGTGTTTTTCTAGAGCAATACTGTCTGTCCAGGCAGGACATAACCCTTGGCTTTAAAGCTACATTTACAGAGGATGAGGCCTTGGCAATTTTCACCTAACCCCTGGGTTCACACTGAGCCAGAGCTCAGGCAGCTCAGGCGCTGCAGGAATTCAGCAGCCCATCAGTGTAAGAGAGCCGCTGGTGTATCTCCATTTACTCAGTCCAGGAGTGATTAACTATGTAATAGCCCACAGCTCCAGGACTGCCTGTCCTGCAGAAGGCTTAAGATAACCATTTTACAAAATACAGGAAAAGTGTGAAACAAAACACGGTATTCTTTCAGGCAGCAAAACACATATCAAATATACCTGGATTTAGGCTCTGGAGAAAGCATGACACTTAGTCTCTGTCCAAAGAATTATAGTCTAATAAATTTTAGTACAGTTAAATAGATGATAACATGGGAGATTAATGTGTAAATAAGCTTTAAACCACCAGGAAAAGTTTATTTCTGTCTTGTCACAAGCTGACTTTTGTGTGTGATAAGACCAGAAATATTTTGGTAATTATTATGAATCTATTATATAGGCTGGGAGAATGGTCATCATCAAAGCTAGTTTTTTGTGTGATAGCATATTGGCATTTCTGTGCAATTGATTAATTTTATCACTGGAAATTGTGACCGTTCTCCCTCTAGACACTATTACAGAGAGGCTCAGCATGTCAGAATGGTTGGGACAGAGGCTGGGAAGGTATGGCCATCAGCAGCTGTGAAATGCAATTCAACCTGCAGCTCAGGAAGTCCTTACAATGCTGATTGCTGAAAGGATGAAGTGTATTTCAGAGGAAGGGTTGTTGTTTTCCTTTGGCTTTCATCCCAGCCACTGTCAAAGAAAAGATAGGAGGATAAATGAACTTCTGGCTGACCCAGTATGGCTGTTTGTATGTTGTAAGGATATTGTTTAATTACTCAAGAGCAAAGAAGAAAGCCTTTAAAATAGTATGGCATCACTGAAAAATGGTAATAGACTGGGACAACTGCACAGGCTTTGACTGAGGTGTTGCTGATTTAATAAACAGTTGAGTCTTGATGAAGTTCACTGTCATACCAAATGCACTTGTAAAATGTGGCTTTAATTTTGGGGTAAGATCTCTCCAGGCTGAGAGCTTTGTGCCAGTATCATTTGTTAGCAAAGTGCCACGTGTACTAGTAAGTACATCTGCAAAGAAGTTGATGTAGAAGTAAAAGATGGCAAAGACTTTAAAAGCATTAATGAGTTGGAAACAGGTCAGCAATAGAGTCCTGGCTCGTTAAAGATGTCCTCTTGGTTCAGAATAATTGCCAGTGTAAGTTGAGCTGACATTCTCAGTACAGCAGATGAACTGCAGGATAAGAAGTGAATGACCAAGTATCCACTTCCTTCTGCTGCTAGGAGGATGGGGAAATGTCCATTTCTAGCATTACTGGCTAAAATGATGCTTCAGTACTTTCCCAGCTTTTTCAAAAGGTAACCCTCCCCTTTAAGAATTATTTCATCAACATGAAATCCAGATTTGTGAAATTATATTGGGCTAGACCCTCAGAGAGTGTAAGTCCCAGAGAATTGTATATATACAGCAAATAGGAATCTGTCCCATTAATCTTATTGCTCTACTAAGAAAGCAGCCATATCACCTAGACCTTCCCTCAGGCCAAAACTGCCAAGAGAACTCAGAAAAAGGGCCCATTTACAGATAAGCAGGTTTTCAGTCAAGCCTGGGGACTGCTTTCCTATTTGTTTGCTTCTCCTCTTAACCTAAAACTAATTTAAGGAATTTCATGTTTTGTATTTTGAATAACTTTTCTTCTGCAGATAAATTGCTAAAATGACCTTTCCCTAAATCCTATTAGTGACTCCTACGTTTAAGGGGTAATATGTTTTGTTTCTATCTGTAAAACAGGGGAAAAAAATCAAATAATGTGTGCAGAGTCATGAGAAAGATGATTTCATTAGATGTGGGAAATTTTGAAGATGAAAAATGTGCCGAGATTAGATTTGGACAACAGCACTTCAATAGTCAAGTCCACAGAAAACAAAACAAACCTGAGCAACTAAGAAATTCTTTGGGAGAAAAAAAAAATCACGAACTTTTTGCTGAAAGTCTTCCTAAGTCCTCTGGGTTTTAGTGTTTCCCTCTAAATTAGGATGTAGGTCATCTTGCTTCATTGAGATGGAGTATGTCACATGGATGATATCTGTTGGGAGCAGTTTTCACTTGTTGTGCAAGCTCTCATTTATTGGGAATTTTTCATGCAGGTAATCCCACCAACATTAGTCCATAGACTCACAGACCTTCCAGAGACAGTTTGTTAGTTCACCTAATTTCATCTCGTGTGCATTATAGGCAATTAAATTTTCAGTCACCCCCTGTGCAGAGCACAACACAGGGTATTTTAGAAAGATCATATAGTTCAGGAAGACAACTTGTCTTGATCTCACAGTGTGGAGAGCTGAAGAATTCACTGTTTCCCAGAGTCATCTCTTTTGATTGCTGTTTAGATTCACTGTTTCAAACTGGTATTTTGTTTGCAATTAAAACTTTCCTGGGTTCCCCTTTCAGTTCTTGAAATGCCTTTTCTGCTGTGCTAAGAAATCTTCCACTGCCTTGCTTTTCTTCCCAGTGAAATCCTTGCACGTTGTAATCTAGGCACTTTCTGATCCTCTTATTGATAAACTGAACACACTGGTCCTTGAATTCTTCCTTTAAGGCCTATCCCTCCTGGGGTGCTTGCCTTTCTCAGCTGGTGCCAAGTCCAACATCTCAGGACAGTTCCTGTAACAGAACTAGCTGCATAATTAAGGAAATTTTCAAAGAATTTTGACCAAAGATGGTAAATTGAGGACTTGGTTAAGTAGGTAAAGTAGCATTGACTGTGAATTCCTATCAGATAGGATGGGAGCTGGACTGTGCCTTTGCACAGGCGTAAAGAGAAGTGTTGTTCAGCACTGGATGCTGCCAAGTAGTTTAGTTAAATTTGCTGCAGTCAGCCGGTCCACATTTGGCATACAAAGAAATTGCGCACAACTTGCTGAAATGTAATCACTGAGTCACATCATTGAGTGCTTAATCTCTAGGAAAGTTAACTTTTTCGGCACAGGGTAGGTCACATCAGCAGGATTCTTTCTTATTTATTCCCAGGTGCTGCTAATGCCTTCTGCTCCCCTTACAAGAGAGATTGTGGGCAGTGCTATGGGAGCTGCTTTGATGTCATATCACGTTGCTTTTACACACACATCAAAAATGCAAAAGCACAGCTTGTTTACTGTAGCTCAACAAAGGGACAAGTGCACTTAAATCAAAGAACTTGCCAATACCAACATCTGAGTGTGTAGGCTTCATTATTAGACAGATCTTTGGGGGCTTTAAAACATGGTACCATGTAACAAAATCCTCAGATGCCACAAATGAGGCTATTCCCCTTACTGTACTTGGCAGGAATCTGTTAAATGAGCAGCTCTTCCTTTGGCAGCTGTGCCAGTAGGAATAAAATGCAATGAAAAGGCTGTGCCAGTATTTGCTGACCGCACAGCTGCACTCACAGGCAGAGTTACAAAGTCATTTCTTGACATGCCTCCTGTGACAGGCTCCTGCTCAGCATTCTAAGTTCCTTGATGCTCTCTTCCCAATGTGTGATGTTCCTTTGAAACATCACTATTTATTCATTTGACAGTTGCAATGTCAATGACAAGGAAAGAGAATAGCAGCCTGTTACTTTGCAAAAGTGAGTTGGAAGTGAGAAAGTCAAAGTCCTTGTCGAGTTTTCAATTTTCATCTCTCTGTTCTACCCCAAGAAATATGGAGTTTTCCCCCATCTGAAGACCCCTCAAATGACTTTGTGTATTCAGGTTATGTACATTAGAAGACAATCATCTGTTCTTCAACAATAATGCTTTTCTGACAAATCAGCAAGGAAATGGAAAGACTCTATAGCCTGTAAGGCAACAGTGGTATTTTTGCTTCAGTCACTTGATTTGACATTTCTTTTTCAGAGACTCTGTCCAAAAAAAGCACCCCTGCTCCTCCCCTTAGCCTCTTTTGACTCCAAGTAGAGCTTCTTACCTGTATTTCTGCTTGCTTTCTTTGATACTTCTAAAGCATCACTCTGAAGTGAGAATGGGCCTAATGAAGGAGTTCCTTGTCTGTGATTCTGCTTTGAATCTAAAGGCAATAAAGAAGATTTTCTAAATCCCCTCTTATCTCTGTGACTTCAAGCCACTCTTAAACTAGCAATGCAGAGCACTTGCAATTAAACTCCAGGCAGACTTTTTGATGACCTTCAGTGTCCATGGGCGTTCACTATCCTGCAAACCTCCTCCAGGCTATTCAGACTAAAACTCAAGTGCTTACATAGAAGATGGAGAGGGAATGAGGTGACTGAGCAGCTGTGACTTACACAACTATAATTAATCATAGGAGACCTTTCATCTTGATCCTCACGCTTGGGACCTGCAGAGTTTTGTCAACCAAATTGAAGGCAGGGCGTTCTAAACACAATTGATAGTTTTGTGTATCAGGTTTCTGTTCACCTGCAACTGGACGGTCATAATCTGCTTTCAAAACACTGGCAGCTTAGCTAGCTAATGAGTCTTTTTTTTTTTTTTTAAGAGAAGGAAAGGAAATCAAGCTACGTTTTCTGCATTGTTAAATCCTTTTTCAAAAAGGATTTTTGAAATCAGTTTAGCAGTTTAGAAAGAGGAAAGCAGTTACAATCTGTCAGGTAGCCACATCGGAAGAAAATACAGATAATGTCATGGACGGCTTCATGCTTACTCGAACTCTTCCTGCCAGGGGGGCAACAGGGGTTTAAAATGACATTTGTAAATTATATGACAAAAAACTCATTTTCCTTCTTATGGGTGGTGGCAGAGTTCTGATTGCAAAGGTCAGTCCTGAAGACACTAACACAACTGAATGAGAAATACTGTGCTTTCCTAGACTTCTTTCTACTTCAGAAGGATTAGTTCAGGACACTAACACAAACATATTTGATATTATTTTCTGTTTTGGAAAAACAGCAATCCAGAATTCTCTTTGTATTTTGTCCCCTCATTGACTGACTTGCTCAATTTTCTTAATAAATTGTCTCCTGAAGCACTTGTTAAAAAAGGAAGCTGCTAAGTGCTGCTGGTACATCCCTGTGTATCCCAAGGAGAACATGTGCAAGATTATGATGGCACTGAGATAATAATAGTAATGAAGGGATGAGACTCTGGAGCAGCTGTGTAAGTCAGTTCAAGCCCATCTGTTGAGGGCATAGATAGCCCATAGATGTTAGGTATGTAAACACAGTATGTGTATCTGTGAGTACATAAATTCCCAGAGAACTGTCCATAAGAGTATCAGGGCATCCTTACTAATAGCCTGCTAATTGTTTGCTGGTTTCTATTGATCTTTAAATTGCATAAAGTCAAGATCAATTTCCTGAGTAATGCCTCTGACATTTGTAAGCAGTACCCAATATAATAATTGATCTTGGGTCATCTTGTCTGGGACTGACAACACTGTAAATGTCCACTGATCAATACACTCCCAAATAGTGCTTTAGTGATACCTTTTGGAAGCAACTGTATGTCTCATAGAAGCAATATACACTGCAGGAGCTTTTTTGAAAGCACAGAAAGAAGGGCCCACTTTTCCTTCTCTAACCCTCACGTGTGCCCATCTGGTCCCTGTGGAGTTGTTGTTTTTCTTTGAGTCTGTAAGAAATACAACACCTGTACTTAAGAACTATAATCTTGTTGGAAAACAGAGTCTTGGTGGGCATTGTAATGAAGTACGTTCAAGAAAACCACAAATTCCAGTTTGGATTAGATGATAAGTGGCATTATACTTCAGTGTGGGTAGCTTGTGGTAATTTTTCCAACCAGCACTGTCTTTGCATAAGTCCTTCTGGACTTCCTCAGCCATCCAGTTTAGCAATGAAGAGAGAGGGATCAATCATGATTCCTTCCTTAGATTCATTCCCCTACCCCAAGCTGAGAGCACCTGATCTGATTCTCTGCCAACTGTACTTTCTTGAAGGGAGCTGAAATACATGTTATTCTTTTCTGCTACTGAAAACCCAAAGAGTTAAAAGAAAACAGAAATCAGGCTCCAAAAATGCGTGAGATAGTTTTAATATATATCTAAATGCCAGAATGGTCTTCAGGCATTGTTGGGCACTTCATCATACTTGAATTAGATCACTGAACTTCAGTTTTCTCTATAACCAACAGGATAAAGCCTAGCATTCTCCTCTAGATCTGTGCCCCAAGGAGGCTCAGCATTAGAGCACCAGTCAGTGCAAAACCTTATGCAGCAGGGTCCCACAGTGCAATCCCAGGAGAGGGCATTGGCACTTTTCCATCTTCTGAAGCTCCAGCGTCATTGGCTGCTCAGCAGAGAATATGATTTAAAGCAAAATTGTTTCTGCATTTCAGCTCTGGCTGGGTTGGTACAGTGGATGAAGGATAGGGTGCGTGTCTGAGGTACCCCAGGAGCATGAAAGGAAGATCAAGGCATGAAGTTGTCACAGCCTGCCTCTTCCCCTTGTTCTTTGCTTTAGACACAATGGTTTGTTTTTCAACTAACGGGAGAAGCTCAGTAAGATTTGTGAATGGAAAAATAACTCCAGCCTGCCCTGTGTGCTCTTGTTAATCACAAACTGTACTATAAACTCAGTCAGATTCTGTTGTTGTTGCATAGAGCTGTTCTGGTTTGAGAGGGAAGCTTCGGGGTGCACTGAGGACAGGATCATGGCTCTTGGTCTCCACTTGGGTTTTTTCAGTCCCCTTTGAAGTTCTTCTGCCTAGTGTTCTTTCTTGCAGTAAACATCAAAAGCCAGTGTGGGTTTTGGCTGATATCATTAAGATAAGCAATAGGCAGTTGTGTGCTGAGCAGCTCCTGCTCCCTGAGGTCACAAAGTAACCTTAGCAAGCAGCCTGCACTTCACTACCACTGCCTGCTGCTATCCCTTTTAATCCCTTCTGTCATTTGGATAACCTTGCTGCAGCCAACAGACTTAATCACATCAAGCTTACCTTGGAGTTCTACTTGCACTTGTCTTCTTGGGATCACCACTGTGGACCTTTGTGTCCGAAAATGAATCCCATAGTATGGAGGTTATTTTAGCTTCCATATGTGAAATGAACCTGCCACCTGCCATCAGGTGGGAGGTCTCTATTGAGAAAAGTCTCTGTGAAAATTTTGCACCAGCTAGGAAGAAGATGGCAACAATGCTCTGGCTCTGTCTGAAGTTGTGAAATAACAGCTCTGTGCTCACGATAGGGAGGTAAGACTAAAGTGGGGGACAAGATTGCAATAGCTTGTTTTCCTCTATCTCACACAAAGAGGAAGATCTCTCCAAGTGGTGGTGATTGGCACATAGGCCATGTTCTATCTAAATGAGAACACTTTTTCTACTTACCTTTCTAAGTTTTAGATAAGGGTCTGTTAGGTTTCTGCACATCCCACATCAGCACTCAGGTACCGAATCAGAGCCTGGCATTCTCACTCCTCATTATGAGAGAAGCATTGCTGCCATACATAATGGAAGGCACGAATGCATCAAGAAAGACAAAGGTAATTTCCTTGGACTTGAACACCTACCTCTGGGAAATGCTAGAGTGACAGAAATTAGACGTACTGCAAAAGCAATGAGATCCTTTTCTTCCTTCCTTAAAAGCAAATTAGGCTTCAAAAAACAAGGATCATTATAACTGGTCACTGGCTGTCAGTTTGACTGAACAGGCATAACTGCTTGGATTGTTAACAAGGGCTCTGACAAACAGGAATAGCTAAGTACACGCAGAATTCCCCCAACAAGAAGTTAATGGATACTAACGATTACAAGAAATAGTGTGTCATCTGGTGACGTGCTGTGTGCAGGACTGGTTTCTCATTACTACAAGCCAAGTCATGTAGAACTTGTAGTTTGCCCTTTACCATAATTTATATCCACTGGGGCTCTAAGCAGATTCATAAAAAATGGCAACCAATCCATATCTATCATGTTTTAGGTTTGGGCAAAGAATATGGGTATTACTTTTATTAAGTTTCATGAAATATCTGCTCTTATATTCATAGTGATAGATGACCCTGCCAAAGTTTTATTTTAAGGTGGGTTAGGGGCAGCAAACAGAAGGGGGAGATGCTAAAGGAGAGAAGGATGTTGAGTACGATTTTTATTTTACTGAGGACAAAGAAGCCATAAACCCTTCTTG
Source organism: Pseudopipra pipra (assembly GCF_036250125.1). Lineage (NCBI taxonomy): Eukaryota > Metazoa > Chordata > Aves > Passeriformes > Pipridae > Pseudopipra > Pseudopipra pipra. The sequence goes on from NC_087561.1 coordinate 9,823,367, forward strand.
CCTTGGGGGAAGTATATGCAAGAGACTATCTGGCATAGCCAGAGCTATCTGTAACTGGATAATATTTTCTGCAAGGCTTTTTAAATACATTTTGCCAAAGTAAATTGATCCTGACAGAAGCCTTCCTGTCACTACGACGTTCTCTCTTGAGCAAAGCCTTCCAACTGTGCTGAGATTTGCCAGATTTACAGATCTCTCCTGGGGACTGGACAGGGTCTTTTGATATTAGATGTCTGAGTATGTAGCTGTACCTGACTTCCAAAATACATTTACTATCAAATACAGGGACTGCAGATAGCTTATACCTTCCTAATGGCTACTTTAAAATACTTTGTCACAGAGGTATTTTCTCCAAAAGCAGATAAAGTAGGCTAGAAGGTTTGCATTTTTTTTACCTTATTAATCTGTTGTTCTCTTTTCTTTTTCAAAAAATTCAATGTATACATAGCCAGGACTTAAAAAATCTGCAAGCCCTGGAGAGGGTGGTACAGAAGGGTTACTTGCAAGCTTCTTAAAATGAGGTGTCATAGGGCTGAAAACAGGTGCTGATCTCTGTTGTGGTGCCAAGGGGTGCACAAGGCTATCAACCAGCCCACGGAGGAGGAGGATGGAGAGCTGCACACTCTGCTCTTTTTGTGTCTTCAGCTGTACAGCACAGCTTTTCTGAGCAGTGGATCAGAGATCACAGAGCATTTCCCATACCCAGACGCAGAGATACTTTCCAAATGCACTCTCCCCAAACCACAAGTTAATGGGCACAGGGTAAGGATCAGTGAGAACACCATTATGAGCAGGGATGGGGAGAGATGGTCTTGATGACCCGTTCTAGCCTTAAAAATCTGTGATGCCTGCAGAAAGCCCAGTGCAGCTACAGAGGATCAAACCAGCACTAGACGAGTGAGCTCCTGGTTGTCAGTAAAACCACACAGATTAAATAGCAGGAGAGAGAGTCAGTTTTCAGCTTGAATCATATTGGCTTATAGAGGCAGCATACTATGTGGTAGACTCCTGCAGATTTCTGAGACCTCTTTTCTTGAATCAACCTGAGCATCAGCATGTTCAATTCTTGTTCTCTATCCATTGTGTGGTTTCCCATTTTACGCCACAATGTGTGGAAAATTCAGGTCAGTGTCTTACAAAGCGCAGCAGTAATCAGGTTACTCTATCTGCAGTTGTTTAAGGAAATAAGCAAGGCAATGTGCAACATCAGTGAGTGTCCTCGCACTGCTGACATTGGGAATGTAAAGAATAGCCCAGTATTCACACAAATAAAGGTCAAATTTGTGTTTTGTTGCAAAATATGAAGTGATTAAATAAATAAAATGCTACATTTTTTTCAAAATTGCAAGGCAGTGTAGTGCCTAGCACCCTTATCTGGCAAATGCATGTCTTTGAAGGTAATCTTCAAATCTTCTGAAGCATCTGCTTTGTGAGTATTAGCAGGAGTGAGACTTTTCTCATATAATTTTTTTTTTTAATAAAATTCTGCAAGGCATCATTTAAAGGATTAAGGGATTTGCTAGCTAAATCTATTAACTGTGTACTGCTCTGGGATAAATCCGTGAGTTTACTTGGGGCAAGAAGTAAGGAATGGTGCATTGTTCTGCAAGATTAGGACAAAAGTACAATGCCAGGTCCTCTGAGGCTGGACCTCATGCTTTAAGAAGAGAGTACATTTCACAGAGTAGGTGGATGCTCCTTTGGAAAGATAGTAGTTGCAAAACCTCCCACAATGCAGCCGAACATGCTTTTCCTCATTGCCTTTTAAAGCAGCTGTTGGAAGCAGTCTGTGGTCCAGTGGAACTAGGCAACTGCTTCTCTCTTTGAAGCAGAGCCCAAAGCTTTCCCCTTTGCTCTCCTGCATGGATGAGGGCTAAGGAACAGCTTTCTGGCTGTACAAAAACATCGTGTAAAGTAGAGACAGTGTCCCACAAGGAAGCCTGCTTCCTTTTGTCTTCCTTCTCTGTCCCATAGCCAAATGGCTGTAGGCATGAACCAGACATTGTGTGCTTTGGTGCTTTCATAAGTGCCCTCAAACACAGCCTGTGTCTGTAGACTGACCTCCCGAGATGCCATTTTTAACATGCTAAAATTTTAAATAGTAGCAATCAGCACTAAATGGAGTTTTGGCTACCAACCCTCAATTCAAAAAGGCAGCGGCCTGATTTGGTCTGCCTGAGTCAGGACTGAGATTCCAAATCCCAGCACTAGTCGCTACCTTTTAAAATTTAAGCATCACTTGTACTGACAAATCGCTTTCTAAAGTGAAAATCTGGAATGAGAACAGCTTGCTGGAGTTCCAACAGGAGCAGAGGAAAGAGGTGCATCTCGTGTCCATGTAACAGAGAAAAATTTGAAGCCATGACTCATGTCTCCTAATCATTGCTTGCTGTAAAAGAAATGTTGGGTTGCTGGGGGGGCTGTGGAAGTGTGCCTGTGGGTATACCTGAGGAAGATCTTGGGGTCAGAACCATGCTTTTGTGCTGTTCAGGATGGTGTGGGGGGCTCAGGTTGGCACCTGCTCCAGTGCTTTTCCTCTCTCTTTGGGAGCAAATTGCTTGCTGGAACAAACTCCAGAGGAAATGAAGAACAGCAGTAGCAGGCAAGTCTGTGCTTCTGTAAAGCAGCAGAGTCAGGTGTTGAAACTAAAGAACCTGACCAACCCTGGGAGAGTGGTTTCCATGGTTAATTTTCTCTTTTCTGTTACTGATTTTTTCTTTTCATTATGTTTGAAATTGAGAGTGCTTTGTTCAACATTAGTAGCCAATGGCAATAAGCTGTAGAGATGAGACTTTGCAGAGATACAGGGCAGGGGAAAAGAAGAGGTGTGAGAAATTGAAATGACAAGGTAGCATTGGTGACTAGTGATTTGGAGGAAGGAAATTTTTACCCAGTGTGCTTTGATGAATAGTTTAGAACAGGAGACTGTAGTAGGCAGGAAAATCTTTAGAGACCAAGTTGGCATGTCTGGGGCACATCTGGTATAAAACAAAAGAAAATGGAATAATTTCTGTTTTAAATGAGTCTATTTGGGAGATTTTTATTATTCTCTTTTTCAAGTTGGAGACATCTGAGCATATTTTCATTTGGGAGGGACCCAATATCAACTGCTGACTGCATCTATGTGTCTGTGCATGGGAAGTGAGCTACTGACATGACTCACGGCAGTTCCATCTGTCACCTGGGATCACAGCAGGTCTCACTACTCAGGTTTTTATGTGAAACTGAATTCACTGGAAGTGCGATCGTGCTTTTGAGACCTTATCATTCAAAGTCTGCAACAAAAAAGCTTTATTGCCTCAACTGTCCTCTTAAGGTTTCCCTTCCTTTCTGTTCGGCTGTGGTCCCAAAGTGCAAAAAGTGTATTTTGCTGCTTGGGAGTAAACATATATTTTTTCATTTTATTAAGTGGATACCTTGCCATCACTGAAAAACAAGACTTTTCCAGAAATTTAGCATATTGAAAATTAAAATATTCCCACCACTCATGCTAAAGGCAGGTGACTGTCAGAGGGGTGACTGTGTTACTCCTTGTAATGAACAGCCCCTGTGTAGTGCTTTAGAGTGGCCAGGAACTGAAGAAGAAAAAACACAGTCAAAATCAGGGCAGCAGCAGCATTCTGTTGGACCATTCACCCGCTTTTGATTGCTTTTGAGTTTGAGGTTACATAAACCTTGTCTTCATGTAGTCCAAAGTGAAATTTCTTTCTGAGACAGACTTTCCCTAGGCACTGGTGAGGCTCGTGGCCTCAGATTTGGTGGAAGTGCTACTCTGGCTCTGCATTAGTTTTTCTGCACAGTAGTGCATGTCACCATGGCACTTCATTTCCATTTGAGCAAGCAAAAAGCATCATCACATAGGCTCTGAGCAGCTTGCAGATGACTCGACATGACAAAAGCAAAGTGCAGGGTGCCAGCAATCAGTTTCTCCCACAAACTGCCTGTCACATTGTCGTCTCCTTTGCATCAAAAGCCAACCAAAAAAGGTAGGGCAGGCAGTATCAGGGGGTGAAGCTGCTTGGGACCTCATGAGCCCTGCAGATCCCTTCTCCTGGAGGGGCAGGCCCACTTTAGCAGTGGTTGTGCACAGAGGAGCTGAAGTTTCTTTAACGCAGTAAGAAAAACCATATTAGCTCAAGTGCCTGCCGAGTGTGGTGGCAGCACAGGTGGCCCGGAGTCCATGGGCTGGGCAGTGCTTGCTGTGAAGATGGGAGGTAGGAGATAGTGGCTGAACCAAGGACCATCCACCACCCCATGCTGCTCCACACTTGTGGGCAGCAGGGACCAGGGTGCCAGCCCTGTAGGGACAGGCAGGCTGCTGCCATTGCATGGCTAATCCTGCCAGGCAGCAACACTGGGGTTCCCCTGGATGTAACTTCCCTTGCAAGCCCAGCTCAGAGTGAATTCACTGCCTGTCATGGGTTTGCTGTTTCCACTGGCATATGGGACAGATTTTATTTCTCTTTTTCTCCTATGAAACTATGCCTTGCCATCAAAGGTGACAGGAGCTGAAGAGCAACCCTCCCCTGCCAGAGTCTCTGGGGAAGCCCAGCCTTTATTAATATTACCCCTTGCACTGTTGAAACTGAACTTGAGGCTGTTTTGGTGTAGCACAGGCAAGGACCTCCACTGTGGTAGCCCTGCACCTTGGGAACATCCACGCTGCTGTTGAGGCAGGGCAGGTTTAGTTCTGGAGTGGCCCTGCAAGGAGCCCTCCTTGCTTTAAGGAGGCCACAGCCTGTCAACTTCTATTCTCACAGCTGGATGTTTCACTGCCCAAAGGCTCATTCCCTGTGTGGGTGTGTATTTGTACCAGACACGAGGGAAACATTGGCCTATCTGGGCTTTAGTGTCTCCTTTCGCTGAAATGCCCTTAGATTACTCTCCCATCCGAAGCTGTCTCTCTGAAGCAGTTCTCTGAAAGGGCGATTGCTCTTTGCCTTCAGCTGTCCCCAGAAAGCTGCTACGTGTGCTCTGTGATCCCAGCAAATGCAGCACTGTGTACTGGTAACTGGGGTCTGATCCCTCCTCAGGGCTGTGAAAGGCAGCTGGGCTCTACCTTTCTGTGAGTGGGAGCAAATAAGGTCAGCAGTTCTGACAGAAAATTTGTAGGAGTCAGTAAATCTAATAAGGCTGAAAAACTAGTGCTACAGGAGTCAATATAACAAGTAATTAATGTATTTTCTGTCTGTTGGGAAAATGAGAAACATTGAACAACTCACTGGAAAAGAAAGAAAAACCCCAACTTGTTCACAAACAGAGCTGTGTTTCTATGTGGAGCTGACTTTTGAAGAGGGTTTCATTAATGGGATTGAAGTGGGGTGGGAGTGTCTGTGTAGCTAATTTGTTTGGCACTTGGGAGTAGTGAGTGTTACATGGTCTGTTTGGCTGATAGCTACCCAAGGGATCCTGGTTTTCAGCACACTGCAAGGCATGAAGTACAGTGTTCTGCAGGGTCTGTGCTCGTTCTCTGGGATGGACTGTGAGCTTATCCTTAGTGGCAAATGAGAAATGGCACAGGTGTAGGTAGCACAGAGCACAAATCTGTCCTACTCTTCCCAAAGGAGCACTGCTTTCAGAGGCTCCTCAACATGCCTTGAGTCAGCCCCGTTTCCCATGACCAGAGCCAGCAGAATCCTTCCTTTGCCTGTGAAGACTCAGGCTCTTTCCTCACTCCCCCTGCTCGTTAGGCAGGGCTGTCCACAGCTGGATTTCTGCAACATGGGGAGGATTTTTCATATGCTGCATCCAGCCCTATCTTCCTCCAACAAGGCTTTCAGTTGGGGATGAGTCCACCTGGCAGAGCTAAGAAGCGAATCTTGCCCGATATCTGCACAACGCAGCAGAGGGAAACGTTGGTAAGAAATACTAGGCTGAAATGAAGCAGCAGTAGCATATAAGGCAAAATATTAAGAAGCCTCCAGTGAAATCCCAGAGTAAACCATACCTATACATAAACCACACCCAAGAAAAGAAGTTTTCTATCAAACCCTGAGTTAGCACAGATGTAGTAGTGGAGATTCAGGCTGTAGGAGGGAGCTAAGGGGCAGAGACTTCAGTCAAGATGATTCCTGATAAATGTAAGTTTTTGTCTTTTTCTGAACCCTAGCCCAAGGAAGAATGAGTCAGCTAAGGAAATAATTATTTTTTTGACAGAGAAATAAAAGAAATTGGCTCAAACACATTGGATCTCAACAAGGTAGCACAGAAGATAATTATCCAAACAGGGGGAAAATTTTACCCAGCCTTTTCTTTCTCTAATACTCAGCAGAGTCAGCAGAAGACCTTGAGAAAAACCTGTCTGACTTCAAAGTACAGCAGCCCCCTCAGGGCAGCTATCAACTCTTCACAGGTATTACCCAGCTCTGGGAACCCTCTGCCAGTATTCCTCTGGGTGTTGGAGTGGGAAATAACAGCAAAGCATTGCCATGTTCATGTCGCCCTGTGCTGGAGCAATACTGTCTTTCCTGATTTTGAAAATCTCTGGACTACAGCAGGGTTTTTTCTGTTGTATTTGTCTCTGTTTTGTATTGCTACATGAGCTTTTGAGAACATACACAACATCCCTTTAGAAAACCTTAAAAGAAACATCATCAAAACTTTGGGGCAGGCGTTTGCCTCAGCCTGTTGCCAGCTGCAGGCACAGCTTTATTGAGTGCTCTGCGAGGTAGCAGATGCACATCTCTAAAGGCCAGTCTTTTGCTCTCGCTCCTGCCCATCTGTGTGTAATTAGACCATCACATTTCCAGATGATCACTATTACCTGGGTCCTTTTGGATGGTGGCAGGAGCTTTCCCAAGGGAGGGAAGAGTAAGCCTGTAACCTTCTCTGGTTAATTCAGAGGTGAAGGCCATGTAAAGGTTTCTGGCACTAGAAGAAAAACTCAAATAACAATCTTGACACTGAAGTAGCCAAGGTTTCACAGTAGTAATTTCAGGGAGCAGCTTAATTTTCTTCTCAGCACTAGCACAGCTAAGAAAAGATATAAGCAATAAAGAAGAGCAAAGCCTTTCTCTCAGGAGAGTTTTTTTAAGATACTGCTCTGAGCTCCTAAGATACAGCCTTATATCCAAACACCACTGTGGGCAAGATGGGGGGGGGGGGGGGGGGTGCATTCTGAGGCTCCAGGAGTGTATAAAATCAAAGCTGCTTTCAGTGGGAGCCAGCTCTGTGTGCCGAGTGCTCTTGCACAGCTGTTCCCAGTATGCTGGACTAAAGAGCAGACTGGGCCAGACAGGAGCTCACTGATGCTTTGCCTGCTGTGCATGACATGACTGACAGAGACAGGATCCCTATTTCCTGATTCCTCTTTGTTTTTGAATAGCAGGTGGTCTTTTTAAGATCAACCGCCGTAGGTTCACATTAAATCCTCAGGAGGTTGTTCTGAATAAACATGCTCAGAACATGGCTCTCCCAAATGGATGTTCACTCTGAGTTCTCCACAGCAGAGCATAACGCCTCCCCTCTTCTAAACAGATTTCAGATTCGAACTCATAACATCTTTTTGTAAGTCTAGTGAAGACATGAATCCCTCTCCCCAAGAGCTGGGGGAGGGGGATGTGGGTAGAGATGAAGGGCTTTTGTTTGTTTGTTTGTTTGTTTATTTATTTGTTTGTCTATTTATTTATAAAAGAAGAAAGTTCCCATTTGCAGGAGTTTCTGCTTGGGCCAAGGAAGTGTTTTTTAATTTTGAAATGTTCTGAATCATTGTCAGTGAGCAGTGTTGAAAATGGGGTGAATTATGTAGACTTGGGGAAGTTGAAACCACGAGTTGTGCCTTTACTGTGTGTAAAGATCCAGGGGGAAAAAAAGAATTTAGGAGATCTGAGTTACAGATGTCGTGGTTCGCCACTCACCTAGGGAAAAGTGAGACTATTAGATTCCTGTGCAACTAAAATTACATGTAATATGTGGTTAATGTGAATACCCTCAACTGAATGCAAGGCAAGAAGCTTAGGGTAAATCTGAGTCCTCACTGCTAATAGGTTTAGGGCAATTAGTCCATTGACTTCTGTAAATCACATCTGTCACAGCAAAAATAACAAGGTCATTTTCAACATAGCACTTGACTGAACTGCTACATTATGGCTCAAATTACTGAGCACAAGGAGATGTCACTATATCCCTTTAGGAAGGGGTAGTTTTAATTCTGAGAAGTTGTCTGAATTTACAAAATTTTTTATGGCTATTGCATCCTTAAATCTCTTTTGCAGAGAGAGATCACCCTATTCTGGATGTCACTGCTCTGCTGCCATTGGGCTGCCTCAGCCCTTGCAACCCTACCACTGAGGGGATATTTTCCGAGTACGTGCAGGGCACTTCTCTTCTTAAATAATGTTTCTATGCCTCAAAATGCACAGAAGTGAGATTTGCAGAAGGACCTCAGCATTGAACACAAGTTAAAGTCAGCACAAGGCAGCTGTCAAGCTGCTTCTGGAAATTCCACTAAGCATCTGTCTTCATTGTAGGTGACTAACCGAAAAGCTACAATCCTTGACTTTCCGTTACACCCGAGCTCTCAATGACTAAGATTTTAAATTATGACCCCCAGGCAGTTCTGAAAATGGGATAAAGGATTTTATAGGATTTAGGTAAGGTTAACTTTTTTTTTGTTTTGGCAGTGGAGGGAGGCAGGGGTTGGGATGTTTTTCTGGGTGTTATTTTTTTGGAAGAAAGTCGCTCTAGGTGATTTTGCCTTGATTGATTCATTTTTGGAACATCTGATAAATTTTTATCAGCAACATTTCAGCCTTGTGTGTGTTTTTTAGTTTTGTTTTTCTCTCTTTGTAGGAGCTACAGTCAATAGCCAAGCCTACAAGCAGCCCTTGCAGTGGGTTGTGACTGTGTTGTTTAAATTAGCAATGGTTGGGTCTGTATGGAATGACAGCAAATGCATTGACTTGTGTTCTTGGCAACAAACTGTCTAGAGGCTTAGTTGCTTTGTTTCATGTTTGGAGTTTTGCTGCTTGTTGTTAGTGTTATTTTTATCCTACTTTTTATATATGCTATTTGCTCACTTGAGTGAGACAGAAAAGCACAAATATCTCATGGCTGTGTGTTTTGTGATGTCTCAGGGCATAAGAAATAAGAGCAGAGCAAGAAAGAAAGTTAAAATTAAGATCATAAACTACAGAGGACAAAACAAGACCTAAAGATCTCTTGCATTTTTCTTGTCAAAGTTTTCACCGGTCTCTTTTTTTATTGCCAAAGACTTGCCTCGGTCAAAAAGTTCTTATGTGAGTGAAGAGCCAACTTACTGTAAGTTATGTATTGCCACCATTTATTTTTCCTAAACATCAGTACAGCTGCCAGGATACCACTGTAGTGGCTGTATGTGCTGTTCATAGCACAGGGTCGTACTTAGGGGAAGAGCACCTCCTTTAGGCTGTTTCTTTTAGAAACTTGGAGACTAAAACAATCTAATTATACATATATATGGGTGTGCTTTTAACTGTTCTTAAACTGTTTTGAAATTAATGTCTGGAGGCTAGTTAGGTTTGATTTCACTATAAATTTATCTTATTAAGGCAATTATTATCACTACCCAAAGCAGGTTTCTTAATTTTCTTTAAAATGCTTTCAGTTCATTAATTCTTGGCTGAGCTTTAATTATGCAAATGTTTGGAAGGCTCATATCCAGTCATGAATCTACTGGCTGTTGGAATAGAGTTTTGAAATATTATAGGATTTTCTGTAATTATGTTTTTTGGTGAGGGAAAATAATTTGATTTGAGTATGTTTTATTTTCACTGGATCCACTAATGCTCAAACTACTCATTGAACTTTATGAGACTTTTACCTAAATGGGATAACATGGTTCAGCACACAATTAGGCCTGTATTCTGTAGAATAGCCAGGTAAAAGAGAAGGCAAAAGAAGCCTTATAGTATAGAAGGTACAGTAATTAGTACTGTCTTTATTAATCTTTTTGAACTAAACAAAACATGAAACCTCTGATCAAGTGATGCTGAGAGATGGCCAGGGGAAAATAAAGAATAATGTATCTGTCGTTTTTGTGGGGTGTTTGTAGCTTTGTCTAAATTCAGTAGTGGTGTGTTGCTGGGCTCTGCTGTCGAGCATAGGAGAGCAGCTCAGAAGATGTCCTTGCAAGGGACTTGGAGAGAATTGACATTCTCTAACTAGAGAGAAACTACCACACACAGAGATTGTTTTTCACAAGTCAAGGTCTATGTTGCCCCCGGCATTTGTTTTGTGGATAAATTGCAGGCATAAGCTCTGTCTTCCATATCTTCTTATCCAGGATGTCCTTCTGAAAGAAAAGGAAATGTGTTCTTTACTTTAGGGTTGTATACAATCCAGTCTGCCTTGCCAGGGGAATTTAAATCACTCTGCTGCTCTTTGGCCGCTTTCTAGCACTTGTAAAGCACATTAGAACAATAATGTTCTTGTCAGTGACATGGTGATTTGCCTTGCAAACCTCACAGCCTGGAAAGTCAGCTTCAGTTTTGCAGACAGCTTGTAGAATACACTTATTGAGATGTGATAAGTAACCTGCCTTTCTTGTCCTCTGCCTCAGCAAACAGAAGAAACAAAGCCCATGAAGTGCCTGCATAACATCTGCATGTGTCGAGTGGGAAGCTGCTCCTTTGCCAACACTCCTCTCTGTTAGTCTTACAGGGAAACAGACACAAGCACCATTGTCAGAGAGGAGCTACATGATGCATATGCATTGATAACAGGGACTTGGAGTGATGAAATGACTTTTCAGTGGCAGCAGTGCACTTGTCTTCCCTTCTATGTGTACACAGCATCCATCCCTGGAGTAGATGAAAGCAGTGATATTGCAGTCCATGGTATTAGCACCCAGGTGGAACAGAAGTTGTAAATCCAGCTAGCAATGTGTGCAGGATTGACTTTTGATGTTGCTTAGTACAAAAGGAGGCCTTTTGCACTTTCAGTCAGTTCTGCCACCAGCTGGGAAGGATCATTTGCTTCAATTCAGGCTTGCTGAGACTGGTGTTGTATCTGGCACAAAAATGCGAAAGAATTGGAAAAACAACTAATGTCTTTCAAGCCACAGGGAAAAAAAAAGCACCCAAGGATTCACAGATGACTTTGGTTCCTTTATGGGGTTGCTCTGAGATGATTTGCTCTGTGAGTGAAGGCCTGATTTGCTGGTAGCATAGGTCATCAGTCCATATTCTCTGATGTGGGCATCAAAGCCACAAAATACACCTGTTTGTGCAGAACAACTGAAAAACAACAAACAACCAATCTGCATTTTAAAAAAAAGTCCTGAAAAATACCTTGGCATAAGGCAGATGTTATGACCTGTGAAGAGGCTTTGTCTTCCATGCTGGTCAGTCATGTAGCCTTGGCAAAGTTTTTAATAGTCTTTTGAGTTTTTAAAAGACAGAAAAACTTTGGGTATTTTAAGTTTCATTTACTCGATGCTTGGAGCATATCTCATTTAAGAGAGATTGTACTGCAGGATTTGTGATTCTCTTTCAATGCATGTCGACCCTGCAGTAAGCACATTCAGAATCATTCCTGGCTAAATTATTTTGCAGACCCTTTTTCCATCCTTAGCTAGTACTTTACCACCATCAGGCAGCTCTTTTGCTTGAGTAATTACATTTCTGTGGAATTCTCCTTGTCAGGAATACGAGTTGCTAAAACTTGTATGGTAGAGTTCACACAGATTTACTGTGAAAATGGGTAGGTGAAAATTGTACAGTAAGATTTAGTAATAAAAGTCATTGCCAGCGGTTGTGTCTTATCAGCTGAGAGTTTGCAACAAGCCTGCCTGATTGACAGGGCAGGGAGAAAAGCTAAAGCAGAGACTTCTGCTGGAATCTGCAGCTTTACTGTAACAAGGTGACCCCAGCAGAGCAGAAGACTCAGGGATGTCTATAAACAAGCTTTTCTGCTTTCTTTCCTTGTTTTTTCAAACACTTTCTTAACTGTTGATTCATTAGAAATCTCGCTAATAGTCTTCTCTGTTTCTCAGCAAATTATTTTATTAAGTAAAAATGCATCTGAAATCTCTATCTGATTTAAGCAGAATCCATCTATAAATGAAAAAATATTAGGATACCATTCATTCTAGGAGGTTTAATGTTGTTAATTAAATGGTGCAAGGGGAATATTTCTTAATAAGAACACTTAGTAGGGGAACTACTCGGGGTTGTGCAGATTAGCAGTAATGATGTGCAGAAGTTTGGGCCTTACACAAGATGGATGGTTGGAGTTCCAAATGGCCTGCTAGTTCCTTCTGCCTGGAGCCATGACTCAGTGTGATACTGCATGGCTTGAAGCCAGCCCCAAAATCAGCACCTGCAGAAGGGCACTTTCCATACTCAGTGCCTGTTTCTCCACATATTCAAGGGTACATTTAGGAATCAGGGAAATCAGCCTCATTTTTAGGATTACAGCACTTGGGGGGAAATGCAGTGAGACATGCTGTGTTCTTTTCCAGGTGGGAACTGGTTAGAGTTCCCTGAAAACCAGTAGCAACAGGTTGCTGCTGTAATTGTGTCTTAACATAGCAGGAGAGAGGAAACCTCCCTTACTTTCCTTGTGGAGTCTCATTTGGGGAGGTAAAGTGGTTCTGCAAGAGAGCCAGTGTTACCTTTCTGACTGTGTCCTGCTGCCAGAGTCACAAAGGAGTAATGAGAGTTACAAACCAGAAGCTGCTTCAGAGAGGTACAGAAGAGTGAGCTGGCCTTACCAGCTTGAGGAGTAGAAGAACAGGGAGTGAGAGTTTGAGTTTGGATGGGACTTCAAAGGGTCATTAAGCCCCAAACTCTTTCCACCCCAGAACAGATCAGCTCAACCCATATGCACATCATTCTGCTACTGAGATAAAAATTAGTTATTCTATGAGAAACAGTTGCTTATGCCACCCTCTAGTCAGTGATAGGTTTGCAGATGAGATTAACTATGGGGTTTTTCAGGTGTGGCCAGTCCCAGACTTTGAGCTGAAAATCGAAATTCACTCTAAATTTTGCTGTTGATGGTATTAGTTTATTCTGCTGTTTTCCCTGGTGGCAAAGCTAGGAAATAGATCTGCCCAGGCATGTTCAGATCATGCAGGCTGTCACAGTAAAGGCTCCTGATGCTTTATATTGGGTTTGTTTATTACAGAAGCTGTGTACCAGCAGCTGGGGGTTTTAGATTTTCCTATTTGTGTAGAAAACTTTTTGTTTCTTCAGACCAGACGTATTACCTCAGGATATTTACTCTGCATGTATAGAAATCTTAGGCTCACCTTAGAATATTCTCATTTCTCAGGGCTTGTTTTTTAAGTAAAAATCTGCTAGTTTGAGAAAAAGCACACTGTGTAATATATTTTGCCTATAACACTTACGGCCCAGCACGGTGAGCCAGGAAAAGGGCAAATACTGTCAATGCTGATAGGCCACATCTATCCTTTTCCTTTTACACATTGCAACAATGTCTTTTTCCATTAAAATCAAACATGGACTGAGCAGCCACATGCTAGGATTCACCAAATGGTATTTAAAAAGATGTGTATTGTGACTCCAAGGCAAGTGGCACAAAAGCCCTCACAGCACGCAGGCATTCAGCGTGTTTGGAGAAACTGAGGTGAATGTAGCCAGAGGCTCCAGTTTTCCACTCCACCCATGGAGTGAGGCTGGGTGAGCTTGTAGTGGAATTAAATGTCTGCCTAGAAGTGTTTCTGACTCTTCGTTAGGTAGAAGTTTAGAAATTTTTCTGATGGTGGTCAGTGTTGTGGGATGTGCAGATAACTGTGAATATCCACCCCTTCTCCTCTCTTGTATGTTTGATCTGGTTGTATAATCTGTCAGCATCAGCACGTGTTCAGTGGCCAGCTGTGGTGCCAGAGTTCATCATGAATGTGGAGATAATTAAAGAGTCTGGAAAACATTTTCAGGATAAACACTTTCCATTTTTATCTTTTGCTATTTGAGAAACAGAGACTCAAGTGCAGCCTTTAAATCTTTTCTTGCTGTATCCTAATGTTTCAAAAGGACTTGTAATTTTGGATCTTGACTTGGAAACAATTTACAGGCGGCTGATTTTCCGTGGCTGGGAGTGCTGTGCTTCCTGACTAATCAGGCTCTTTAGGCATGTCTTAAATTGGGCACCGAAATACTGGATAGACAAGAGCAAGCAGTTGACTTAGGACAGCTCTGTGGGGATTTAGGCAAAGACACTTTAACACACAGCTCTGATACCCTCTGAGTGTGCACACAGCAAGTTAACGCTCCTGAGCAGACAAGAGGTAACTGATTAAGGCACAGTAAGTCAATCATGTGAAACCATTAGCCCATGCTCAACCAAGTGATGTATTTCAAATGATTAGCCCCTCTGAAAATTGTAGGCCTGTTATATTTAAACGGCAAGAGGCTCTCCTGCTGACACTAAGAATGGTTGACATAATAAAATCTTTCTTTCAAATACAGTAAAATTCATTTGGGCTTTCCATTTTTGATCCAAGTCCTAGGAGTCTCCATTGACATTAAATGTAATCTGTCCTCACATCTAAGTTGCTGATTCTACAGCTGCTCTGTAACCTAGACCACCTCTGTGGGGTAAAATAGGCAGAGAAAAGTGGGTGCAGGAGCTGTATTTTCATACCAAGGGAATGGGCATGTTTCTCATGAATTTCCTGTCTTGTTTGAGGTTTTTCTGGGGGTTTTTGTTGGTTTGGTTTTTTTTGTCTTCTGCAGTCAGACGACCATCTGTCCTGGCAGTGTAAGCACAGTCCTGGACTACCTAACATAGTTAGAGCTGTAGCCAAACTAAATCCCATCTAAATGCTGAATTCTCAAAGAGAAAAGAAACCTGATTAGTTTCCAAGTTTTAATTTCTTTCTTTTGGAAGTATTATTGCAGAGCTGAAAGGAAGAGGTTCTTTAGTCTATTGCTTAAATAATGCTTTGAAGTTTGGTCCTTTGCCAAATGCCTGTTGACAGTAACATCAGTGTTGGTGCTCACTGGCATCATGTATTTCTTGGGAATCTTTAAAAACTCTCTGAGCAGCTTACCATGACTTCATTAACATTTGATTTCTATCTAAATGAGGAAGAAATTATTCCTGTGTCTTTTTTATGGTGGGAGCAGTAGTTCAGTGATTTACCTGCCATATAGAGATGAATCCCCACTCCTGGTAGAGATCCCAGGAGTCTAACAGAGGGGTCATCTCTTTCTTTTTGACAACCAGTTTGACATCACCTTATGTTGCCACCATTTCCATACCTTCTCATTGTTCACATAGTATCTTTCTTCTGGGAAAAATTAAATGATAGATAACCTCAGGGTTTCATTTCACAGCTATTTCGTGTAGATGGAAATCAACATTACTCTTTTTCCTACTTTATAGTTATTCCTTCTTTTTTTTCCTTCCAATTTTAAACGAGGAGCTTTATCTGAGGTGTCGAGATTTCTTATATTCTTATTTTCTTATATTCTTATATTCTCTCACTAGTAGCTATGACATAGTCTCTAACCTTTTCTCTTCTTTTTGTCCTCAGGAAACCCACTGACTGTGGCCTGCAAAGCTTTCTTTGGATTCAGTGGAGAATCAGGCCCCATGATCTACTGGATGAAAGGGGAGAAATTCATAGAAGAATTGGAAGGTCACATTAGAGAAGGAGAAGTCAGGTACTTTTTAGATTATTTACTGTTAAACTTATTGTATGCCCCAAAAGCCTGTTGGGTTTTCTTAACAGGTTTTTAATTGAAAGTGAAAATGTTTTTCTGTCTAAAGAGTGATTAATGACTTGGAGCCAGGGCTCTGTGATTTGCTCCCTCCCCTTTCTAAACTCTAAAGACATAGAAGATAAAGACATAGCTATCTAAGGGCCTGAAAATCTGTTATCAAATTCCCCTGGTGAGTGGTAGCTGAAGGGTCTCTCGAGTGTTCCAGGGGTTGATTTTAGCCCTGCATGGAAATGGTGCTGCCCAGTGCAGCTGTCCCATGTGGCAGCCCTTGGCAAGATGACATTCATTTCAGCATCAGTGTTCATCTTGAAGATGAATGATCCCCTGTCAAAGCCACCGTACTTTTTCTCTTCTACTGCACGTGCTGTCTGTCTGTGATGCAGCTCTCAGTTGCCTTAACCAGGACTTTCAAAGAGCAGCATTTGTTCCTCCACGCTTAACACTTAAGGGAGAGAAAGGAGTGGCTGTGTCTGATATCCAGCTTGTGCTTGGCTTGTTCCAGGTGCTGGTTATCATTTACTGTACCAGTTGTAAAGAAAACACTCACTTGTATCCCCATGAACTTCCATGGAATTTGCACTTAACAGCATCATCTTCTCTTCTTTAATAACTACCTGATTATTGTTCTTTGAGCAAAGATTAAACTATGGTTAAACTATGGGAAAAGGGGTCCCAGCTCCAATAGACACAATGAATATAGATTATAAAGAAAGCCTAGGTCTTTTCACCTTCCATTGCACATTTTTTTGATCTCGTATCTGAGTTGTTTGTTTCTTGTAAAGGTAATTTTGGAGAGCAGGCAGAGAGAGGTTCCTTTGCTTTATTACTTGATCAATAATTTGAAGTTCAGCCATTTAGCCACTGGTTATTAAGATATACTAAAATAACTGACCTAACATTGCACCTTAATTGCACAAAGATGAAATTTATTTTATATTGCCAGTGTACAGTCCTCTTTTGGGCTTCTGACCACAAAAAGCAATTATTGGAAACTTCTGCTATTGTAAGTAATCATCACTTAATGACATTGTGTCCTCTCTGGTGTGGGTATATATATATGAACAGAGTGATTTTGGTCACGTTCTTCCTCTGCATCAGAAGGACAATTTGAGTTTTGTATCTAAAGAGCATTCCAGCTTTAGCACAGTTCAAAACTTTTCCTTCATGTGCGTTTATTAATGAAAGTAAGTTTGAAAAAGCTGTTATTTGTCCTTCATTGTGCCATCTCATTACACATTCATGTTTCAAATTAATATGTGACAATTCCCTCTTCTCATTCCATTAAAATGCTTTGACTCAGTTTGCAGACCCCTCACAATTCAGTGCATCTTCTCCTCAGCAAATCTACTTATCACGTACCTAATCTCCTGTGATCACAGCCAGCATTAAAAAGAGCATTTAGCAAAACCTACTGCATCATTACCAGCAGTGCCACAGTCCTTCCCTTTTTTGATTTAGAAGTAGCTGTGGCAACTGAAGTGGTAACTTTTTGCAAATGATTCTTTTGCAGTAAGAGCTCTTGTTTATGTGTCCCATTACAGATGTGCTGCTTTAGGGAAACTAAGCAGCACTAATCATTCTGACAGTGCTCTGAGCCAGCCCACACCTTCCACCTGGTCGTATTTATTGTTGTATTTAAAAAATTGTAAAGTGTGTGTCAAATTTGATGAGCCACGTTGAACTTGCTGGTTAAATGCCTTTTCCATTCGTTTGCTTCTCTGTGGTGTTACCAGCACGTTTCTGTTTGTGTTGAGAAACTAAAAGTAGTAGGGAATTGTTACAACCAGACCAAGATACTCCAGCTTTCATTTGGAAAGCTTCTAACATTTTAACTCTGCATCCCCCATCTTAAATCAGTTCACAAACTTAGTAGCATTCTGAATTTTTGGTGCTGTCCCTACCCTGGACCGTGCCCATCTGTTGTGTTGCTGGATTTTCTGTATATGATGAGAGTTCAGGTTTGCAAATCAATGCAGTGTGGGAGTACAAACCCCCCATCCCTAGTTTGCATCCTCCAGTGTGCATGGTTAGCAGCCACTGCTGTTATGAAAGCACTGAAACAAGGGTGCACTTAACTTCAGCATTCCTGTTCAAATCAAACCCATGAAACTGGGGGGTTTTTTTGTAACCACACTTCACTATGAGTAATATTTGTGTAATTCTGGACTTCCTGTTATTTATTAGACCTTGTTCCAAAGCCTCATAATAAAAAGCAACTAATCAGCATTGCAGGACTAAGAGGCAATGACCCTCTCCCTAAGCTGCTTCCTTGCCTTCCCTTGAATTAAGATCCCCAGGTGTTAGATATGCGTGGGGGGAAAGGAGAAAGAGGCTTTGCTTGCCAGGTGGGCTTTTCACAGCGGTAGTAAAAATGTCATGTAAATTGAACCAGGGCTATTAATGAAGGAATCAGAGTCTTTAAGCCTGTCTTCAGAGTTGTCAGTTGTACCTAATTATCAAAGGAGCCCACAGCAAATTTCAACACCGTCTCTCTGCCGTGGCAAAGTATTTTCAGACATAAATCTTACTCTCCCAGCCACCTATGAGTTGCTTCTTTTTCTTCTTCAGGCAACACTGCCAAACAGTTTGCAGTTGCCTCATAATGCACGTCTTATAAAGTATGTTTGTCCTTGTTTTTTCTGTCTTGTCCATTTCTAGAGTAGTAATAGTTTAACTCCTTCTAGTGCCATGAAAAGAGGTGAATGAATACATTTTGAACGGCAGCTTTATTTCTTCAGATTAATTTACCACCCACAGAAGTCAACTGATGGTTACAAAATGCTCAGACAAGATGAGGTTATGTTGTATTTTGTTAGGAGGGGGTGCTGAGGGCGGGAGACAGAATTCCCACCACTGCCTGGCCAGTGTCCTGGGTACTTGGCAGAGAAGTATGGAAATGACAGCCCTCTCCTGAAAAGCTTATATTGCTTAAGTAGACAATTTCTGGGCAAAGAATAAGAAACACGATGCAGGAAAGTGAGAGGGAAGATCATTGTGCCATGTTGCCAGTTGAACTGCTTTGCTTTGGAGAGGTACTTATGTACTCACAGGTCTGTCCTTTCATCTACAGCCTATTGTTAAGGAGTAGAAGGAAGGCAGTAGAGTTCATAGCCCTGTTCACTGTCCATATCCTCAGCTATATAAGGAATGAAAATATCCTTTCTGCTAAGTCCCATCTCACATGCAGGTTAGTAAAGATTTGGAAGTAATGCCTTGGTCTTGCAAAGAGACCCAGGTGAGGCTTTCTTAGGGCCCTTACATCTTTGATCATACACAGCCTAAAAATTTTAGGAAAATATGGTCTCAAAGGAAAAGTCTTTTAACTTCAGATTCAACTTAGTGCACACATGCATTGGAAAAAATATGACAAAAGATTTGAAAAATCCAAACTGTTGGATAATTTTCAAAGAAAACATTTGTATTCTGAAATGGCACTTCCTTTTTTTAAAAAATCATATTCTTAACTGAAAAACATTCACTAGACAAAATGTTTTGATTCAGCTCAAATAAAATGCTTCAGCTTGAAGGAAAAGAAGGCACTGTATTGTTTTTACTTCACCCACCTTTTCTTTCTCTCTTTCTATCCTGTTTGTTGTGAGTTGTCAAGTGCCATTGATTTAGCAATGTATTAAATGATGTAATTACTCTTAGTTTGTTCAGCAAACCAGAAAAAGCAAGCTGTTATTTTCTCAACTTGTGAGAGCTGGCATGTGTTGACAGTGTTGCTGGTGAAGTTTCCCCCATTTCAGACAGGGACAGAGCTTCATCTTCGGGGTGTGCAGAAAATGCTGTTGGACCTGTAAGGTCTTACTTGTTACTCTGTTCCTTTTCTAACCCAAAAATATTGTGCTCAGTGTTCTCTGAACCAACCACAAAATGCAATTAATTAAAGGCTGTACACATATTGAAAAAATGTAGGTGACCAACTGTGTATTTCCAGGCAATAATGAATCATTAGCTGTAGAGTACTGGTTAAAAGAAAAAAGAAGAAAAACAAAAAAGCAGGAATTAAAGGTTCAACACCACCAAGAGCATTCTGTGCTTTGCTGCCAGCATAATGCTTAAATGTTTGTCAGCATTTTCATGATAGATCTCATTCTAAAGAGTTCCCTTACTAAAGATTGCAATTAGAAGTAAGATAAGTGGAAAAAATTCTCAGTTCAAATGCATATTCTTTGTTTTATGAAAGCTCCTTTTTAGCTGATCATGTATTATTTAAATTTAGGTTAAGGGTCAGTTATTTTAAATAAATATAGTTTGGATATAGTTCAAAATAATAGTTTCTTTTATTTTAATTGTAATCTGTCTTCATTTTTTTTCTGTGTAAAATATCCTGATTATAGGATAAATACAAGACAATCGGAACACTGACAAAGTGCTCCAGATTAATGTCCCAGATATCATCTCTGTTAAGGATTATATAGTTCTTGCAGCAGGATTTGTAGGCCAAAATTTGTCAGGCATATTGTTTACCAGCAGAGGAGAAAGACTTTCCTGAGTCTTTATATAGCTAGCAGATTAATAGGTAGATGAGAATTGATTTATCTGACTCTCAATTATTTAGGCTGAGTCTGCAAACAGACCAGGCTTTCCAAGGAGGTTTCTTTTCTGACCAGAAATGATGCAAATTCAACTTTTCTTCAATAATTTCACCACTTGGACTCTGGACTAGAATTAAAAAAATTAAAAAAAAACCAAAACAAAACAAAAAAAAAGAACACCCAAAAAACCATAATAAATGAGAGTTTATTTGCAAAAAAAGATGAAATCTAAGTTTCCAAATGCAACACACACACACACGTTTTTAAACTAATGATTTTTCCCCTTGCTTTTTTGCAAGTTACACAGCCACAGTGAAAGAGGCTGAATCGTTGTGGATGCTCTGGTACATCTTCTGAGTTCTGTCAGATCCCACATGCCTTTAGAGGCTGTGTGCTGTATGAAATCTTACTGTAAAGATGTGGTTTATAGCAGTCAGGATTCTATTTTTCATTGTCTAGTGCAATTCTCTCATACTTCTCTTCTGATTTGTTTTCAAATTCGGAGTGTTATGTGAACTCACATACATAAGAAAATGTGTGTGTGCATCGGAAACTCCAAAACTCTCTGTTATGGTTTATAATAGAGAAGTTTGGGGTTTGCTCTTTACTGACAAATGTTAAGGTCTCCAGCAGCAGTTTCTGCCCAGAGCAGGCAGCGCTCCCATTAGTTACTTCCTGCCCAGTTGCCTCCCTTTGGTCTCTGGAGAAAATATTTCATCTTTGGGGAACCTGGATTTTATTTATACCTTTACCTCACAGTGCTGTAAACAGCCTTTTCAGAGAAAAGACTCACTGAAGTGCAGCGTGCAGTGGTGAGTTCACAGGTGTCTGCCAGGGCACCCCACATCTTGTGTTTACCCCCTTCACGTTAAGCAGCAGTACACAAACAGGATCAAATGAACCTGGTAGATTTTACTTGACGTTACATTTCCTTTATCAAAGGAGCAGCAACTTTTCCTTGAACAAGTGATAAGCCTTTTGAGAGAATAGGGTATTGTATTTTTAGACTTAATGTCAGCAGCAGAAAACACTTGCATTTACTTTGCATTCTTTTTAATGTTCACACGAGAACAATGACATGAAAAGACTGTACCTCTGGCCTGAAAGTCTGCTAGAACTTTCTATTCCCTTTGTGGGGATTTTGCATGTCTCCTCTGTCCTCTCAGAGGAGCAGAGAGCTCTTGTTCTTGACACTATTCCCTTTTAAAGTGAGGATCTAGCCCCAGAAAATAGAGGAAAGTTACAGGGAGTAGCACAGCTCCTTTTGTTAGGTTTCCAGACTGCATTAAAATGTATTACAATACCCAGCCTTTAAAATACTGCCTTATAATTTGTTCTGTGATGGCTTCATAGCACATATTTGCTTCTGGAAAATGGATATTTACTGCTTCTTTTAAAAGAAGCATTGTTTTTAACATTTAATTCTGATGGAGCCAATGTAAACAAGCCACGTGCAACCATTGCACTCATGGCCACTCTTCCTTTACTTAGTTTAGCTCCTCACTAGACATGGAAGGAGAAAGAGGTTTTTGGTGATCATGAAAGATGCCTCTGAGAAGTCTTTCAGGCAGCATGAGTCTCCTTCTAAATCCTTCTCCTGGAGTGAAGGAGGCCAAGGGACACCGTCTGTCTTGTGCTGAGAAATAATGGTTCTTTTCAAAGTCTTCCACCCATATGAATTCAGCTAAAGCAAAGCCTGTATCCTTCCTTTCAGACTCCTCAGAGAACACCTTGGAGAAAAGGAAGTTGAGTTGACATTGATCTTTGATGCTGTAGGGGAGGCAGACCTGGCTAACTACACGTGTCATGTGGAAAACAGAAATGGCCGGAAACACGCCAGTGTCCTTCTGCGCAAGAAAGGTAATTCTCTCCATTTCATTATCTGTGCTCTTGCCCCTCGCAGCAGCAACAGGTCAGCCAGAGGCCCTGCTGACCTCTCTGAGCCAGGCTGGACTCCTGTGTGCCTGCTTGGAGCTGAAGTAGGCTTGTGTACAGCTTCAGTTTACCACTTGTGAAAAAAAAAATAATAAAAATCATTAATTGTTCTTTAGTGTCTAGCTATTCAGCCTTGAAGGTGATGCACTTGCTTGGAATACAGTCACTCATAAAGCACCAATATGATCAGTGGAAGTATTTTGGTCTAAACAACCTATGAATTTGACCCAGAGCTGACTGACTAGGTCAGCGGTAATTGTGTGATAGAGTTAAAATGTGGATTTCTTAGAACGGGTACCTTGGCAGGGAGGTCAGATGTTCTCGTATTTCTCCACTTCCTGGCTTTATGTTTTAAATGGAAAACTTTAAACTGTCACCATGCATTTAGATTTGTAACTGCATTGAGGATGAAAAACATTGCAATGGGAGCTACAAATTGATGGAGAATTACCCCATCGTGGTTGTCTTGCTTGATACTGCTCCTGAATTGGGAATACCACTACAGACAAGATATCATAGCAGAAAGGAAACCATTTGGATTTGAATGTGCCAAATTAAAAGGTGCTACTATGCACTGCTGTTTGGAGAAGTCATTATCGTAAAGAGTTTAACAGTTCCTCATTACAGTTCTTATGTTGTTTGTTCAATCACCTCTCCTATTCATAAGTAGGGTGGCATTTAAATTTGATGGTGATCTCTCTAAGATACAGTATATCAGGCAATACAAAAGCTCTAAGAAAAGCAAAGGAAGGTTACACACTCAGGAGAAAGCTGTTATGTGAAACTACAAAGCCATCAGCACGGGAGATTGACTAAAGAGTTAATACATTGTCCAGATTTCTGCCATCATTCCTGGCTGTAAATTATTTTGCCAAAAGCAGAGAAGAAGAAATGTTTTCGTGAGGCAAACCTGAAGGTGCAGTTCCAGTCCTTTGTGTGTTTTCACTATGGCAAAGCATGTGCTTCTCAGCAGGTTCTGGGTTACAGTGTTAATTGAAAAGGCAGTGCTCTCCATGGTCACAGATGCAGCAAAATCCCATAGAAGTGTCACCATTTGGAGAAGGTTCAAATACACTGTTAGTACCTGAGCATGCTGCAGATTGACTTTGGAGCCTAAGGTAGACATCACCATGGGACAAATGAACTAAGAGTCAGGTGGAAGAATAAGAAGAGCAGCCAAGGCCTCTCTAGATGGGGCGTCACAGTTCTGGAAAACATCCCTAGTCATTAGTTCCCCCTGAAGGCATGCTGGATGCTAAGCACTGTGTTTGATGGCTGTAATCTGTATCAAATGAAAGGTGAGGGAGGTGTGGTATTGAGACAAAAAAGGGCTATGAGGGAAAGGAAACTTTTGGGTCAGTGTCCTCTTTTTTTGCTATTCTTTCATGTGACCCACAGGTTTTATGTGTGGAAGTAGAGTATGCAGTCCTGTCAGAATCAGCTGAATCAAGTTCTACTTACTCTATTCCCTCTATACATAAGAGCTTTACATCCTCCTAGAAAGAAGGGCATAACATAGGTTATATTTTACACTAATAAGAAAAATAAGGAAAAAAAACCCAGAAGTTGTAAACCACTCTGAGAAACAAGGTTCCACAGTTGTGGTGTGGAGTACACACAAATGTATATTCAGCATGGGTGAGGGAAAAGCTGTGAATGATGCCTACCTGGACTTTAGTAAAGCCTTTGAGACTGTTTTGCACAGCATTCTCCTGGAGAAACTGGCTGCTCACAGCTTGAATGGGTGCACTGCTGGCTGGGTAAAGAAACTGGCTGGATGGCCAGGCCCAGAGAGGGGTGGTGTGTGGAGTTAAATCCAGTTGGCAGCCAGTCACAGGTGATGTTCCCCAGGGATCAGTACAGAGGCCAGTCCTATTTAATATCTTTATGAATGATCTGGACAAGGGAATCAAGTGCACCCTCAGTCAGTTTGCAGACAACACCAAGTTGGGCAGGAATGTTGATCTAGCAGATCATTTTACTCTCTACTACACACATACATACATACACACAGGAGGGTAGGAAGGCTCTGCAGAGGGATCTGGACTGGCTGGATCAATGGGATGAGGGCAATTATATGAGGTTCAACAAGGCAAAGTGCCAGGTCCTGCCCTTAGGTCACAACAACCCCCTGCAGCACTGCAGGCTGGGGCAGAGTAAAAAAGCTGCCTGGGGAAAAGGACTTGGGAGTGCTGGAGTCACCATCCCTGAAGGGATTTATAAGTCATGTAGATGTGGCACTTGGGGACATGGTTTAGTGGTGGGCTTGGCAGTGCTGGGTTAACAGCTGGGCTCAATCATCTTAGAGGTCTTTTCCAACCAAAACGATTCTATGATTCTATGATCTAAAGTGACAGGTTGTCACAACTTTAATTAAGGAGTCTGGTCATCATGATGAAGGATTAGCCTCTTCAGTGCAAAAAGCATTCTACCTTTCCTTCTACTGAACCTCATAAATATACAACTGATAGTTAGTGTATCTATGTTGGCACTGTTAAATGTTCTTCTGTGTGCATATATTAGAATAACAAGGCTAGGTTTATTTATAACAAAAAAATGCAGATATTTCAGAGCTCTGCTGAAATTATGGAAGAAGCACTGCTGAATACAGAATTTGGAGGTGGAAAAGATCACTTTGCAGCTACTATTTCATTTCTCTCTGCACTGTGGCTGTAAAAAACTTATATTCCCCTCAGGCATTCTCAATAGTTGATTTTCAAGCTATTAAAGTGTCATTTAAAATAACCACTGTATTTTACTGTGTCCTTTGACTGCCTGTCCCATTGTCCTGTTTGTTATTTATTAAGTTCTTAAAAATACTTGACCAAACTTTTCCTTTCTGCAACTTGATTTAATAACTTCTTATCCTAGCTTTCTCCAACTTGGATTTGACTGTATTCATGAGCCAGGAAATACTACTGTACTTACTGACCTGGGACAAGATTTAGAGCAGGACTGGTAGAAAGCTGTTGACCAACACCCCTTCTGTAT
Organism: Pseudopipra pipra; assembly: GCF_036250125.1. Taxonomy (NCBI): domain Eukaryota; kingdom Metazoa; phylum Chordata; class Aves; order Passeriformes; family Pipridae; genus Pseudopipra; species Pseudopipra pipra. Next base: position 9,848,505 of record NC_087561.1, read on the forward strand.
ATCAAAGAAAGGACCATGGATTTCTGTTGCAATGTGCTGCAGCTTTCCAGGTGCTGAGGCAAAGCAGCAGCACAGATCTCTCAGCCAGAGAAATCCCCTCCCTCCAAAGTCTTACCTCTTAAGAGCTGCATTATCATGTTTGACAAGAGGCATTTTTAGCTCTGTTTTGTCTCCAGGCTGACACAGTGCTGTGGTTTAAACCTGCCCTCTCCTCAAAGGTGTGATTGCAGCATGTCAGGTCTACAAAAGGTGGCATTAGTCATGAGTCCTGCTAAACCAGGAAGGCTTATGTAAAAAAACAGGAATAAACCCCAAATCCAAGCTGTAGATTAGTATAGGAGTTTCTATAGTTCCTGTTTTGTCATCAGATGGTTATTTTTAACACATATTTTGCTTTAAAAAAGTAACATTAACTGTTCAGGTATTTAAGGTAAGATATATTGAAGTCTTTTGCTGTATTAGTGGTATGGTCCTCACGAATCCTCAGGAGAATACAGGAGTGCTGTCTGCATAGCACCAGTGTACCAATAGCCCCAGAGCACGTGTCATCATTTATGATTATTTTCATTGGGCTTTTTTGACTGAAAAAGAACAAAATCCAGTTATAAACACCCAAAGTTACCAATGCAAAGATAGAATCAGTCATGCTGAGACCTGAATACCACTGTCTGCTGTCACATTCTTCTTTACTGACTTAATTCAAGACTGCATTGTTACTTCTTTCTAGTAGTTCAGAAATAAGTTCTGGGCAACCCTGGGTTTGGTTAGCTTTTATTTTTTGTTTCTGTATGCTGTCCTAGCATATTTGATGCTCAAATTACATGGAAATGCAATATACACCCACTTGTCCCTTAGTTGTGGGAATGGTTCAGGATTCCCTTCAAAAGAATTTGACAACAGTCCAGTATTTTAGTGGTTGAAGTCTACATAGTCTATAATATAACTGTACTGGAAGATGAAAAGTTTGTCAGGAACTGCAGAATAAAATCAAGCCAGGCTATTAGTGGAAAGAAGCAGTGAATTGAGATAAAAGTAAATATTATGACTTTTGTTCATGATTTATTTCAAGGAGGCTGCCTTTAATCAAGACATGCAGGGAACTAATTTTGGGGTTTTTTTGATACTGATGTAATACTAAATTATGAGGAACTTCTAAAATATATTTGTCTCTCATTTATTGGGTGTTAGGAGACTTTTGCTATTTTAAAGACCATAATCCTCTGTAACATGTTGTGGGAAGGTCCTTCTACATTATTTTACAGAATATTATTATTTGCTAGTTTTCAGTCACTGTTATAGCAGAAAGGCCAGATTCTCCTCCTTTCTTAATGTTGGAAATGCTACCTTCCTTATTGACCTCAATGAGGACCACTTGAGGAGGAAAGAGTTAATCAGAGGCTGAGTCTAAGCTACAGTAGGCAAGAAAACTGAACGTTCTGGGTTTTTCTCTTTGTCTCCACCTTGAAATGGAATTAAGGAGCTCAAAAGCCCTGTTTTCTTCCTCTTTATGTGTGGACTCTAGAAGAGTTTATGGTGCAGAAGGACAACTACAGGACATGTGAAAGCAGATCAGTTTTACCTTTTGAGCTGGATTTTGTGGTTTTGCTTAATATCCTGCCATTCCCCCCAAAAGTGGACACAAGTCAGAGCTCCTATGTCGGCTGCAAGGCTGAGCATTTTCTCTCCTTCCAAGCTGGCAGCTTTGCCATCATCTCAGTTTCCTAGCAAAGAAGATTCAGTGCAACAAAAAAATATTTTTTCCCCAAAAAGTGACTTTAACCAACTCTGTTCTCCATTTGCCCAGATTTATCCCCAGAGCATATGCTAAGCTTTATCAGGCAGGGTAATAAAAGTCCCATGAATTCCCTGTGTTCTCACAGAGATTAAATAGCTATTATAGTAGACTTTTTCCATCTATTAGTCCATGACTTCTTGCCAGCCAGACATCAGAGATACTGTAAACTGGGAATAGCTTGACATCTGATGTTAATTATTGAAATACGAGGCTTGGCGAGGCAAGAATAACCCCAAAAGATACACAACTAATTTGCTTTTTATCTTGAAAATGACACAAATGACATACGAGTAATTTTTTCTGACCTAAGTTTTAGAAGCGTAAAGATCACAAAAACTTTGTCTCGCCTGTATTAGTTTTGCAACTTCTCGTTGTATTTATCACAGCAGCAAATATCTTCATGACGTCTTATCTGAACTAATATAGAATGCTACAGTCAAATTGTCATCCTCTGTCTTTTATGGCTAAATAATATGCCAGGCAGTGTTAGGAGCAGTATTACATTCAGAGGACATTTCAGGCTAAAAAGCAATGCTGTTCAAGTTAATGTCTTACATCAAATGGAGCTCTGGACTGGTAATCAAGGGGTTTTATCCCATTCTGTCATTGATTTGCTGAGTGACCTTGAACATGTTGCTTCTCTTTTCTATGCCTCTGTTTCCCTGTAAAAGTTGGATCACTCTGTTTGGATGAATTTGTGAATCATTGCTTGTGATGTTTCCTAATAAAAGCATCCCAGTAGGAAATTTTGACTAGCACTAGTTCCCATTAAAGTATAATGTGTACTCTACAAGCATGTGAGAACTTTGTTAGTAGCCATCACAATTCAAATGAAGTGGCTCTTGGCAGCCTGATGTGTGCTCCTGGCTTCTCATGTTATCTTGGGCTTTCTGGATGCTCCATTCATTTTCCAGTGATCCAGCTGAAGCCCTGACTTGGCAGCTCACATCACCTTGTCCACAGGCTTCACAAATATAAAACCAAAGTTGTTTAATTTGGGGGTGGGGGAATGGGGTACAATATGTCTGGTTTTATATTCCATATATATAGAATATGTCTATTCTCACATGCTGCATACAGCATTTGATGCACTTGGCCAATGCAGAAGGTTCAAACTCCACAAGCTCATTTTTATTAATCCTCTGTGTAAAATCACTACATAATTCCCATATAGAAGAATTACATATATAGTCTCAAATGCATTCCGGATTTCAGATGGTAATTCCAGATGAGTGGTAGATGGAGTAAATAAGTAAAGTTAAGTAATAGGTAATGAACAAAAATATTAGGCATTCCTAATGTTACAGTGGTTATAACTGGAAGCTGCAGAATTTTATGTGCAATTGTATGGTGGATTAGAGCAAATAAAGCTTGGAAAGATCATAACCTTGTTGTCTTTCCTTGCTAATTTTAGATTTGATCTACAAAATAGAGCTTGCTGGAGGACTGGGAGCCATCCTTCTTCTGCTTATTTTGCTCGTGACCATCTATAAGTGCTACAACATAGAGTTAATGCTGTTCTACAGACAGAACTTTGGAGGAGATGAAGCAGCTGATGGTAAGCAGTTGCACAGGAAACTTGATATATGCAGTGGAAATATTTCAGAGACCCAAAGTGGTGAAGCTTCTAGATTGAAATGAATCCCAAAAGATACCTGCTTTTAGTTCAAGTTCAAACTACTAAGCATCCAATAGTGTAAAGCCCTAAGACTTTCTCCCAAAGCCCCCTGAAATCAATTAGTCTTTTCACAGAAATATCACTGGGTCGTGCCATAAGCAAATGGGAGTCTGAAGAATTGTTCATGAGTCTGTTATAGAGACTTCAGCATCATTTGTGAACTCATTCCTTGGGGAAAGTGTTTACATTCATGTCTCCGGTGCCATATATGCCCAGGATCACTTCTCCTGAGGTCTGTACTTTATGTGGGCAGCCCTTTCACCAGGTATTCCTCGTTAAACATTTTCATTGAATTCCCATCATGCTGCCAATGACCTCCTCTGACTAGTGAGAGGTGATTGTTATCAAGGCTAACTAGTTACCTCAGTTAATTGGGAGACTGTAAACAACTTAGTGGAAATGTAAAACTTCCCTGGGGAGTATGTTGGGGAATAAACTAGGCTGTTTTCCATTTTTATTTCCTCACCTTCCCTCTCACTAGCTTATATTCTGTTTGGTGCCTAAAGCTAAAGTTGTATTTTTAAATGGCAGCTTTAATTCTGTGAATTAATTTAATTCTCTGAATTCTATTCTGAATATAGAACATTCCTGCTCCTATGCAGCTGGAGTAAGCCCTGTAAACTAAATCCAGATATTTCTAATTAAATCCTATTATTATGTTCTTAACACATATCATAATTAATATGTTATTAATATGCATCTAAGTAGTATCTGCTAAAGATCTGAAGTACAGTGTTGAATACAGGTACTTGCCATAGTCCACTGCAACACTTAATGAGCCACAGAAGCACTCTGGAATGCTACATCTAGAAACTATAATGTGTTTGAAAAAAGAGCAGGGAACACATTACCCGTACTGCCAAAACAATGTGTAGTTGCATAGACATGTTCCTTTCTGCAGTTAGTGTTACTGTTATCACAGTAATAAATGTTTCACACTGGGTAGATATGGTGTGAAAATGTTCCACTACAATGAAATCCGTGGGCGTTTTGGAGAATGGATGGAATGACATCTAGGAGATTTTAGAATAAGGAACAATAAATAGCAGGACTAGAGGTCAGGAAACTGGCTCCTTTGCAATCTTCATATGTGACTGGCAAAACATGAAATTATGGGGTTTTTTCATGCTATATGATACTGCACAATATTTATGCTGGTACCTAGGAGAAAGTGAAGGGTGGGATTATTTGGAAAGTACTTTGCCTCTAACTCTTTAGGATTATAGCAACACGACTTCCCTGGCTCACCCCAACAAAAAGTGATAACTTCCTTCAGCCTGCTTTGATTAATTTATCTTGTATTTTCAGTGTGAAGCTGCTGCATTTTTATTAATGTAACTTTTTTGGTTCAATCACTTTTTAATTTATGAAACAGTATTGTTTTCTGGTTGTTTAGAGGAAGCCCCATGAGTACATAGGGTATTTTGTGTGCATGTTAATTCTGAAAACAACCTTTTATTTTTCCAGTGCATGATTGTAGACCTACTGCAGCTTTGTGTCACATTCTGATCCTGCAGAACAAAAGATGGAGGCAGAATGTTACTGAACTCAAAGCATATATGGGGATGTTTTTACTAATGCAGGCTATAGTGGGATTGTACAGAGCTCCTATGAGCAGTCAGCTATATTGATGCAATTGCAGGGTCATTTTCCATTTATACATGTATTTCTTTAAAAAAGATTTGGAAACTCAACAGATTTGCTTTATTCCTATTTCTAAAAATACCCTATGTAAGCAATGCTGGATGCATTCACTTCCTTTATTGTGTGTAGCATTGCTTTTAGAGAAAATGACACTGAGGATTAAAGGACCCATTTAGAAATTGGCTCCAAACAGTGCTGCTTCCAGAGCACTCAAAGCAAGTGGTAGGCAAGCGTGGACAGGTCCTTCTGCTCTGTCCTGTGTGTGTGAAGCTCGTGAAGAGGGAGTTGAGACCATGGAGATGTAACAGAAGTGTGCAAGTCTCAGGAGCTCGGGGGAACTGGTTCTGTCTGCATCTTGCTCACTTGTGCTGTGAGCAGAGGTGACTGGAGAGGGCAGCTGTGCCCACGCAGCTGGAAGGGGTTGGAAGCTCTGGGACCACCGGCACACGGATGTGTGGCTTTCACGCTGCTCCGCGGCCACGTCAGGGCTCTGCTGCCTCTGCAGAGCTCGCAGACGTTTGCAGGGATGTTGCCTCTAGGATCACTTGGTGCCTGGCATCTCTTAAAAGGTTTTGGCAGGCTTCATTATGGACAGGGGAGTAGGTTTTGGACAGGCTTCCAAAGCTGACTGGCCTGTTGATTTCAGAGGAATATCAGCAAGCCAGGTGGACATCCTCCATCCTCCCCTACAGCTACGGTGACACTAGGCAAATTGCCTTTTACAAATATATAATTATTCACATGCTTTGACTGTAGCTCTGCCCCTCATGGGTCTGGCTTTGTGTCAAAAATTATAAGTAACCATCATTTCAAGGTCATCAAGGAAAATATTGTATTACGATTAGGGTTTTTTTTCTTTTTGTCAGAATATATTGATGATTTTTAACTGCTGTAATTATCTTTCATGTGCACTATTCTTTACAGATAATTGGTACTCAGAAACCCTCCATTCATGCAGTTTTGTTCTCACAACTATTTGATTTTTCATTTTCTGTAAATAATGGCAGCTGTGCTCTTCCCTGGAGACTGAATTGCTGAAGGTTGACTTTTCCGATACACTGTTTTCCATTACTGCAGAGGAATAGGAAAGAGAAATGTCACTAAGACAGTCTGATGCCAGCATGGATCCTGAGCTCAGTAGTGGATCACTTCTGTTCCTGGCATGGTCACCAGCTCTTAGCTCCACGTTTCAGAAGCAGAGCTGGAGACAAGCCCCAGTGCTGTGCGGGAGGAAGAGGAGGAGGTGTATTGCCCTTTCTATCCACCTTTGGATGAGGTTTTGCATCCACTCCTGAGCTGCAAGGAGAATGGAGGGGCAAGTCTCCCCCTAAGCCCCATTGCTCTGAGAATTATTTCTCTCTCTCAAACTGTGAGCTCCAAATATTTCAAATGTCCTGGGTCAAGTGACCTCTAAAATTATTACATTGATTTTTAAAAGTACAGGGCTTTCTGAAAAAAATGCTTTAAACTGTTTGTATCTGGCGTTGTTTTTTTGCATAGTCAGTATTCATTGGGTTAAGTCATTTCTGTTCTCACTTGTGAGAGGAAGTTTTCCTTGCTCAAAACTTTCCAGGCACAAAAACTTTTCCAAGTTCAAAACTTTCACATAATCCTAGCACTCTTGAGGCATAGGAATTGAAAGATTTCCATTAGCAATATGTAAAGGATTAAAATTAAAACTTTCAGCTTTAGTCTTTTGTATCAAAATCTTGCCCATGACCTTGTCAGCTGTGACATGGGTCTGACCACATGGAGCAGAGTTACTGCTCCACATGCAGAAGAAAACTGAAAGGATATCCTTTGTCTGGATCCGTAAAATTTCTCTCTGGAAGCCAGATTATATGTTCCTGTGAAAAGTCCCAGTTTTGTTGGGAAATGCCTGGTCATTTCAAGGAATAATACAATTTCCTAGTACTGTCCTGTATTTTTTCTAGTGCTCTTGCAAACAGCCAGCTGAACATTAATTTGTTTTCTTGCAGACAACAAGGAATACGATGCATATCTTTCATACACCAAAGTGGATCCCGATGCGTTAGATCGTGACACCAATGAAGAGGAGCAGTTTGCACTTGAAATTCTGCCAGATGTTCTGGAAAAGCACTATGGATACAAGCTCTTCATTCCGGATAGGGACCTGATCCCTAGTGGAAGTAAGTATTTCTGACCTTTCTGTTTTGTTTCTCTCTGATGTGTCACAAAGGCCTGGACTGGGTGACAGTTACCAGAGGAAAACCTCTCTTTGGGAAGTGGTTGCAAGGATTGGAAAAGTTTCCTCAGCACTGCAAATTCAAGCTCTATGTTAGAGCTTGTTCGTGCATTGCTGAAATCAATGGAACTGCCACTGGTTTCAGTGGTGGAGGAAGGAGCTGGACCTTCCTACAGGGAAGGCTGCAGCTCTTCAAGCAATACGGAGTCCAAAATGTCTATATCAGACACAGGTAACTAAGCAGGAAACTTCCTAAAAAGATTTTGTAGTCTCTGGTATGTATTGAAAATGGGATTATTATTTTTTTTCAGTGATTATTTGTTTGTCTACAGCAGCTTTACAAGTAAAAGTAATCTTTTCCATTATCTTTCTGGGTTTTTCCCTAACTTGGAAGTCTCATAAAGAGCTACAATAGTTTCTCAGTTAATGGTAAGGGTACGATTGGAGTTTTGACTGAGTGTTGAATTTCTGAGCAGTGTGAGCATTGTGTAAGTCATTGATATTGTGTAAGTAGTATTAATTATTCAGAGGACTATGTACAGCCCCATGAGCCAATACTATTTTCAATGCTGACAATGAAATACAGTTGTGCATTTCAAATCAGTTTTGCTGCCATGTCTAAAGATGCAGCACCACCTTTGGATGTCTGTACCAACAGTTAATGCTTTCCTAGTGGTAGTTACGGCATTTTTTCTACCAGGTTCATTTTTGAGCAAGTCAGAAAGACCACGAATCATATGCATGATGTTGATGAATTTTGAGTGCAGGGTATGTTTACTGCAGTACCACATTTATTTGAAATGCTACCCTTGTGGAAAAAAATCAGCATTTTTTACTACAAATTCCGTTTCCAAATCACTTCCATAAAAAAATAGTAAAAGAGAAAATGAACTTCTCTCTGTATGTGCTACTGTATAGGAAATAGGAACAAGAGAACAAAGCAATGGCTGTACTGGAACAGATGTCCCCAAACATGAAACAGCTCGAACATAGCTGCGTTAGCAACCTGCCTGCCAAAAACCTGAAACTGCCGCCTTGCTGCTGCCAAACCCCAGTGCCTGCCCCAGAAGTTAGAGCCTGTTTCTTCTTTGACATTTGAGAGAGCTGGAAGCAGAGCTCTGAATCCTGTACCACTGGGAAAGAGGAGTCAGAGCCCAGCCAGAGATCATGCAAAGTCCTGTGTAGTGGCTTGAATCGATCATGTGTGTTTGCAGCTCCTAGTTTAGAGCTGATTCCCTTTTTCTTTCTGCCCCTGCAAGGTGTGAGTTTTTCTCCCTTAGTGAGAAATTCCAGAAGGGGGACTTGGCTCATAACCTTCTTATTTCTGACAGTACAAGCAAGTAATACCAAATTTTTAGATATTATTAAGAGAAAATACAGCTTTTTCACAGAATTGTTGTAACTAGTTGTTTGATATCCAGCAATATAGCAGAGTTATACATAGCAATTATGCAAGTGAATTAAAGAATTTAAAGTTAACCCTTCAGTAACTATACTGAAGCACAAATTAATCCAAAATGAGATTCTTTTTCCCAATTGTTGTACCAGCCAACATGGTATTTTATTTTTGTCTATTTTTGTCAGTCAGGCACTCAGCAAATACTTGTCATCACTTTGGGTATTCATTAAACCTCTCTTGAAAATGTAGGGTACCTGAAAATGTCAGTTCTCATTTATGAACATTCACAGATTTAATCCCTCTTTTTTCCTCTCAAACTCACTTCTTCAGTATTATGAAAAGGCCTGATTCTAACACATGGAGCTTCAAGAACGCTTAATCAGACATAATGACAATGCAGAATAAAATGTGCCACTGAAATGAGTGTGATTTGCATGCTTTAGCTTTGAAAAAGATATGAGAGAAGGCACTTTATTTTAAGTGGGGCTAGAGGGAGGGAGAGGGGATGGGGAAGGAAGGAAGACTCGGCCTCCTGTATTTGTAAGCTCTCCGTGTGCGCTGGAGAAGTGGAATGTGGCCGTGTCCTGCCTAGTGCTCACCAGTCTCACAAGGACTTGCAGTGCTTAGTGAAGGCAGTGTGATGTAGAATGAGCCTGCTAGAAACTTCTGAGGTAAACATATTTTAGAGTGACTGTCTCAAAAATTGGCAGATACGACAAAATATATAGCTCTCCAGGGTAGATTTCTATAGAAAAATTGAGGGTTGATCACAGATATTTTTTTTATTTTAGGAAATATCTCTTCTCACATGTGCTGCGTTTCCTCATCTTTCGGTGTAAATTACTTTCAATCAATGTAATACTTTCCTACTTTGTTCTGATGTGTTTCCTTCTATATCCTGTGCGCCTCAGTGTGTGCCACTCCACTAGTGCAGCACATGAGCTGTGTTCTGTAGGACTGTTCCTACAGTCTCTGCAGTTGTGAGGTGCTGCCACAGGAGGGTGTGAACCATTGCGCTTCCTTCCTGGCATGCAGCAGTACTGACAGCTGCTCCTTGGATTTGAGAGCGAGCAAAAAATAGATTTGTTAAATAGTATTTCATTAATTTTCTTGCACAGTTCTCTGAACAACCTAAAAAGCTGACTCTGGAAAAATTCAGGGACAACTTTGATTATGTTTTTGTCCAGCTGGCTCATCACTAACCTCTGAGGAAAAGCTGTGATGGGCTCTGCATGTCCCTGTGCAGCCAAGGGGGAGATTACAGCCAGATGTGCTTTAGCTGGGATGCACCCAGCAGCCACCTCCTTCACAGTGCATGTCTGAGCTCTTCATGTCACCTCTGTGCTGAGAACCCTCTGTTTCAGGGATGTCCATGGAGCAACTGCTGCTGTCCCTGGGAGGACAGAGGTGATGGCTGTGGGGACTGAGGCCACCTCTTCACCATTGGGAAGCAGATCCCTGGCATCCAGGGTTCAGGTCAAATGAGGCTGAGTCACGTTTTGCAGTAGGTGTTTGTTTCTAAGCCCTGCCGGGATACAAATCTTATCCCAGTGGAGCATTTTGTCCTAGTGGGAGGGAAAACAGCATGAAGGATGCCAAGGGCCTCAGTGGTGCCCATCACACCATGGCCAGCAAGGACCTTTGAGGTGAATCTTGGTGCTGCCTGAGAGCAGCGTGGATGGACCCGGCTCCCCAGACTGGTGAGGTGGAAAAGGGGCTAAAGCAGCCACCGCTCCTCTGCTCTGGCTCCTGCAGAATCCCACACAGCCATGCTGGCTGGGAGGTGAAAGGGGTGACCCAGCAGGGAGATGTGACATGTAGAGTGCTGTATAAGCAGTGAGACCAAGTTTATAACCTAGGAATTGAGTTGCATATTCTGGGAAGTACTATAGCAGCTATTTGTTCACAAAGAATATGCTTTGGTCTTATCAGAGTGAGTGTTCTGCATTCTGTCGAAGCTGACAGCACATACACCTTTCTGCCTGGGCAACTTAGGCATAATTGGATATGTTAACCTGTGTAAGGAGACTGTGATCCCTGAGATGCACTTGCAGTTGTTATGGAAGTTTTTTAGCAGTTCTCATTATTTTCACCCTATTAGTTTTCAGGGCTTTTTAAACAAATCCTTTCCCACAGCAAATACTCTCAAGCCCTGTGAGTTTTTTAATTCAGTGTTAGGAGACCTGAGGAGACTGAATAGTTGGGGGTGGGGGGCCGGGGTGTGTAACAGCAATAATTACATTTTCACCTGAGCCATTTTCTGTCTGCTAAGGATGATGTGTCTGCAGAGAAAAACATCTATTTGCCCTTCACTCCTCTAAAATTGGGACTACTCAGAAGAAGATATTTTTCTCCATGGTTTCTGCAAATTATTTTAAACCCTGGAAGTGAAGAGGTCAGAATTGTCAAGTTTGATTTTTGATACCAGCAATACAAATCTATTAGAGCATCATCTAGGTGCTCTCTAAGCATATGTACATTTGGTCTTGACAGGATTGAAAAAACCACAAACAATTCACCCCAGCTCAGCCCAGGGTAAACAGATCAGGCAGTGAAAAGAACTACAGTGATAATCTTTGCTTTACCTGAAAAATGAGAAGTTCTCAGCAAAACAGGAGAGTGCCTAAGACGTGATAAAAAGCACACAACAGTCAGTATTTCAGTTCTGGCACTTTGTAGTTTTGTCTGCCTATCTGTGTGGCGTTTGCCCAGTGAATTCCAGCTTCCTGGGCTCCTGGATGAACAAAACCCAGTAGAACCATATGTCTGGAGTTCTCAAGGAGCCTTTATTAGGTATGGGATGCCATTTCTTTGGAACAGGAACAACTCCTTTCTGAAGTCCCTGGTTGTCTGCTCTGTATGAATCTTACACTTAATGCCAGGCATGGGTGAGGGTACCAGGGATAGAGAGGGATAACAGTTGAAAAAGGAAGAAATGTGAGCAAAAGCCAGAAGGGCTGGCTATCCTGTAACAGCCCACTGAAGGCCACCAAGGTGGTCAGGGAGCTGGAGCATACAGTATAAGAGGAGAGCCCAAAAGAAAAGGCCAGCAAAGACAAAGCTAAGGAGGGATCTGACTGTTATTTTTCCAGTGGACAGCACAAAGGTGAAGGCAGCTTCTTCTCAGAGGTGCACAGTTGTTGAACAAGAGGTCATAGGTATGAGTTGCAACACTGAAAATTCCATTTAAACATCTGAAAAGTTTACTCACCATGGAGGTGGTCAGAAACTGAAACAACCCAGAGACATCGAGAAACCTCCAATCTTGGAGGTCTTAAAAACATATTGGACAATGTCCTGAGCAATACCCTTCAGGCAGGATATTGAGCTGGAGACCTCCAGGGCCCCCTTCTAACCTGCATCAGTCTATGAATCTTTGATTATAAATATGCAGAATTTTGTTTCAGCCATCTATTGCCAAGACAATTTTACCAACATTACCCACTTCAGATATTTCAGTCTGCAAGGAGACATTCCCAGAACTTCCATATTTTCTATTTTCCTTCTTCCTTTACCATGTCAAATACAGAAAGTCTGATGATGGCAAGGGGAGGACTATGCTGAGAGGGCAGTGTGTCACCCTGATCTGCAGTATTTGTTTGTTTATGTTGAACTCATCAGCTGTCCCTTAGCTTATACAGGGATTGGGCTCTCTCCCAGGAGGGGCCATTTCTCTGCTCTGTGTTTCAGCAGTTCCACCTGCATTTGCTGTTCTGGTCTGAGCTAACAGAAGCAAAACATATTTAATAAATAGGAAAGCAATACATGCAGTTATTTGTATTATAATAAAGTGGTCAGATTTAGGGTTTGGGAACTATTCAGTTAGGAAGCCAGGACTGAATTGCTCTTCTATAAATAACTTCCTCAAGTGATGGTCACATTGCCAAACACAGAAAGGCTGGTTATTTTCAGACTGCCAGGAACCAGCCAGCAGGGGGTTGATGGTGGATACTCTTTGGTTCTCGTGGTGCTGGTGTTTCCCAAAAATATCCGTAGGACTTAATATGATTTCTAGTGTTTTTTCTTTCTCCCTCAACTGCTTCTGCAAATCACCTAAATCTGGTTAGTCAGTCATTTCTTTGTGTAAGCAACTCTGTATCCATGGTGTTCATTAATTTCCTTGCTCTTAGTCTGCTTGCATATTACGTTTCCTTCCAGCTTGTGGTTAATGTAGCTCATTCAAGGTTCCATAGGCAGTTATGCATGATTTAATTGCAAATGGGATGCATCGCTTGGAATTCTCTTCTTCAGTGCTTCAGACTACAGTTCAGCATTACTACATGTTGATGGTGTTTGGTGAGCACATTTGCTGTCAGGTGATCTGTCTTCATTACTCATGGACAACCATGCAAAAACGTTGTTTGGTTTGGGGTATAACATTTCTTGCTGTCCATGCTTCCTTGGGCGTTGCATTGAACATGATGCAAGGAAGTTACTGATACAGTCACTCACAATTTTAAGTTGTTGACCTATGTGATTTGCTTACATTTTGAGAACAGTTTTGTGCCATATTGCAAAATGATGTTTAAAGGAGGGGGGAAAAGGGCCAAAATTTAAAATGTTCTTTTTCAATGAAATCCAAGTGGATAATTCTCATGCTGACATCTTATTTTTACATTCTAGTTTATAATAAAAACACAGTCTTTGGGAAATAAAAGCGAGTAATCCCATACTGATTTTGTCAAGACAACTTTTTCTCCCCTCACAATGAAATGTCATTGAAGTTGACACCTCCTCAGCAAAAGTGAAGTTACAGCAAAGTTATATTTATCTGATGTAAATATGTTGCTCTGGAATCTTATAGTTGATCCTAGTTGGTGATGTCATTGCTGAAGTCCCTGTTCAGGTTTTTTTTTCTAAGTGAAACAGAACCATTGCCTGACAACTACTTCTTAGCTCACTGGAAAGGTGAAAGCAACCCTTTCTCCATCCCACACTGCAACAGAGATTGCTTGGATTCACTTGAGACAGACAACTGAAACTGCTGTATTTTGGGAAGTCTCAAATTCTGAAGTGAAATGAGAGCGGGTGATTTAGCAACTCATAGTTTATGCAGTCAGACTTGTACCACTGGAAAATACCAAGCTGGAATTTCCACAGACAGGAACCTGTCTTCCTGTGCTTTTCTTCACAGAAATGTTCAAGTTGTGCACATTGGACATATTGCAGAGTACACCCGATGGAACCACATGCTCCAGGAAATTTGTCACCAACCTTCAGTAGTAATCCCAAGCTGAAGTTATTGGGAGTACTGAGTACTTCTGGACCAGATGGCTAGAAATGTGGCTTTCCAGTTTCCTATTCGGTGTGCTTTATCCTCAGTGCACCAACAGGCCCCCTGTTCACTGGCCAAGTCCATGGAGCTATAACAGCTCCAAATGTGGAATTTGAGAGGTCACCTCATGGTCATTTGGGAAGGTGTCTGTTACTCAGCTGAGGACAGAGCTCTAACCTGTTGCAATATCCAGTAAGAAAGGTGGGCATGCCAAAATGTGGGAGAGGCACCAAGGGAAGAAATGTCCATCTGAGAAAATAGGGCTTTTTTCCTGTTGTCTTCCCACCTCTTTCCCTGATTGACTAAAGCAAAGTCTGATGAGTTTTTGACTGCGATGGTATAATGGATTATTGCTATTGAAATGATTGCCACTGGCTATTTGAAGAGATGAAAGTGGACTGATTTCTGTTTGTTTTGTTGGTTTGTGTTTGTTGGATGCATATTGGATATGCGTGGCCGTGCTTGGCACTAACCTGGACATGTGGTATTGCCCAGTGTTGTGTCCTGCAGAGAACTGTCTTGTATAAAGCAGTGTCTGAGTTGTTTGAAGGAGGGATGAATATGTCTCAGGAAAGATGCATGATAGTTTGTTGTTTTACTGTATCTTGCAGATTCAACCTCTAATGATGAAGCTTCCCACCTAAATTCTTTCTTTTTGGGAGCAGAAAGAAAGGAAGAAAATGAAGAGTCTGAGCTGTTGATACATTGGGATAATCTCTTTCCATTGTATTGAACATTTCTACCTTTCCTTAAGTTTTGTTTCACCAGTTCTGCTTATCATTTTCTCTTTGTTGCCGATTCTCTCTCCTCTCTGCTGCCTCTCCCATGGATTTTAATGTTGAATTTTTTTCATTAATGAGTAACTATTTTACACAGAACAATGTGGGGGTTTTCCTCATAAAATATTTCAAGGAAAAAAAACAAAATGTAAATGCTGCATGATTAAAGAGTCATAAACCATTAACTAAAAGTCAGGATTGTTGCATAGACATTTGTAATGTATGTGTATGTCTTAAATTTTTGTGTGTCTGTGGGATGTTTGCAATTGCCTCTTTTTTCCATTTGTGAAAGAAATTCTTCTTGCTGCTAAGTGGTGAAATAAAACATTGGTAAAGGCAGATTTGATGCTAACTATGCCTTCAGTCTCATGAAAATAAGCTATTTTAGAATGTTACTGTTGGCCTATTTTGTAGCTATTTGCTTTACTGGAAGTGGTGTGAACAAGCATGCTGTGGTATGGTGCCTGGGACTATAAAAATGAGTCTTGCAGTAACAGATGTTGATTAATGATGTTATTTGTAATTATTGTTCCTGCTAGAGGGCAGGTGTGTAAAGAGAGGCCCTGCCCTGTGCTGAGTAAAGATCTGTTCTGTGCAGCTCTTGTGTCCAAGTCTTCATTTATAACACGTGCTTTCCTCTGTTGTCAGGTGGCACATCCTCAGTAGCATGGTCAAAGAGGTTCATGTAGTTTAAAAACACAAAAAGATATCCTGTGTCGAGTGCTATGCAATCTATGAACACTCTTCTGCCCTTAGTGGGTTTTTTTTAAGTGATTTCATTTTTCTGGTCTTGACCCAAAACCCATTGAAATTTGCTGAAGTCTGTTCATTTGAATGGGTTTTGGATCAGGTCTGTAAGTAGATCTCTTTCCCATCCTGTTCCATGTCAGACCAGCGTAATTGGCTTCTCTTCCCTACCATTCCTGGGATGAGCGAAACTCAGGGAGCCAAGTCCAACTTCAAGGATATTTTGTAGTTCCATAAGCTGGCATCATGGAGCTGATGATGGGCTGGCATTTCTGCTTACACTGATCAATTGCAACTCCTTGGCATGCATGAATAAAAGAATTCTACTATTTTCTTTGTCACTGATGTCTCAACAAATAAATACCTCCAATATGTTTAAATTTTCCATTTGTTCCTGTCACTTGTGAAGTTTCTGTTAATACCTTGGGGCACATAGAAGCACAGGTTCCTGATATTAAAACAGACCATTGGGCTACAAAGAATGTTCTTGGGCTTTGTGGTCAATACCTAAAGAAGAAAGAGCTACCATGATGCTTCTATGCAATAAGCACAAGTTCTGCATGTGATGAGGGTTCATTTCTTTTTGAGCACTTGCAAGTTACGGTTCATACACCCTGCGGCACCCTCATGCCCTTGCATCTGAAACACGAGAACTGCTTCCCAGAGTGTGCTTCCCTCAACACAGTGTTGATCATAACCAATGTTAATGTTAAAATTTACACAAACATTACATTGCTCTTGACCTGTATTCTTTTCACTGAGTGAACTGTGTGTTTTTAGTCACTAATGCATCTACACAGCGAGGATGTTTTGTAAATGTCGTTCTGCTGCAACGAACAGGGAAAAATAGCAAAGGGAGGAGGGTATTATTAAGGAGTTTTTTATGTGTACTCCATAAATAGAACTATGTTGTGATACACAATCCTATTTTTGTTGGAGTATATTGAAATGCCCATTGTCTTAAACAGTGTGGATCAGTAAGCTGTAGGATTTTGTTATACTTGATTGCAAGCCTAATGTTTTGATACAATAGACTTCTTTATTCTTTACTCTTTCTCTCTTTCTATAATTTGTAGCCTACATTGAAGATCTCACAAGATGTGTTGAGCAAAGCAGAAGACTCATTATCGTGTTAACTCCAGACTATGTTCTCAGGAGAGGATGGAGTATTTTTGAGATGGAAAACAGACTCCATAACATGCTAGTCAGTGGCGAAATCAAAGTTATTTTGATTGAGTGTACTGAATTAAAAGGGAAAGTGAATTATCATGAAGTGGAATCTTTAAAGCACACCATCAAACTTCTCTCGGTGGTCAAGTGGAAAGGACCAAAAAGCAGCAAACTGAATTCTAAGTTTTGGAAGCGCCTAGTCTTTGAAATGCCAGGGAAGAAAAAGGAGGTGGTGTCCCGGCATCAGGTCCTGGATTCTGCAGAGCAGGGCCTTTTTGGAGACCTTCAGACTATCCCCTCTGTTGCTGTCACAGGCACTTCTGCCACGTTGGTGGAATCACGGGCTGATTTAACTGACTACCATCAAGCAGACTCTGTGCACATGAGACATTACTGCAGAGGATACGAGTACGACGTGTCAGCAGCGACACTGCCAATCGCTTCCATAAGCAACCACCACACGTACTGTAACATTCCTCTGACGCTCCTGAACGGACAGCTACCTCTCAACAACACCGTGAAGGACCCCCAGGAGTTTCACAGGAACAACCCATTGCTACCTTTATCAGCCAAGGAGCTTAGCTTCACCAGTGATATCTGGTAGTGGACATCAGGACTCTTTCGAGATGCTTCATGACCGCCATGAAGACACATTTTTAAAGAACTTTGCCCTAACCCCATGGGGTGAGAAAACATATTCGAAGCAGCAGCACACTTGTTTGCTTTTCTACTTGAACTTTTTTGTTTACATTTACAAATTATTGACAAAGGGGGCATTCTTTTTGTAACTCAGTAATGTCCTTCCTGTCTTTTAATGTACAGTTTTATTGCTTCTTTAAAAAAGGAAGGGGGAGAGAAAAAACGCACCCCATCATTTTACAGTAGGTTTACAATCTGGGATGGGTAAAAGGTCACTGTATATGGTCTCCAACATCCATACATATTTAAGTAACAGTATTTGAAATACACAGAAGTTGTCGGGTTTTTCATATAGACTACAGTACACTTTGAAATTCTAATCATGCTACAAAAATTATTATCTCCTGCGCAGACCACAAGGGGTGAATCATCCTGAAAAGGAAGGAGGAGGAAACCTTCCCGGTAACATTGTCTCACAAATACTTTTTAGTAAGATGACCAGCTGAAACAATGCAGATGAAGCTTTATCAATAAAGTGCATAGCAACAGTTACTGTAGAATAAATCACCTGCTCCCATCAGCATCTCTTCATTTTATTATTGAGGCATGTTGTATTCCTAGTCAATGGTTAGCAATGTGGTTTTACTAAACAACTTACTAGAATATCGGAAGATGTTTAGGAGGATTTTAAACATTTTTTTCTGTCAATTATAGATTATTTCACAACTTTTTGCAGATTTATAATGACTTTTTCCAAACAATTTAAGTAGAAATTTATCTGTCTATTGGTCTATTCATTAATTTGAATTTTCTTATGATCTCTTGAGCCCTATTAAGATTTGTAGAAAAGGCAATGTAATTTTACATAGGATTTTCTTTCCAAAATCAGTAGTTACAATTTGAAATTAACCTTTTTGTGAGAACATCAGCAATAGAAAATAATTACTACAGCAATATTCAGAGCTGAAGTGCTAAATTATTCAGGTTTACTGGTAAATCTGACTTCAGTTGCAGTGATAATCACCTGAGACAGTTTTCTCTCTTGCCTATCTACCTGTCAGTTTATGTACCTTTTAAATATGGCAGAAGCAGGAATATTTCTGCTGTCTGTGCAACTAGTGAAAAGTGATGTTTTTAAGCAGCTGTTAAGGTCTTGCATTTCTCACTTATGTGAGTGATCCCATCAGTCAAATAGGATACTGTCATTTATCTTTCATGTAAGGCATTCCTGCTGCTGGTGGATGAGAAGTGTTACACAGGTACTCTGCATCAGGCATTGCTGCTCAGTGAGTACCAGTGAGATTTCCATACTCAGTTGATTAAGAGTTGCAGAGTGGAGTATTTAAGGAAAAAAGCCCTAAATAAAGAAGGCAGAAGCCAGTTTTGCAGGTTTTGGCACAGCTCTAATGAAAACACAGTAGACATGAGAGTTTTGTCTCAATGAGATCTGCTGGAGCAAATTCCCAAAAATATTTTTAGGCAGGCAGCCTTGCCTGTGTTTCAGTATGTCTTTAGCATTGTTCTCTTTGATTGCATGAATAAAAGTTAGCACTCTGCACTCAGCTGCCTGTGGTTTCATCAGCAAACAAGTTCAGTAAATCCTTGACATTTTGCAGTGGTTCCTAAATTGTACCCTACAGTCAAATGGAAACAAACGCTGACCTAAGACTTAAAAGTCAAAGAATTGGCCCAAAGGCCATGAGAATGATCTCAAATGTGCAATAATTCATAGAGGTCAGTATTTTTCCATTGCTTCTTTCCCCAGTTCTTTATTCTGTGCCCTCCTACACCAGTTATTGTCTGTAAGATTTTCATTAGGTTCTAAATAATACATGTTTCTCTTGTTTTTTCTAGCATTATTATGCATTTGACACTAACACTGAAAATGGAAATCTAGAAAAGATATTAATTTATTACACAGTATAGAAACTATAACTTGCTCTTTTGTGAAGTTAAGTTCCAAACATATAGGTGTTTAATAGACGTATTTTTCTACTGAGAAAGAAAGCGATTTTACCTCCATTATAAATATATGGATTTCAACCTCCTCCCAAAAATTTACAAAATTTGCACTGTTTTATAAGTGTTACAGACTGTGTTTACACTGGCTATGTTCTTTAATGCAAAGTGTAATTAAAAAAAAAAAAAAGGAAAAAAATTCCTAAAAGCAAACCCTGCATGAAAAGAGCTGCATATGTTTAAATGAAAAGCTGTACTTTTCATTATTTTCCTTCCCACTCTAGAATCTGGTTAATTCACATAGAATGTTCAGTGAGATTTTAAACCCTCTAGTTCTGTATTAAGCATGCAAACTCCAAAAAAAAAAAAAAAAAAGAAAAGAAAAAACATATGCAGGTTGGTCTGCTTCTTTTATTTACAAGGACTAAATATGGGTAACAAATTCATTCACCCAATGGTAATATGTCTCTTAGAGCAGTAGTTATTCCAAAGCAAAATGCAGTCATGTTTACATTGAGGAAACATGAAAAGAACAGTTTTTCTGTCATTTTGCAAAAGCACATTGAGTGTCTATGTATTGATATTTTTTAGTTATAGATGCCAAGTCACAATCTGCTTTAAGATTTCTGAGTGTGTATTGAGTACTACGACAATATATACATGAATTGGAACTGCCTGTACCCCTCTGCTTCTAGTGTGGGGATGGGGAGCTGAGCTCAGGAGGCCACTCATGGACTCAGTTTCGTGTAATACCAGTATAGAATCATGGAATTGTTTAGGTTGGAAAACACCTCTAAGATGATTGGGTCTAACCGTTAACCCAGCACTGCCAAGCCCGTCACTAAACCATGTCCCTGAGTGCCACATCTACATGTCTTTTGTGTATCTCCAGGGATGGTGATTCCACCACTGCCCTGGGCAGCCTCTTCCAGTGCTTGACAACCCTTCCAGTGAATAAATTTTCCCTAATAATTCCCTAATTCCCTAACCCTTCCAGTGAATAAATTTTCTCTTGTCCTGCCACTTGTTACTTAGGAGAAGAGACCGACCCCCACCTGGCTACAACCTCCTTTCAGGTAGTTGTAGAGAGTGATAAGGTCACCCCTGAGGCCCCTTTTCTCCAGCCTGACACCCCCAGCTCCCTCAGCCTCTTCTAATCACATTTGTGCTCCAGACCCTTCTCTTGCCCTTCTCTGGACATCTTCCAGCACCTCTGTGAAATGTAAGAGGCCACATGCTTCCATAGGTAGCACTTAAGGGTCTGGAAAAATACAGTCAAACGCTGAAATGCATCCATCCGTGGGATTTGGGTGGCACAGGAGTTTGTCCCACTGTGAAAACCACCACCACAGCAGCCCTCCAGCGGGATCCCTCATGGCAGGAGTAGCAGCTGGATCAGGGCCTTGGTGGCAAGAATGTGAACCTCATTAGCTGAAATAGAAGAGCATATGGGCATTTTGCATTCCTCTGTCTCACCAAAGCCATGGGGGCTTTATCAGCTGGATTTATCAGGGAAGAGGCCAGGGCACTACCCTGACTGTGCTTGGTGCTGCATCTTGCTTGGGTGACTCTGCAGCCCTGCCACCCCCAACTTGTCAGGCTGTGCCTTCCCCGGTGACAAAATCACCAGCAGCAAACATCCTTATTGCAACCACAGGGACTTCTGCTTTGGGGCACACTCATCTTAAATATGATTTATTGTAATGTTTGGAAGCTACTGTTTGTATACTTACCTTTATGTGTGATGTACTTCAGAGGCAATTGTGGTTTAAAGGTTGTCTATAAAAAGAGCTAGAAATTGGAAACCTATTCAGCTGCTGCAGATTTTATGTTCCTAAAGTAAGTTCAGCAAGAAAACAGGGTAATTTTAAATTAACTAACAAAGTACAGTGCATACTGACAGTTCTTGGGAGCTGTGTGCTTGGCTGGTATTTTAATAACATTCCTTTCTCTAGACAGCGGATGAGAAAAATATATAAAGGTATTGCCATACTCTTGCCGCCAGGTCTGCTCCAAAACCCATTCAAGCCAATAGAAAGAGTTCCATCAAATTCAGCAGACTTTGGATAATGCTATAAACCTTATATTTACTGTGTACAGAGGAATACAAAAGACAAAAGGGAGAGAAAGAAGTCAAAAGACTAAGGAGCATTTGCTTATTTATTCTGTCTAAAATCAAGCTTATTTTTGTCCCTGTTTGGTGTGGATATGCTCCAGAACCATCCAGCCTTGGGAAAGGAATTTTGTTCATTCTTTGTTATAAACAAGATAAGGACTTGGGAATAAATAACAGATACTTTTGCAGGGAAAAAAGAAATCATTATTTTTAAGGGCTTCTGCTCTCAGTAGTTCCTTTGATTCAACAAGCTTTCTCTGTTCATCCAAATGCATAAGCACATACTTAAATTCCCCTTAATTCAGTGAGAAATACTTTACTGAGCAGGGGCCTGGAAGGGCAGTTCAGTGCCAGAAATCACAGCATTCAGCAGCCTTTAGAATTGTGCCCTTATGGAATGCTCCAAGCAGATTTCCCAGTGTCCATCTCTGAACGGACACTGAGAGTTGAGCTTTATGGCAGAGCACCTGTCAGATCTCACAGTCCTGGTCACAGGAGAGGAAGTCTCCAATGCATGTTAGCCCTGGCAGAGACACTGCCCTGGGAACTGTGTCACAGATGGGAGAACAGTGGAGGTTTTGCATTGTCTCCCAGTTGGACAACTGGGAGCTTATCCCACGGGACAGCTTGGTTAGAAATACTGTCTGCAAGAGAGCTCTACCTCCACGCAGCATTTTGTCCATCCCCTCTTGTGCACCCTTTGAGGTTCATGCTGGGGCTGCAAAGTTACTGGGACACTAAGAAATAAGTGGGCAGTGTGAAGAAGAGAGGAGAAGAAGAGAGTAGAGTCCGAGGGTTTTCCAGGCAGAAACACTGATTGACTACAGAACAATGGCAGCTCTTGCATGAATGCATCACGTTTGTCCACTATTCAGTGGATGCTGTGCAAAGTTCCTCAGAAAAATGTCATTTCTTAACATCAGTTCTGCAGCTCTTGCAACACATCACTGCTGGGTGCTGTATCAGTTTGCTGTCCTCGGGGGTCTGACAGTGCAATCACAGCCAGAGCCTGATTGTCCAAAGCAATTAAGCCACACAGGAGCCAGATCTTATCAAAAGTCCACAGGAATTAGTCCTGATCCTCAGTTTTTGTAATACCAACATCGGTTAGTTAGGACTGTGAGAAGTGATGACTGCTGTGAGCAGTGGAGCTGGAAGATCCACACCAAGGTGTCAGGGAGCCAATGGGTCTGAAGGAAAATGGGTACCTGACCTGTAATATTCATTTAAAATAATCAATATTGGTCTGTTTGTTTATAAAATAATGAAGACTACAGAAAAGTACCTTCCTCCATGGTCTTGGAAGCATTGAAGCTTTTGAAATTTCATAAATAACAGTGATTAAAACAGCTCCATTTTGGCACTAGTTTACCCAGCAAATGTTAAAAATATGGCACTTTGGAATACTTTGTTACAGGAAGAAAGCAGAATTTGAAAATAGAAAGTAATGGCACATATATTCCTGCAAACACAAAGAACAGAGTGCTGAAAAGTAATTTGCTTCCCCAAAGAAAGGACCTGCAGCATTTGTGATGGTAAGCTTTGCAATGCTTACCACAGGAAGCCATTTGATCACTTCAGTGCCACTGGAGAAATTCAGAGTTTAATAAGGCTGCTCCAAAGAGGTATAAAACAATGTCTCAAAAAAGGAAACACAAAGTAAAAGTTACCAAGCTTTGCCAGGATATTTGTCATATAAATATAAAACATCAGCACTGCCAGTAGAAGCATAACATGGCCTATCAGCATTTTCTCTTCTTTGCAATACCATTGTAAAGCTACAGACCAAGCAGTAAAGCAAATAAATAACAATAATAAAAATACAGTTTGTCAAGCTGAGCCAGATTCTCACGGTAGGTATTCTATAAACAACTCCTCTAATTCATTTTGATAGAGTGTAATTGGCTTTACAAGGTTTTAAGAGCTTTCTTCTCTTCAGGACAAACACAAAGACAAAACAATGTACTTCATATTAGATGGGTTTTGCAAATTTCTAAGACTGTAAAATAATTCCTTCATACACAGCAGTGGGTGGTAAATGTTTTCCTGGCTGCAAGTATCCATTGTGGGTATTCAGAGTGGTTTATTGGAGTGAGAACACCAACAGCTATTGCCGAGCCCAGCAGAGCTGGTAGACCAACAGGGCTACATTCAAGGGCAGTGGGGTACCCAACATGCTCAGCATCACTGGGTGGGCTCAAATATTTGGCTGGGCAATACCTAGAGAATAGAGCACAAGTTCAGGCTGTGCTCATACTGGATAGAGGGATTTGCAAAACCCTGGTGCCCTGTTTTAATGGAGAAATACAGGCAAGCCAAGGTGGGAATGAAAATTGTCAAAGGAAGAATTGTGTGCCTCATTTCTGTCTAAATTCAAATTATTTGGGATTCAGAGCATGCCCTGGGATTTATGATGTGGAGGAGGGAATTAGTGATTCTCATGCAGAGAGTACAAGGGGCTTTGCTTTTACTACCAAGACATATTTTCATGAGAAATCAAGACCCTAACATGGGCTAGACTTCATGTAAATTAGCCTCTTATGAGATGACTCAAGAAGAGAGGGTCTAATGAGATGTGAAGAAGCTTTCAAAGCACAGTATGCTCTGATCAGCTTGTGTATGAGGCTTAAAGGTAACTTCTGTCAGCATCTAAAAGGGAGCATTTAAAACTTAGTCCCCAAATAACATTAGAGACTCCATGTTCTGAGAATTAACATCTCTTCCACAGATTATAACAACCTTTAAAACCCTTAACAGCTCTTTGATTAAAAGATATCAAAGGCTTTATGATCATGAAACAATCAATCTAACACCTAAATCCTCTGGGGAAATATTTTCATCCACCCTTTAGCAAATGAAAAATATGGTTAAGATCCATTTTACCCAAGATCCCACCAAAAACCAAAGGCAGAGCTGAGGCTGTGCCCACAGTGCCCCAGTTTGGAGTTCTGACCAGTAGATAATATTCCCTGGACTGGACTGGTAACTGGATTGCCTCATTCTGGCTCTGTGGCTGCATTGTCTCAACCAAAGAAAAAGTTTGCTCCAGCCTGTGTGAACAACCTCTGAGTGTCCCCTGAGTGGGTCACAGTGGGGCTGTTTTGGGGGTATGGCAGAGCTGTCCCAGAGAGAGTCGTGATGCTTCCCTGTGGGATCAGCAGCTCATTGCAGAAACAGGAAAAGACAAGCTAATCATCAGCAGTGAAGTGACTTTGGAAGGACACAGACTGACAGGAAAGCTGTGTGCTGTAGCAAATTATTGGCAAAAGGAGACGGGGGGGAAAACATTGAACTGACACATAATTTGTACCTAACAACCAGCCTCAACCCGTATCAGAGGTCTGGCTGTTATGCTGCCAAACTCAGGGAAAATCTGAACAAAGTTCAAACTTCATTGCTTTCACCCATCAACATAATGAACAGAAGAAGCATCTGTGATGTGACAGTGCCAATCTGCAAGGTAGGCTTCAATCCAGGGCCAGAAATTTTCAGCTATTCTCCAAACAAAGTGCCCAGACGAATGCAGGTGTAGGTATAGGGTAGTGTACAGACAATTCAAAGCAGCCCCTTCATGGTGGAAAAAAGAGAGCAGCCTGAGACAGCAAAATAAAGGAGGATGTTCATGAACTTGATCGACCTGACATGTCCTTGGCAGGTTCCCCAGCTGTGAAATACAAGCACGAGGGCCCTGTAAGACGAGTGACGTGGCAGAGGCAGTCAAGCTGGGTGAATATATCCCAGAGGTGCTACAGAGCGGGGATTCAGGGTAGAGAGGGGCAGGAGCTGAGTCCATGAGGGGAAGGAGCCCACCACCACTGCCTAGAGACCTGCCCATGCCAGCAGCTGGTGGAGATGTGTAGGGCATGGACTCTGCTTGGACACAATGGCAGCAGCAGCTCATGATCACAGCAGCCTGCTCTAAAACCCTCAAAAAGATTTCCAAAGCTATTTATACCCAATTTCTGAGCTCCCTAGGGTACAAGGAGAGGTAAATCCTATCCAAACAGCTCTGCCCCCAGGAAACAGGCTAATAAGAGGCTAATAAAGGAAACAATAACAGTAGTCATTAATTCAGCAATCTCTTTAAATCCCTTTCTTAAAACATTAACTATATCTTATAAACTCGTCATCTTGTCTTTAACATATTGAAGTCCATGGAGAGGCTATGGAAATAGCATTGCATGGAGCAGGGAGTGTTTTATGTGCCTTATAAAGCTAGTCATGGTCACATGGATTAAGTGGGAAATGAGGCATCAGATGGCCACTTGCAACGTCTGGGCACTGCTGCCCATGGGAGGAGGAGAGGACAAGCATCTGCAGGACAGCAGTGGAGATGTCCCACACTGCACCACAAACACTGGGACAGGACAGAGAGCTGGAGCAGCACAGCCCCACGGGCAGAGTAACCCAGCACCCTGCGGGCATCGCAGCACCGCGTCCACTGTCAGCAAAAGAGAGGCAGCCCATGGCAAGGGCTTCTCTTGCAAAATACAGCAATGTAACCTTTGAGCTGCTAATCATTTTTCCTTTTTGGCAGCCAAACAAATGTTACGAAAGAGTAATTCTCAGCATCTATTGTACCCTGAGGGTTAACAAACGTGTAAGAAGAGCTCCAGATAGAGAGCTGGCAGCCTCTGCTTCTCCTTTACTGTATGCAGAGCTCTTCTGAGACTTGAGGGATGATGGGAGTTGTCTTTTCTTCCTTTTTTTTTTTTTTTCCAGAAATAAGGTCATGGAAATTGTCAGAGGAGCATGTGGAGCGATTATAGCAAAAGCACAGAAGCCTCTTAGAGAAACTTCCTGATTTTAGAAGCCTGGGTCTTGTTGTTTTACAGTAAGACTGTAAAGAACAAACTCTCCCCAAGAGAGCCAAGGAAAGTGAGGCGGTTTGTGCAGGGCAGTGACAGAAGTTGAGGTGGGAATGGGCAGAAAGGCAGAAGCCAGTGTGTCCACGTGCCACGGCTGACACCAATCTCAGGTGATGCCATGCACAGATAGAGCCAGGAGAATCCTTGCATGGGGAAATGCAGCGCCCACCACCCTGCCGTGGGCTACTGCCACCCCATGGTCACTTCTCTGTGACACCGTTGCTGATCTTGGGGACATGTCTATTGGCCAGGCCTGGACTTCTCCTTTGGCAGCCTTTCCCCTTCACTCAGCAAAGAGGCTGAGACTGGACCAAGCCCAAAAACCGAATTATTGTCAATCAGGGGTAAGGTGTGCAAGGGGTGGCACAGGGACACCTGTCTGGGGCCAGGTCCAGGGCACAGGGCTTCAAGTGCTGTCACTGTCACCTCCTCGGAAGCAGATACAACAACATTTCAGTACACATGTCCACTGGGCCTTTCTGGCACTGAAACCTCACCAAAGTGTCTGAATTCTGATACTTACTTCCCCTAAACCAGCAAAATCCCACAGGAATAGCATTGGTGGCAAAGATAAAATGTGAGAGTGAGACTGAAGACCAGGTAACCTAGTCAGGGCCAGTTTAACTTGCAGCAAGTTATTGCCTTCTTAAATAGTACTGAAAAATTGTGATGTGGAAGCTGTGTTTTTACAAAGCAGTTGAAGCAGAACAACCTCAGATAATCATCAGCCTCAGTGTGTTCAAATGGTTTTTCCTGGCACCACTGGGAATGAGACTTTCCCCTGGGCTGACCTCCCCTGCCCCAGCCCACTCTCCTTTTCCCCAGGTTTCCCATGTGCTGGGATATCCCTGCTGACCTGCCAGCCACTCCACACAGGCACCACACCATTTTCCTGACAATTTCATGTCTAACTAGTACTTTGCACTGAGCCACACAAGCAATTCCTTGTGGAATGGGAGAAGTTCCTCGTGGGCAACTTGAAATGCAGGACTTGGGCAATGAGGCTTACTGTAACATTTAGAAATTACATTTTATGGTATTTGGTTGATTCAGGAGCTTACCAACCAAAAGCAAAAAAATAGGCTTTAATGATGCTGCTATCAGCCCCTGGCCTCAGCCTGGGCCTTTTTCATATGGAGTGAGATGAATTCAGTGTACATGTGAGCAGTGAGCACATGTACAATTTGAGGGAGACAACAGTGAAGATTTTTTCCACTAAGATGATAAAATAAAGGTCTCCAGCTGAGATACCCGTTTGGGGAGATGAATGTTAATTTGCCAGAACAGGGGACAGCTGAAATTAATAATGATATTCTGCTGTAATTTGTACTGCTCAAAAGCCAGAGTCAGATCAGTGCAGTCACTAGGGATCTGTACCTGATTTCTCTGAATGAGAATTTTTTCCATTAATCTGGGTGGCTTAAAAGGAACCCTCTAATAATGCTGAGCATTGGGCTTCACTTGGTTCAGTGGCTTTTGTGGAGGACAAAAAAAAAAAGACCTGTGAGTTACAGGGTCTGTGTTTTTGTAACTAGACTAGTTAATGTGATGTGGCTTGGCAGAACTTGTGATTCCCTCTAACACAGAGGGAAGTTACCAGAAGTATTTTCAGTTTGCCAGCTGCAGTACAAAACCATGCTCACCCCACTCCCCCCGTTTTGCGTGGATAAGGCATCATTACTGCACCAAAGTTTAAGAAGGGAGTTCCTCACTCAAACCAACTTCCCAGAGTCAGCTGTGCTGTAAAAGACCTCAAAAGTCACAGAGGCTAGAATTGTCCCTCCTGACCTAAAGGGCAACCAAGTTTCAGTTACCTTTCTCCTTGCCTGTGCCTCTGCAAAGAGCCTCAGCGCATCTCAGCTGCAGAGTCAGCCCAGGGCTGCCCCCCCGTGAGTCCTCCCTGCTGCCCCCAGGTTCCTATCAATAGCTAGAAAGGCAAAACTGCAGAAAATGCTCTCAAAAGGTTAAAAAGAAAAATGCAATAGAAATGCTGGCCAAGGAAGGATCAGCCCTGGAAGCTTTCTAATTCTCAGTTTGAGCTTGGACATGTGGAAAAAATAATAGTCATGAAACAACTCGCAGGCCCTCCCAGTCTAGATGAAGAATAAACAATACAAGGGACATGGCAAAGAGAAAAAAAATAGATAATTTTTTATTATCTTCCCAGCAGTTATAACATGGAAATTAGGACAGGATAACAGGCAATGTAATGACAATGTATGCATTGGAAAAGTGGAGGTGGCCATGAAGGGGATTAAATATGACTGGAGAAACAGCCAGCATTGGCATGAGAGAATCGTCAAAATAAGCCAAAAGGAGAAAGGGAATGAGGATACACACTACCGACCTTTGCTACACTGTTCACAGAAATGTCAAGGGAAAACCCAAACCCATGCAGCCACACACAAGTAAAGCAAACTGTTATCAGCCTGAGCAGGAGGACATGTCTGGGCAAGAAAGAAAACAATCAGTCTCTGTGGGGTGACCTAAATCTAGCAAAAAGAACAAAAGGGTTCAAATATTGCAGAGATAAAATGAAAGTTTTTTTCCTGTTTTTTTTTTAATTTATTTAAATTTAAATCAAAGAAAAGAACACCTAGAAAAAAGAATGGAAGTGCTACTGCTGCTACAAAGTAAGAGATGGTACAAAGCTTGCAGCTCAGAGGAGGTGTGGGAGCACCCACAGTGTGAGCATGTCTGTTCACAGCCACCACGAGAAACACCTTTGATTTGAGAGAACAGATTACAGAAGAGACATCCAGCACACAGGTGTTAATCCACGCCAGGGGAGGTCCAGCACAGCCAGGCTGGTGAGCCAACCCCCACTGCATCCCAAATGGCTCAGCACAGCCAAGGCCAGGGCCAAGGGGAACAGTGCTGGGCTGGCTAAACCCACCCCATAACCACAGAGTCACAGCCAGGGTGCCCTGAAACTGGCAGAGTGGAAAGCTCTGGGGCAAGCACGATGGACCAGGGTGGAGGGCATCACTGTGCAAGGCCATGACTCCTTTTGCTTCAGCAGACTGGGTGCAGTGCCAGACTCAAGTGATAGCTGCAGGTCCCCAGTACAAAGACACCCCCACTTTGTCCCTGCATAAAAGGACACATGTAAAAGTTGTGTCAAAGAGGTAAAACGTAAAATCAGGTCAAACAGCCACACTTAGGTTCACTGTTTCTATCAGCCCTGATGGCTGGCAGCTGTGTCCCTGCCTAATGAGGGAGCTTAGCTTTGGGAGGGAGGTTGTATGTTCCCACCCTTGGAGCTCGAGGTGCTGGAAGGGTGGTGCTGGCTATGGGACGAGGGATACACTGTCTGAACTGGTAAATACAGTTATGCTGGAAGTGCTTTAGTAGGAGCTGTGTGGCTTTGGGGATTTTTTTCATCAAAATGGGGTAAGTTTTTGAAGTACAATCTGTTTGCAGCAAACACTGGTGTTTGCAGGGATCGAGGAACTGTTGAGGTGCCTGTTGACTGGGGGGTTAGGCTGGGAAGTTTCTTGGTTAGAGAAACAGCTGGATTTGGTGATGAATTGGGTTCATGTAATGAACTGCACAAAGTGCCTTACTGGGACAGGGCTCATCTTGGAAACATCCAGCACCCTCAGGTCTGCTTCAGGGTCCAGAGGCTGTGCCTCAGTGCCACATCCTCCTCAGGTGAACCTGATGCAGAGGGTTGAACATGGGTGTTGAGCAGGGAGAGCTGATGGATGGGGCCTTTTCTGGGATGATTTGTCACTAGCCTAGAAGAAAAGGAGATGGTGACCTTGCAAGTGAGCAACAGCAGCAGCAGCTCCACAGCAGTGGAGCAGGTCTGCCCTTCACATAACACTCATGTTATGTCAATGCTCCTTTTCAGGCATAAGCACATGACTGACCTCAAGTATGTGGGCAAACTGTATATTTATTACTGTAAAATGACGGCAAGTTCACTGACAAAAGCAGATTGGGCAGCTGGTGGGGATTTTTAATCACAGAGAAGATTCAGTGGTCACTGAATGTTAATCCACAACTGTTTACAGAATCACGTTATTACTGCAGCATGTTGTTTTTTCTGTGCAGGAGTTAAAGCTATATTCTAACAGAACATAATGATATATGGTTATTAACTGACTTTAAAAGAGCATATAGGAGATATGCAGTGATTTTTTTAATGTGTATATATAATGCAAATCTATATAGTTTATATATAAATATATCTAGCTATGCAGGATATGTCCTACAGGAAACGAAGGAGGCTGGTGATAGCTTCACATAAAATTTTATGATGTGGTTTTCTGGCTTTCAAGATATTGCTGATTTGTCTGCTTAAAAACAAACGAAAGAAACCCTAACAAAAAAGCCCAAAAGAGTACTTCAGAGACTTGGTTGTAAGCTTTCATATTCGAATATCAAATGACTGTATTACTGTTCTCCTTCTCGTAGTGTTAACTAATCTGAAGGAAAAAGACAGGAAGGACAGATAAGGCATTGGGATGGGACCCGTGGGGCTGACACCAGTTATGTCTGCCTGCACTACCACAGTGGATGTGTAAATGAGATAATAACTGGTTTACTCCCACTTTTAGCATATCAAGTTTACGGGCTTGTGGGCCATCTATTACTTTCTAACCTCAAACTGGGGCTTCTGGAAAACAGAGGAATAAAGGTGGCTTGACCTTTTCCAAACCTGTAAGAATTTGGTCTCTGAATCGAGGCCATGGAGTGCAGCACTCCAAGTCTGGTCTGCAGAAAATTCCAGACTCACCAACTCTGCCTGGGATTGCTCGCCCCGTGACCTCCCAACATGCTCAGATCTCAGCTAGATGAAAACAGCTTTCACCCTGTAAAGCAATGTAAGCATGCAAACTGGGGGAGGTATGAGAGCTCAAGGATTTCAAGATGCTTAATTGGTTTATGGAACTAAACTCTTTAAAGAAGTTAAGCTGCTGTGAAAAGGGAAGCTGGTTCAAATCCTGAAATCTTCCTGCTGGAAGGCAAAGCCTGAGTATGCTATAGGGTGGCAGTTCTGGGCTTGGCTGCAAGTTGGCCCCTGCACAGCAGCCAGGCAGCCCTCTGGAGGGGTCAGGTTACCTGGGTGGCACAGAACCTGCCATGGTCAGGACATCTTGCTAACCATAACTTTGGACTAGTGAAGCAGTGAGGCTGCTGACACCAGTTGTAATTTGGGGAGGTCTGAGCACTCTTTTTCTTATCCTAGGAACCAGAAAGTGATAGACCCATGAGAAATAGAAACCAGCAGGTCTGTTAACATGTGGTGCCTTTGTTTCTACTTTGTTGGTTTTTTAGTTTCACGGTGGGTTTTATTGTTTGGTTTCTGCTTCAGCTACTGGCTCTCATTATGTCTCTTGTGATTAAAATGCCCACTATTTTCTCTTTAGGAGAAAATATAAAGTCACTTCTCTTTTTAATAAGGTTAGAGCTTTAGCTATTCACAGTGGGCTATTTTAGCTATTCAAAGTATTAATTTTTGTACCACCTCTTGGCACTGAATCCAAGTCTTCATTTCTGCTAGGAATATGCTGGAGCTTGTGCCCCAGCATCCACCTCAGCAAAGCAGTACAGGAGGGAAAGTCCTTTCCCTTGTCTTTCTTTGCTTATGCAGCCATGGATCTCATCAGCCCATGTGCCACAGTATTGCAGCAAGATGTTCCCACAGATTTGCTCTGTTTGACATAGTCTGTGAGTGCCCTGGGCAGTGTCCAGGCTGTGGAAAGCAGGGTCTGTGCCACAGCCCTTCACCCCACTGAGTGCAGGCTGGGCTTGCACATAACCCAGCATGAGCTGCTGCTGAAGTGAATATTGTTTAAATGGGTTTAAGTTACTGAGCTGTGTGTGCTTTATAGTGTAGCCCTGTGCCACTTGCCACTCTTTATGCCCTCTGTTAACTATGCAGTGATTATTTAGTAGTTGTTTCCGAGTTATCAATAAAAACAGTGAATAAAACTGGTCTCAAACCTGCGCAAACACATTTCTTGCCCACAAAACTTCCATGACTAAATATCAGTGAATGACTGGCAGATGTACAGAGCCTTCCCATTCTTCCCAAACCACCAAAGAACTTGTCAAATTTAATTTTTAAAATGTTTACAATCTCAGCTGACAGCTGCACTGTGCAGCAGCAACATCAAGGCGAGTGCACCTACTCAGTGCTTTGCCCAAAATGCTGTGAAGTGCAGCGAGAAGCTGACAGACCCTCATGAGAGCCGTGTGCTTGTTTCCAGGCTGAGCATGGTGTTACAGGCATAAGTGAAACTTGGCTGGAAGTTATATGCAGGTTATTAATATACAAAGATAGAGAATGTTTAGATAGGATTGGCAAGGATCTATAGGAAAAGACATAGACTTATTCATGAGTTAATGTCGGAAGAGGACACTGTTGCTCAATGCCTAAAAGAGCTTCCCCTTGCCTTTCCCATACAGCAGACACACACACGCTCACACACAAAAATTAGGCAACCTCCCAAATACAGGATACAGTTCCCTTGAGGAAAAGAGGAGGATTTAAAAGACTCAGGCACTGCACTGGGGCACCCAAGTGTGTTTGAAATTGTCGAAGTTGACAAACTATTGAGATGAAAAGCAACTTAGACCTAAATGGAAATTGGACTGAGAATAGAGGAGACTTCCCTGAAGATTTTTAATAGGTCACAGAGGGCAGGTTTTGTTCCAGAGGGCTGGATAGGGGCTCATAAATTACAGTTCCTCTTTTGCTTCTTTTTTCCTCCTTTAAGAAAAAGGAGAAGCAGAGGGCCTGGGAACTGCAGATGTGTAACAGGGACTTGAGCAACAAGGTAGGCTTTTTTTGGAGCTAAGGCAAGTTTAAAATTGTGTAATTTTGTGAGGTACAAGTTAGGCCTGCAACACAACTGAAAAATCTGTTCAATTTACTGAGAATGTACCCAGACTGACACATGACATTGAAAAGATTAAAAAGATAGGATAAAGTCGATTTTTTAAAATATTTTTAAAATATTTTTAAAGTACATTGAAAACCGTCCTCACATTTAGTTGTTGAATTCTTTTTCTTTCCTTTAGGGAAGAGGGGAACAGAAACCCAATGAACACCCTGCCCCCAAAACCCCACGCCTGAGACCTTAATCTGACAATTCCTCCAAACTAAGGGTGATTCAGATACCAGTTCCTTTTTAGCTAACCACCAAACTTCAGTGGTTTGGATAAAAGGGAACTGTGGTTTGAGTCATCCAGAGTTAGTATTTGGTTGGCAAAACCATGCCTGCAGGATTTTCTATAAGTCAAAAAAACCCCTGCCTGTCTGCCAGAAGCATTACCACAACTTGTCTTGCTTTCACATAAAAAGCATCTGCCACGTGATATTTTGACTGATACATTTAATGTGGTAGCGATTAAACTGTGCTATGTCAGTTTTCTTTGTGTTTTGGATTTTTTAACTGAGAAGTCTGCCTGTGAAGAGGCAGCAGCTATTTTTTCCATAATTGCATCTGTTTCAGAGAGCAGACAGATGTTGGGCTGAAATTCATTATGGTATTCATAAACTCCATTGGGATCTGATGACCTAGTAACATATAGCTACTACTCCTTGCAAAGGATTTCAAAGGGTTCTTACTTTGAATGAAGAAATAACTTTGCAGAAGATGGGAGGAAAGGTAAAAACTTATAGCTAGGCAGATGGCTGCACCAACAGCAAGATACAATAGCTATGTAAAATGTATGGGTTCAATTTATTTCAATAAATTATCTTTCTCTTTATTTTGCAGAATTGTCAGCCAGCCTTCTTGCACTGGTATTACTGTAGCAGGCAGATATTGCCTAGATATTCTCATGCAAGGCAGAGAGTCACAGGGAAATAGCCAGTGACACAGGAAAGAAAAGAAAATCAGAGTAGGAAAAATTCTCATGGGGAGACAATGTAACAGAAATGGCTTTCATAGAGGGAAACAGTTATCTGTGTAATTCATGTGTTACTGCACAAAATCACCATTGAGGATTCAATTGGTGCTGGAACAGAGTCCAAAAGCCAGGAGTGCAAAATACCATCGTTCCAGAAGATACGACTGTTCTCCCTGAAAGCTTTTCAGGGATAGAACAGCGTGGCTGCTTTCAGGGATAGAAGGGATGTGTGCTGGGCTGATAGGAAACTGGAAACTTCCAGTTGCAGCATTCTTACTTGAGAAACTTCGAAGTGCTGAGCTGAAACAATGCTGTGAAGTCATGGGTCAGGCAGCAATGGAAGGTTATCGGTGCTGTGAGGAGAGGGATCCTCGTGCTCCCTGTGTGGGGACATGTTCGGCACAGGCAGGCTCGTCTGTGTGCCACTGGAAAGAAAATAACTTTCTGCAAGAGTCCCAGTGAACAGATTCGGACTAATGGAAGTTTTGTGGGAGACCTATATTTTAAGTTTTACCCTGGGAAATGAGGTGGACATCCTGGCTGGGATTACAGTAGTGAGAGGCACTTTTTCCAGCTTGCCTGTCCCCTCAGTAATCCTTGGGGAAGGAAACTGTTTGGTCTCATTTTGGATATCCTGTGAAACAGAACTAGCACGTCTGCCAGGAACTGAAAAAAGTTATTTAATTTTTAAAGAGATGAAAACTACTGTATGTGCTACTGAGTATTATACGGGAAATGACTGATTTAGTTTGTTTGTCTGGATTTCTGATATTTCCAGTTTACTCAGGGTAGTAACCCCGTCTCTCAATCCTAATGCAGCAGCCTCTGCAAAGTGCAAATCTGAAGACAGATTCAGGTTTTAATATGAATTTCTGGCCCAACCTTAATATTTTTGGAATGAAGTGGGAATTTTCTTTAGTTCAAATAGGAGAAAGCATGAGAAATATTCACAGCTCTATCCAACAATCCATTGAAAAGAAAGATATTTTACTGTGATTTCCAAGCACTGCAGGGATGGGTCCCAGAAATGCTGAAGTTATGAAGTGGACTGGGTTGGTGGTTCAGCTTTCTTAGCATCTTTTAAGTAAATTGGAATGTAAGTAGCTGGGTGTCCATGGCCCGAAACTTAAATCTTTCCTGTGCAATCAAAAAAATTTTTGCATCAGCTACAGTAAGTTATGCTGGTATTTTCCAAGGTGTGACCTGATGAAAGTATGCTCTGATTTTCTGTTTTCATTCAATAGTTCTCCTGGCATTGTGAGGCTCCCATCAAGTTAGCATGCAGACATACCCAGGCTGTATGCAATCCTATACACATTTTTAATGTGTTATCTTGTTCCTGACAGTCTAGCAAAGCCACCCACGGTACAAACCATGCTGTAATTGGAAAAGGAAGGGGACAACTTTAAAGTTAGTGACTAGCCTAATAAATCAGGATTTTCTTTTTTTTTTTTTTTTTTGTACTCTGAGACTTCATAAAATGACTTCCAGAATGATGCTGTAAATGGGAATGAATTCAAGCAGCAGCCAAGAGACCCTACTCAAGGATGAGTGTTGGGCTTAATATCACGCTGGCCACTGCCACCCATAGATTCTCCTGTAATCCGCATTTAACATTTTGTCATGTTCTGATTCTGCAAACAAATGAGGAAAAATTGTTTTCTGAGATCATCAGGCAAAAAGATTGGCCTCTCTTTTCAGCAATCCAGAAAGCACTTCTGGAAGGGGAGGGTGAAGTCTGTAGTTACAAGCAGATTTCATGGGCTTTGGTGTCACTTCTGTCTGTCAGCCAAGGGTTGTTCCCTAAAGAAACACTAAAGAGATGTCTAAAATTTCTAGTTCATATAAAAAACAAAAGTAATGGGGAGTTTTGCAAAGTATTTTTATTCTGGGAGAAAGGTGCTGATGTCAGAGCATCTGCATCAGTCCAATCAGGCACCTCAGACACTGTCAAAATGCAGGTTCCTTGCAGAAGGTAAGAAAATTTCCAGAAAAATAAATAGGGAATGTTTCAGTGCCAAGGAAAGCTGGTGTTCACAGGGATCCTGTTTGGCTCTGAAGCATGTGCTGGGAAACTGCTGCAGGGAGGAGTCCTAGAGAAGGCTGGCACACTGGGGTGGGTCAGGCTGTGGCTCTCCACCATGGGAGCAGGGGAACTCAGAAGCTTGAAGAGGGATTTTCCTTCTACCTCTATGGCAGAAAGCCTAAATTGAGCTTTTGGGTTTTGAGCTCCCTGTTGAATTTGGATCTTGGAAATGCTGGGAAGTTATGCAGAAGTTTGGCTCTGGAGTCACAGATGTGGCATGAGTTTGCTGAGCCTGGCCGTTCCTGCAGCCATGGGGGTAGCAGGGATGTCCATTCCCAGAGCAACATCTGGGGGATTATTTCAGTGTGTTGAAGTTTCTCTGAATGGTAATTTCTCTGAATTTACTGTTCAGAGAACCAAGAAACGCTGAAAAGGGTCAGTTTGTCCATTTCAGGCTAAATGCACGTTTTAAGAGGCTGTTTATTTCCTGCAGACCAGAAATCCTGTTCTCTTATGAGTTATCTTCTTGTTTATTTCTCTGCCAACTTCACACCTGTAGCTGAGACCTCAGTGTAAACAAAGCTAAGGGAAACAAGCCAGCATGTCAATTCTAGCCTCGGCTTTAAACACTCTCTTCCTTTACTGAGTGTCACATCTGGCAGGGGCAATTACTACTGGTAGGACTATTATGGACCCAAATCTGAGTTGGGATGCTGACAGAAGAGCTCAGGATTAGCCCGTACTTCTGGGGTACAATGGCATTTCCTTTGCTGAAACAAAGGAAGTTCTTCCCCCTTCATTCTTGCACTTCCCTTCTAATACAAAACATCCTTTGCATGCACATAGACATTCGAAAGGTTTTTATGTTCAGGTCTGTGGTTGCTGAATTTGGCTGCAGGGTTTTGACTACAGCTGTTGGAAAGGAAAGTTGTACTGATAGCATTTAATTGTCTCTTGTGTTTATTATGCTTTGGTTGTTAGGGTGGTTTTTTTTTTAATTGAATTTATTCTTAAGGAAACCTGTTCACTTTTTATTATTGGTGAGATAAATGTGGGTTTCTAATTTATTAACAATTGTGCTAAGGCATTGAATTTCTGATTCCTGGGAGTTACTCTGCCACACAGCTTCATGCAGACGAGAACGTGGGACAGCCCACTTGCATGTCATCAATAGCACCAGTGCCCTGTCAGCACAGGGCTTTGGGGATGGCTGGGACAGGGCACAAGACCACAGGGGACACCTGGAGCACAGTTTCTGTGTCTGTAGAACCAGTCATCAGGCTGGTGATGGGAGAACTCAGGGCTTTTAAATCTGGTTCTACTCTGAAAAGCAGGCTCGGCCTAGTGGCATTTGTAGCCTCAGCAGATCTGCTGTGAATATTGGTGACAAAACCAGCTGTTGCTTCTGTTAGACCTGCAAGGCTTTTATGGAGAAAAGATGTACCGCATCCTATGGCAGCAAGGGGAGAATTGCTCATGGAGCCTTGCCCACAGTGGTGTGAGTGGGACTGGCATGTCCCCAGAAACTACCAGCAACAGGGTTCAGTGAGGGGAAGGCAATGAAAGGTCGTGATAAAACCACATAGCAGAGATACTGACCTGCTTGCAGAAATACTATAAGCCGTGTTATGCTTCTAAACCCAGATTTTCATCTCATTTTTGGGTAGAGCTTTCTGTCAAGTGGAAATGAATCCTCAGGTTGGAGAACTCATCAGAGGTAAGCAAGGCAGGCAGGATTAATTTTGGCAAAGAATCTAAGAGATGGAGCAGGAGAGATTGCGTTGGGTAGACAACAGCCTGGAGTTTCACACCAGTTCTCACCAGGGAAGCAGGAAGGAAGTGGAAAGTGGCAGGAGACAAAGGACAGCCTGGAGGTTAGAGAAGAGATAAATAGGGATTGTGAGAAATAACACAAGCAAAAAGGCTAATGATGGATTTATGTGAGGCAGGAAAGCTAGAATGGGGAGCAAAGCTGTGGCTTAACTTTGTCAAAGGCGACATGAGGGCCAGAATTTTCCAAGCGCTGCTCAGGGGAGAGTGGAAGGGCTGGATTGTCGTTGTGTGTGGATTTCTGCCCATGTCGTGCATGGCTGCATTTACATGTTTAGTTCTTCAACAAACTTCCACTTTAATGCAGGAATTGGCCACAACTCCTTAGCAGTGCCTCCACATGCTGGCCTGCAGGTAGGCAGAGAGCAGAAATCCAGGGTTGCTGTAGCGATAACTTACCCATTGTGGGCTTTTGTACAAGAATACTTTGAAGCTGAGTGATACATCAGCACTTCTTTCAAGGAAATTGCCAAATGCCTTTACTACAACACTACCCCTCGCTGCTGGCATCGCGGCTGCCCCTCTGTGTTTACAGGCACCGAAGACACTTTGACCACTTTGTCTTGATTTCATATCTGCAACTATGAAAGTACGGATTCAGAATTTCTTGCTCTCTGCGAGGGGACAATGCCCTGAGCATCCTTTAAGAGTATTTAAGGACTTTGACTGAGAAATGTGCATTTCCACTGAATTTTGTCTCTAAACACGAGGCCCAAATATACCCACGAGTCGTTCCACTCCACTATAACTGTGTTCTTTCTGTGGTCATAATTACCGGGGGGAAAGGGGCCGTGGAGGTTTGCGGTGCCTCCGTGGAGCCGCCTGCGGCACTCGAGGCCGTGCTGGCAGAGGGGGCTGCTGCCAGCTCCGCACCGTGGAGCTGGCAGCGCCTGTGCCCCTGTTCTTTGTGGGGCCACGGGGCCGGGATCCCCACGGGGCTGAGGCAGCGGCTCCGAGCTCGGCGCTCTGATGAGCATCGCTGCTGTCACCCCCGTGGGATCGTTTGCAGCGCCCGCTACCCGAAGGAAAGGGGCTAGCAGCGTTTCTGTGTGTGTAACCCTCTTCTTTGGATGCCGTCAGCGCAGTTTGTTGGGGGGCTTTAGGAGGTTTTGTCCGTGGCTCGTGTAACGCCCTGCTGCGCGGTGGGGGCGAGAGCAGCGCGGCGGCCGCCGCTCGGGGTGGGTCCCCTCTCTCGGCCCGGGGGACAGACGTGCACAGAAACTCCCGTTCCAGAGGCAATTCCTATTCCAGAGGCGATTCCCACCCGGCGGGGAGCGCGCGTGGGGCGCACAGCGCGGCCGCCCCCGCCCCGCGGGCGGCAGGTGGCCCCGACCCCCCGCCGGCGCCGCACGTCACTTCCTCGCAAACTTTCTTTCCCCGTAGCAGCTCCCTCCGCCAAAGTTGCCGGCGGCGGCCGCCCGGGCCGGGGAGGGCGTTGGGGGCCGGCCGGGCATGCCCGGCTCCCTGCGCCCGCCGGGGCACGGCCGGGCCGCCGCGGGCCGCCCGCGGCACCGTTAGCGCGGGGCGGCGGAGCCATGGCCCGCGACTGCGCCGCCCGCAGCCTGGACGGCATCGACCTGGCGGCGCTGCGGGTAAGGAGGGGGACGGGGGGGCTGCCCCGCGGCGGGAGCTGAAACCCCCTGGGTGACACCCCGACCCCGCTCCTCGCCTGTGTAGGGCTGCGCGAGGGCTTCGCCCCGCGGTTGTCGCCCTTTGTCGGAGGGGGTTTCGCTGGGAGAGGCGCCGGTGCGGCGTGCGGCGGCCGCGGGACAGCGGCGGGGACAGCGCGGCGGTGCCGCCCGTGCCCGCGCAGGGAGCGCAGATGCCCGAGCGGCGGCCGAGGGTCGCGGGCTCCTCGCGGGGAGCAGCCCCGGGCGGAGCAGCCTCGGGGCTCCCCCGGTCCCGCAGCTCGCGGGGTGTGGAGGTCGCGCTCCCTCCTGGAGCGATCGTCCCGCGGGAGCGCTGCGCTGCCCGGCCGGGAGCGCTTCACCGGAGAGGCGCGTTCCCCTGCCAGGGTAATAAATAATTCCTGCTGACGTTCCTAAAGGTGTTGAGAATGCTGTGAAGAGAAAACGATTGAGGAATTAGGATCTTCTGGAAGGAAGTGTGTGCGGGGGGGTTTGCCTTTTTTTGGTCGAGGTTTAGATTTTTTTATTTTTGTTCTCCCAAAGCTAAAAAAACCAGCATTCACCTAGTTTGCTATGAGTTTTTATGGTTATCCTCTTGTGTTTTGGGGTTCTTAATGTAATCCAAACTTTGGCCACGTTAAAAGCCGTGCTGTCAGTGTTTCATATTCACAGACAGGGCTGGGTACGATGCCCCCGAGTTCCACTTTGCCTTTTTACATAGAAGCTGACCACCTAGCAACCCTTCCAACCCAGGCAGGAGCACTCTCAACAGAAGAAGAGGGAAGAGTTCAATTGTGGCAAAAAACAGTCATCCCCAGACAGTGAAACCAAAGCAGCTACTTTCTAAAAATATCAGGAAAAAAAAAAAGAGGGCTGGGAGAAGCCTTTGCAATAATCACATGGCGAGGAGGGTGTTCCAGACCAGAGGCAAAAAGAGGAAAGGCAGCAGGGACAGTAAAGTTTGTGAGAATGGCAAAAGGCTTCTGGCTAGGCAAGCAGAAGTTTAACCTGGCTCTGATCAGGGGTGTAAGGCAAAGTAATGCAAGTTCTTCTTTAGAGCTTTAACAGATGAATCTCATCTCCTTAAATAAGTAAGAAAATCATGTAAGTTTGAAAAAGAATAATGCTGCAAGGCAGACAACAGACTTTGTGTCAGAACTGTCTGATTCAGAACCTCTGAAGGCTGAGAGCATTGCAGGTTTCGGCCTCGACAGGACAAGGGACAAATGGCGCCTTTTGGGGGAAACTTTTTAAGCACTCAGCAGCCTTATTTTGGGGGTTGTGCTTGGTGGGAAATGAGAGGCAGGTGAAGCTGAGCTGTGGAAATTATTTAAATACAGGTGCCTTACTTTTGCCTTGTCTGAGGTGTTCCTGGCCCCAGTGGGAGCTGCTTGGTGCTGTTCTGCTCTCACCAGCTGCAGGGAGGTATGACTGTGATTGGCGTAATTTTCAAAGTGCATGAGCTGGCATTGCTCCTCTACAAATGGGTGCTTGTCAGGGCTGGAAAGAAGGGGGGCTGTAGTTTCCTAATGTTGCTGGAGCATCTTGCTGGGGTGTTCTGCAGGGCTAAAAAGCCCCTGAACTCTGCGTTACATGCTGAGGTGCAGAGGTCCTGTAGAACAACTTGTGCTTCAAACTCCTGTATCTTCTTTAGCTGCAGAGATGTGAAAAGTGCAGTTTGATCAAGCTCTTGCTGTTTGTGTTGCTTTTCATTCTGCTGCGGGGAGGAGATGGATGTGGCCTGGGTGCCTCTGGGTCAGCAGTCTTGCTATTGCCTCCTGAGTGCTCTGCAGATGACTTGCAGGAAAGCAAGGTGGCCACCATATGGTACAATGTATTACGGTTATTAACCTTAAAGTGATGAATGTTCAGGCCAGGATTTTGGCATCTACCAAAGGGAACCTAGCAATTTGGCAGGTGCTGGCTGGTGAAGGGTTAGCTGGACCATGGGGCTTAAATGGTAGCTGAGAGGAAGCACTACATCAAAGATGATACCTAACTCCAAGATAATTAAGAAGTTGGCCCATTGTGAAAAATGCCAGCATTTGCTGTGTGGTATCCAAGCAAACAAGGGCAATCCAAGGACCAAAGTCAGAGCCCATATTAATATCCTTTATGACTCTTAACAAGGCTTGGTTCACTATGGTGTCCTGATTAAAACAAGAGAGATGGCCAAGTATTTTGGCTGCACTCAGAACTGAGGCGGCTTGAGATCTTAATGCTCAATTGGCTAGCAAGGGCATGGGAGGATTTTCACTGTATTAAAGTTGATGCTAATATTTATTTAGATAATTGTTTGAGTTTTTCCTAGAGTGTCAGCAACCATTAGAAGCAAACTATTAGGATGCTAAATCAGAATGAAATTGATTGGAGGAGGGAAGAAAAGCTGATTTTGAGGCACCTTAGATTAACCATATTTGCATAATAAATAAGCTTAGAGAAGAAGAGTGAGGACAGAGCACACATTTAAGTGAGAGGGACGGTTGCAA
Organism: Pseudopipra pipra; assembly: GCF_036250125.1. Lineage (NCBI taxonomy): Eukaryota > Metazoa > Chordata > Aves > Passeriformes > Pipridae > Pseudopipra > Pseudopipra pipra. The sequence goes on from NC_087561.1 coordinate 9,890,622, forward strand.
ACTTGGAGTTGAAAATGCAGTTTAGGTTCCTCTGGGTTTCTCTGCACTGTGAGCAGTTCTCAATTCAGCAGTGCTGCTTTCTGCAGGAAAGGTGGGGAAATGGGGTGCTGCTTGTGCTTCCCACAGAGTACAGTAGATATTGTGCACGGAAGGCCTTGTCTGGAAGAGTTCCTCAAAGAGCTGCTCTGAGTTTCACTGCACGGACCACGTGCAACCCACAGCACAGTTCTGTTTGGAGGTTCCACGTGAAGCACAGATTTGTACCACCCACCTGTTGCTTTAGAGGTAGCGATGGATTATTTGCTGACTTTTGCTCCAATGAAGCAAAGTCTATGGCTCATTTATATCCAGACTAGAAAAAGAAAATTGAAGAAAGGAGAAGAAAGCAAAACACTTCACAGAGATCTCAGTGTCGTAGGCATTCTTATGCCTATGCCTGACTCCATATGCAAGGGTTCCCATTGATTTTGTTTAGTATGAGGGCTTTTGGAATTGAGAGTTGAGTCTAGAAGGCCATGCCTTACTAACTTGTTTTAAAAATAAGAGACAGAACAGATCTTGATCTGGTTTATGCATTGCTTTTTAAAAAAGTCTTGTGAGGTTGACAGTCCTGGAAGTGTAAGATTAAAACTCACTTAACTTAAAGGCAAAACCAACTGAACTCATTAGTACTTTCAGCTGTGGAAATCTGGGCTCTGTTGCACTGAAAGCTATTGCCATTTATCATTACAGTTGTGCCAGTAAAGGCAAAATCTGCTCAGAAAAAAAAGCCTGTATGTTTCCACTGGGATTTTGTTGAGGTAAACGTTTCCCTATCAGATATAACGAAAGTATTACTTATATTAAAAGATGAACATAGAAATGGAGTGGAGAAGTAGCTGGATACCTTTAAAAAAGGATTTTTTGCGACCAGGGTCACTGAAATTGTACTTCTGAGATTGTTTTTCTGTATCACATTCCTCAGCAGTACCAGTAAGCATCAACTGACATGACAGATTGCTGAAACAGATGTGGTAAAACTGACACATGGAGTTAATAATATTTTATATAAATCTCTCTATGATACCATAGCAAGAAATGAGTGGACTGATAAATGGCTTAGCCAGAAACGAAGAAACTGGTCTCTTGAGTTCTTAATGGTTTTATATAAATCTCTGAGTGAGTTTTAACTGAAGCACCAGATTTTTTTAATGTGCTCAGTCATGCAGGAGCAAACATTGCTCGTGCCTTGCAACAAGATGGTCTGCCTGTACCTGAGGGGCTGCAGCATCTCATTGTTGGAGGAGGACATCTGCTGCAGGGGTTGGTTTTTGAGCAACTGATGCTATACTAGGAGGGTGGAAATTGGTTCATGTGTGATGGTACACTGATCATCTGACTTCATGAATCTTTTATGTAAATTAACAGCAATCTAGTTTGGGTTCGAAGCCAAGAGGTCAATACACGAGTCAAGTTCACTTTGTTATGTTTGCAGAGCAGGATGGTTGAGTGTTCTCAGCCTGCCTGTGGTGTTATGGTTGTCTGGGATGGTGCATTTCCCTTCTGTAAGGTAACGGGGCTCAGATGCTTTATATAGTAATTCTTTCAATTCTCTAGTTTAGGTTTTTTCCTTTGTTACACATTGCTGGTGCCAAGTGTTTCATGGCAGAGGACAGCATCTTAGCCTCCAGGCTAGCTCAGTGTGGGACGGCTTAGGAAGCCTGGAGGTTTTTCCTTATTCTACTACTAAACTGAGCCAGCAGTTGAATTCTTGTATTTTTCACACACTTTCATTTATTTGTTGTATCTGCTGTATTGCCATGCAAATCTTCACTGAGTTATTTTGTGTATAGAGTTTTGAGCAACTTGACTGAAAACTTTAATATTAATGCATTTCTTATACTGTGGTTTGGCAATTTCCCCTTTAGTGTGTAATGCAGATCATTAGGAGATGTACCACAGACGTTTCATTTTGATTGTGTACAATTTCTCTCCCATATGAAGTGGTTGCTTTAATGCAAATAATGTTGTTTCTTCTGCTTTTTTCAGGATCCTGCGGGAATATTTGAACTGGTGCAGGTTGTTGGAAATGGAACATATGGACAAGTCTATAAGGTTTGGATGCATCTTTAAATTATGATGCAGTTCTTTATAAAGCTGTATTTCCTAAGGCAGAATGAGCACCATTTAAGAAGGTGGACAATATTGTTCCAATAATAACCTGGTTTATCTTGCTGTCTTTTTTCTGTGTAATGCAAAATGTTGTCACCTATGAAACTGTGCCCCTTCCTTCTGTCCTGTTTTCATGTCTCTGCTGCTGCAGGTCACATAAATGTGTTGGCTTTTGTACTGACTTCCCTATGCCCTGTGTTTTTTTGTGTCCTGCAGTTATTTTCTCATTTTCAAAATTATTAAATAGGTGTCTGGCACAAATTCACATCAGTGATGGCTGAATTTGGCCTGGATTGAGTGGAGCTCAAGACTCAAACAGCAGTGCTCTTCAAGATGCATCAATTAACTTTGCCCTGCAAGCAGGCAATGGTGTCTTTGATTTCCATCATTATCATGTTTGCTGGGATATCAAAGCAGAACCCCCAGTCCAGAGACTACAGCAGTTAATGTTGTTTGCCATAACATAGTACTGTGTACACTGTGCAGTGCACACCTTCGTTTAGTTGTAAGAACTAGCCTAGAAGTGTTCTTTCAGTGTGAAGCCTTCCCTGAAAAGGTGAAATAGATGTGATTAAATAGGGAACTGAGTCTGTGTTGTTCCCATTTGGAGAATGAAGACAGAGGAAGGAAAAGCCCGTGCTGCTGAACCCTTGGAGGTACACCAGAAGAGTAGTGGCACTGGAGTGAGTTGTCTGGTCTTGCTTCTCCCTCAGGTCCCACTGCTGATAAATCCCTGTGTGGCAAGTCCCACTGTTGGTGCAGGCTCTTCGTGCTTTGATCCCTACTGCAAGAGGAATGCAGAAGGGACCCTGGTGTAGCAATGCAGGACAGTTCTTTCTCCAGTGCCTGTGCACTGAGTACATGCTACATTTTGGTGTCCATCCTCTGGTGGCAGATCTGCTGTAATTACATTTTGCTTTCCCTTTCAAGCTATGGATACTCTTTCAAAGGTTCTGGAAATGTTTTACAGAAGCAGTTCTGGGAAGTTTGTGTTTTCCCATACTACCCTTTTTTTTTTATGTCAGAAGCAGGATCTTTCTCATGTAACTCTGCAGTGGCTAAGTCTTTGTTGTTTCTGAGGTTGTCATTCAGATACTGAATTTACTAAATTAAAAATAGAGGCTTGGGGGTTCACATGGACAGATTAGAAGCCAGGAAACATTCAGGGGTCCTGCTGTCAGTGTAATCACAATTTTCTGTCTGTAAAAAGATCCCAGAGCTCCTGAAGTTCTGTGAAATAGTTGCCTTTCTTTTTGTATCTGGATTTATTTTATATTGGGAAAGAAAAATTTCAGTCCAGTCATATTTTAAGGATGTTGAGAGTGAATCAGCTGCTTAATCATAGCAGAAACAGGAAGGAGCAACATAGTTTGCTTCTCTGGTGCAGAAGAAAATATTTTGAGCTGTCGTGTAGCTCACTAGAATGTTAGTTACCAAAATGTGTAAGAAATATTGACAATGACAATTCAAAATTGCACCTAAAGGCTGCTCTCCACTGAGCATGCAAGAGACCAGGGTCTGGCAGCTCTGGGAGATGAGTGATTTGAGTCTCAGCTCATTCTGCATTTGGACTGGCTGGAACATTTAAGCAAGGCACTGAGAGAAAGGGTGTAACAAGGCTGAGGGCTCTGAGGGGAAGCTTTGTGCACATGCATCATGCACTGGAGGCATGGTGGACTGTGTAACCCTGGCTCCATGCAAGCACACCCATAACTAAGGCTTTGCTCCTGCAAATACGTGTGATCGCTGAATGTGGGGTGTTCTGTCGAGGCTTGCTGAGGGGATGGAGCTGCTCTTTGCAGGAGGATGGCAGTGAGCTGTGCAGTTGAAGAAGACAGATGATGACAGCTGAGCTGAACAGGTACAAAAAGCATACTCCACACTGCTGGCAGTCTCTGTTGTGAACAGTTTTCCAGTGTGTTTGGAAATCCTCCTGCAGAAGATGCTGAGTTGAATGTGCTCAGGTGGTATCTTGCTTCGTGGTGTCTCCCTAGTGCTGGCCTTGCAACCAGAGCAAATGTCTGTTTTCTCTGAAGGAGAACAGCTGCAGTGGAACAACTGCTTCTGCAATGGCCATGAGAAGCTGGGCTGTGATATTCACTTTTCTTTTTCACTTCTGTGTAGTATGTCATCTGATCTATATAATGGATCTGATAGATTGAAGGGATGGAATTTTGGGATAATTTTGTAGTTTGTCTATTATAGGCTTGTGATCATAAATAAGTTATAAAGTAATCTGTTATCCACATCCCATACTCATATCATTAGAGCACGTTTTGTTTCTTTCTCTGGAGGTGTCAGAATCTTCCATATGTTCAGACACTACGCATAGGAGTTTGCACATAATCAAAGAAAAACTTATTTCAGGCTAAATAACCTATGTCCAGAATTACTAAATTACTTTGTTGGCTGTGAAGATGATTCATATTTTAATATATGCAGCTCCATAAAAGTGAAAATAAATTTTTGAGGATTCATCATTAGACTTGGAAAACAATGTTTAGCAGTTTTATTGAAGGAGAGTATTACTCATACTGAATTATTCCAGACCAGTTCCAGTTCAGTGTCTTTTAAAATTAAATGGAAGAGGTATAAATTGTACACATGATAATGTTAGAGCTGTGTAGGAATGTTGTAAAGTTGGAATTTGCATATAATAATTGACTAAAAGCGAGAAGGTTTTTTGACAACTTATGAAGTAGTAGGATGTAAATATGCCAGTTCTGGCAACTTCAGCCTTTTGTAAAGATGAATTAGATATTAAAAAAATCAGGTGGTACCCGGAAGTCATGAGACTTAGTCTTCGTTACCTCTTGAAATGACAGAGCTAACCATCATCTAGTGATGGTTTCCAGGTGCTGAAATCTGAAGAACAGCACTGTGTAAGAGGAGATTCAGAATAATGCCATGGAAGGTGGTGGCAGAGGGTCGTCGCTGAAGGCAGTTGGAAATAGTGTGTTTGCTGGTGGTTGGAGAAATATGAGTATTGTCTCTTTCATGCCTTTGTTCTCCAAACCTTGGAGAGCTGGAGACTGTGTCCAGTCTCTGCACCACCTCCATTGAGTGCAGACGGGAAAGAGAAGTTTCCGAACATGCCATGCACTACTTTTCGCAAGGGCTGCCCATCCTCCCAGAAACCCATGAGACCAGGGACCACAGAGATTGCGGGGGGATGTGGGATTGCTCTCCAAAGTATGAGAGTCAGCATGTTGGAGGTTTTTTTAGAGCTGCTGATCATTAAGGACCTTAAGACAGGGCAGAGCAAAGTGTTGGTGTCATCTGGGAGGAAGTGAGATGGCTGAAGGTGTTACCTGCCAGTTCTTGGGATCTGCTTCTTCCCTGGAAGTTCCAGTTGCCTTGGAACTCTGTCTCACAGGCTGCCTGGGGAACCTTGAAATGGCTGTTGTTTGGGATGGCAGTAAAACTGCAGAAAACTATCTAGGGGATTTATAAACACCTTTTTTTTTTTATTTCCTAGTAGTTGCTACTATTGTGACATGGTGCGATGTTAAAGCTGGAACCTTTGAAAGCATCGTGAAGCTAACGCCCCTGGCTGTGTGGGCTGCTCTTAGTGTGCTTGTGGGGGTATCTTGCAATGTAGGGTGTGGCTGTTGAGACCTGGCACTGTTGTCATTTGAGTAATTCTTTGCCTACTCCCATTACCCCCAGAAGTTTAACTGTATGGATGCCTTGTTTTCTTCCCATGGTTGGACTCTGTGGGTCTGAAGCGCTGGATAGTGAATGTGCATCACCCTTGATGTGGAACAGTTGTATCTTCGTCTGTGCTTGTGCATTTAGTAATAACTGAACTGTAAGTTTGAGGGAAATGAAATATTTTTTTCGAAGATTTCAGCTGTTAGTTTCATATTCTTTGATCAGAGGTGTGTCTTCTATAGGAGCCTGTTAATGGATTTTCTGTCTTACGATTTTCAATGCAAGGTCATCTTTCTGCTATTAAAGGGGGAAAGAGAGACATGGAGCCAATTGAGGTGGTTGCCATTTTTGAAGTGTTTAGGTCACACAATTCCTCTTGAGCTCTGGAAGAGGCTGTGATAGTCTGAGTTTATAGCTGCTTTGTTTTTTAAGTTATCAAGATAAAGAGGAATTGCTCCTAATCCTACTCATTCAGCCATGCTCTGAGAGTCCTCTTCCTTCTAAAAAAGTTTTCATGGGCCAAATGAGGTCAGCAACAGCATCTGTGCAATCTGCTTGCTTTCTGGTTTCGAGAGGCACCTGATTGGGGCTTTTGTCTTCCTTTGTTTTAATGATGTGGATTAGCCCTCTCCTGGGCTCAGCATTTTGAGTGGCCTAGGGAAGGAGAGGTCAGTGTCTCTGGATAGTTCCAGGGGCTGATGTTTTTTGGCATATGATCTTGCAGGCTGACGATAAACCCTGACAGATTTGCAGCTGCTGTGTGTTCAAAACGGTTGTATTTTTAAGGGAGTCTGAGGGCACAGAGAACTTGAGAGAGGTGCTCTGGTTTGGGACTGTGAGAGTCTAAGGGGGAAAATGTGGTTTCCCAGTAATGATGAAGCACTGATGAAGAGGCAGTGCTGTTGCTGAGGTTTAGCAAGGGTGGAAGCAACCCTGCCTTCTTGTAGTGCCTCTACACAGCTAATATTTTTATTTCTATGCAGTCACATCAGAATTTGTGTACAAAAAGGAAGCAGGTCTGAGTAAGGAAGTGTATGGGATTTTGGTAGGGTTTTTTTTTGAACACAGCTGCTTCTTGGCGTTGAATTGTTCTTCAATTGCTGACATGAGTTATCAGTTACTTTGCTGTTCATGTACAGTGGCAGGAGTGTAGTGAAGCATAAATGTGACTTTTCAGTTTATCCTAAACAATTTGAAAGTCTGCTAAGCTCTTCATAATTCATTTCATTGAATGACTGGCTGAAAAACTTGAGACCAAGTTGGGAGTGGCAAGGGGAAGCAACATATTTTTTTTGAGACTGGGTACTGCCTGGAAAGAATCATTGGACCGTGCTAAGTTATGAAGTGTTGTAGTCTGTGGACTTTATTGAAAACCTTAATTGATGGTAACACCTCAGGCAGTGACTGGAAGCATAAATGTAAGAAACTTTACAGTTATGTTCAATGTAATCCAGATGGTGAATGTGTATAAGATGAAAATTTCAAAACTGTCCCTTCTGTGGGTGGGTCAGGAGTAACCACCTTCAGAAGTTTGTGTCTCAGGGTTGAAATGCAATTTCAGAGTCTGTGAACCACCGCAAAGACGTTAAAAATGTCATGTAATCTTGGGTTATTTTGTTATCGTTTGTGGTCAGTTACAGTTTTCGAGCCAATCATAGTCTTCAAAGCACTGAGATTTTGATGAGTCAAGTTGGGAAATCAGTTGTACTATATAGAAATGACAAAATTCTACTTTCTGTTTCACTACCAGTTGATACAAGTGCTTGTTCATCTATCCATTTTCTTTATTTGGGGTTTTAGTAGCATAGCTGATTATCTTGTCCACATGAAAAACTAGTTAATTACAGTAGGCAGCAGTGTATAAAGACATGTTGCTGCAGTGTAGAGGATGGAGTCAACAACTTATTGTGCAGATCCTTGGTCCACCAGTGCAAGCAAATAATGGAGATGTTCTGCTACTTCTGGCAACAGGGATCTCTTTCAGGAATAAGTCTGAGCTTAATATGTGCTACTGCCATTGTAATAAAATGCTCTGAAATGCTGTGGTGCCTATGAACAAATTGCCTTGAAAACTGAAGCATGCATGGCTGTAATACCATTAATACACTGGAGAGATGTGAGTTGGCATTTCAGCGCTTAACTTCTTCAGGCCTCTGATTTTTAATAGCACCCGTGAAGTGTGCATACTGCTAGGTGTGTTTCTTCCTCTTCTCTAAGTTGTTGCAACTCTGAAACACACTCTCATAAAGGTCTCCTTAAGGCTTCCACACCACCATTTTCCTTTTCCTTCCCCATCAGAAGAAATGTGGAGTTGGCAGTGCACTCGTGATGCAAGGAGGGCAAACCATGCCTTGAACTGTGTCAGCAAGAGCACAGCAAGCAAATCAGGGGTTGTGATTATTTCCCCTGCTCTTGTTAGGCCACACCTGGAATGCAGTGTCCCATCTTTGCTCTCCCAGTTCCAGAGAGACTTTGGGAAACAGAGAGGATGAAACAAAGGGCCACTAAAACATTTAGAGGGTTGAAGAAGGAAAGGCTGAAGGAAATGGACTTTTTCGACCTAGGGAAGAGAAGGCCAGGGACAGTTTAGTTAGTCTTCAAATGCTTCAATGATGGTTTGTGTAGAAGATGCACAGGACTAATGTGGGTTGCTCAAGAGAAATTCCATTTGGATGTAAGAAAAAAAATTCTGTACTGTGAGAACAAGTCACAATTGAAATAAGTTTCCTAAGGTGGTGGTGGAGTCACCTTTGTTGGAAACATCAAAGACTCTTAGATATTGTCTTGGGTTAACCTAAATTAAGGCCCTGCTTTCAACAGAAGGTGAGACTGTATGTTCCCAGAGGTCTTTTCCAATCTTGATTTGAGTACAAGACATATGAATCTCAGTGGAGAGAACACACCTACTGGATTGTGAATGATTAACTTGGAGGATAGAAAAAAAAAGTAGGGGAAATCACTTTTATTGAGATATAGATATATATATATAGATATATAGATATATATATATAGAGATATAAAATAAGTAGTATATGGTATGTATTCAGTCATCAGAGCCAGGAGCATTTTAGTGCTGGGGTTTTTTGGCGTTTGGGGTTGTTTTCTTTTTTCTAAATCTTGGCTTCCCTGCTTATTTGCATGGCAGTGCCAAACTGTGTTCAGTACTGGAATTTAAAATAATGGATCATACATGCGAAATTAATTAGCAAATTGTGAAGTCCTGGTTCTAGTTAGTGAATATTTCAGAGGAACTCAATTAAGATTCTTAAGAGTGAGACTAGTTTATCAAAAATAGAAGAGTAAGGATGTGAGAAAACCTCTCAGCTGTGGAGTGCCTCTATACAATAAAGGCTCTGACTGAACAGAGCAGTGTACAATAATTAGATGTGCCATATCAGCCATTAGAGAGTAGTAAAATACTTGCAAATAATTTGTTGGCAGGCCTAGTGCTTGCAGCTCCTCCATGTTTTGGACCTGAAAGTCCATATGGGAGACTACAAAGCATTTTCATCCTAAACTGGTGGCATTTTGAGCTCACGTTGCATAACACCTCAGATTTTGGCACTGGGTCATGCTATTTTGAAGGTAAGGGAACATGCTAAAAATGGTGATAATGTGAGTACAGTAGGAAATAGTTCAAGCTCTTAATTCCCTGCCCAAGCACTTTGCTGTGCTTGAAGCATCTCACTAGTGACATTGATTTAAGTACTCCTGAGTGCTCAGTACTATCCAGAATCGTGCCAGCATGAAGATACACATCAGAGTGACCAGAGCGTCACGTGTCTGAGTTTGCAGTATATATATTGTGACCCTGTTCTGAAGGAAGAGTTTTATCTCTGTGTTGAGCGTGGTCTCCAGTACTCCTGTACCAGTAGTGCTTTGTTACAGGTGTCACTGGAAGATCCAGCAGCAGAAATGTTGGTCCACAGAGAGGCAAATTCTCCCACTGAGGTCTGTTTTCCGTGGGTTGGATGTCACGCAGCATTTCCAGTATGCCCAGACCAGTGATTGTGCACAGTGGGGCTGCTCACTTTAGCTCCTGTTTCACTTCAGCAACTTGAGCTCTGAAGTCTCCTGCTAAGGTGTCTGCTGCACTGGCACTGTGACCGTGAGCTCAGGCTTGGTTGAACTCCGTCCTACCTCTGACTCTCCCCCTTTCACCTTTTTCTGTTTGCCCCAGTACCTGATCAGTCTCTCTGGTGAATTTTTCTCCTTCAAGTAGAAATGATGCTACTTGAACTGCAGAATGCATCTGTAGTTCATTTTGCCCTGAGTTATGTATCTTCACTGCAGAGTTGAGCTTGCATTAACTTCTCTCAGTCAGCCTGGCTGTGTGAGAGCAAGCATGCCATGAAGTAATACTGTAAGAGCAGCTGTTGAGCTGCAGCTGTAGAGAGGTAATTTTTACTCTGGGAGCAGTTAAAAGCACTACCATGCTTTTGCCAGAAATGTTTTGTGTGTCCTCCGTACTTGAGCTTAGGGCAGTGCTTGGGATGGTACCGGAGCAAGCTGGTGGCAGCAGCCAGCCCTTTGTCCAGTGTTGCTTTTCTGAAGCAAACAGAAGTAAATAGTATTAAAGATTTGGCTTTGTTTGTTATTTGGATGAAGTTGTGAGCCTGGTAACTTGTCCTGCAAACGACGTACTGATTTATGGCTGATTAAAGGTTGCACAGAAGTCTGCCAAGTCAGTCTGTTGGTGCTGGGGATGAGGAGTGTTGGAACAAGAAGGATGTTCCTTGGGCAGTAAGAACAGATGCAAGTCAGCTCCTTGTCCCATCATAATGAAGTTTCCATTAAGTGGTTTGCAATTCTATTGCATCCAGTTTCTATTGGATCGTAGTCTGATTGGATTGGATTGGATTTCTATTGGATTCTAATCCAATTTCTATTGTAAAATTCATAAATGTGATAAAATTATGCATCTCCTGTCTGGTATTCAGCTGTTCTCAGGCTGCTGGCCAGCGGTAATTTTCTTGGCCTGTGCAGACCTGTGAATATGGATATTGGGAATAAAATTCAAGAAGAAACTATTTTTCAGCTGTTTGCAGTATACTTTATTATTTTTCAAAGCCCTTGTGTGTTATAAGTCTGCCCTTGTAACTTACTGACTTTGTGGGATTCCCGAAAGGTTTTCAAGATTTGCTTTAGAAGCATCTTTTCAAAGGTTGTTTCTTTCCCATCCCCTTCTTCCTCCCCATGAAAATATGAAGTTTTAGTAACTTCTGACATCTTTAGAGAGCAAGCAATCCAGAAGACACACTTTGTAGCAAACTGTGACCTTTTCAGTGTCCTACACAAATAATGTTATTAGTTCCTGTGTAACAGCTGGCATGTGATCTGTGGCAGTGCCTTTAGGTGCTCCTGGCACATAAGAAATACACTTTTTCATGAAGGTAGGAGAGGGGGTGGGCAGCTGTGGCTCAAGAGATCTTGCTACTCTTCGTTCCTCTGCTTCTTGTCATTGCTAAAAAACACGTGAATTTGCTGGAAATGGAGCTGTCCTTAGGAGTGTAGCTGTGAAAATGGAGCCAACCCTTGTTTTTGTAAAGCATCTTAGGGTTCTGGTTGAGAGGAATCAGTGTGCTTGTGGAGGTGATTTGTGAGAATTGGTTAGCAGCCACTTACTGAACAACATGCTGTTTGCAAGCAGTTTCACTTGAATCCAAACATGAGTTCAACAGAACCCTTAGTGGGAAAATTTCAAGAAATTAGTTGGCTTTCATTTTCAAACTTTGCTTTAGAAACGTCAAAACAGTGCATTTAATTTGCTTCATTGGAACATGCATTTCAGTTTAGCAGGATGTTTAATATTTCATAGATTGTCTTTAGTACTGCATACTTGGGGAAAAAAGTACTATCATACTGAAATAATTTGGCATTAACAAAATAAATGTGAGTAATAATGTGAGTTCTTCTGACTTTCCATTCTGTGAGGAGTGTTTACCACCAAAAGTGAGACCGATTGGAAACTACTGACATTTTGTTGATGTTTACTGATTACTGGAATTTACTAAATTCTATTTTCCGAATGTGCAGTTGCTACATCTGATATCAACTTTTTTAATGCAATTTTTTCTTATATCTCTTTTGTTAGAAGTGTAAACATTTAGAGGAAAAGGGCATAAGAGAAATGTGTGATGGCCTTCTGAAAGGAAAATTCCTCAAGTTCAGTAAAATATAGATATATTTCTTCTTTATTATGCTGAATTTTAGCATGGCTTTTTCCCAGTATTTAAAAGTAACAAAAGAGTAACTAGCTTACTGATTATCTCTGCTGTAGTAGATTTGTCTACTTTTGTTTCACTCTTGGCTTTAAACCTGTGAACAATTATACTAAAATATGCAACAAAACCAACATAAAATAAATATGCATATGACTTAGATAATGGATTCTCAAATGTATTATTTATACAGATTGTTCATAATGTTGTCTTTTTATATGGAAAAAGGAAAGAGCTAGCAAAAAATGTTTTTGCTTTAATATTTGCTTTTTGCAGTCTAGCATGAAATATTTATCATAACAGGATTCTTGCAAACATTCTGCCCCCAGAAGCCAAATCATATCAGTAGATATCTGATTGCCCTTTATTAGTAAAAGTTAGGTATTGTGAGCCAGCAAACCCTCCTGCTTTGAAAATCAGATTACTGTGGTGGAGTCTTCCAGTTTTCCCTGTGTGTGCATTTTGACCTGCAGAAGAGGACAGGCAGTGCCGGTACATGACTGGGGTGCACCAGACCATTCGTCCTGTGGGATCCCTTTCTGATGAGGGGTGATTTGTTTCCAGAGACGTTACAATACGTTTTGTCATCTCTCCCAGTGGAAGGTGGCCAACTTTTGCAGGCAGGCACATTAGCAGTTGGGGCACAGGGTGTGCCCAGTGAACCCAGCAGTTGGGAATCCTGGGATGGCTTGGACGTCGTGGAAGGGGTACATGCCAGTGAGTGTGGTGCACTCAGGGCACACTGGGCTTTTTGTGCATGTGCAGATCAGACTAAGTAGGTCTGACGTTTCCCAAATGCGTTGAGCCCCCAGCTCACATGCTGCTGGGTAGGTGTGCACGTGCCCAGGGCATAGCAGATTGCTGGATGCCCAGTTGGGATGGTTTCCTTGGCAGAAAAAGAGGTTGCACATGGAGAAGCTGCATGTGTTGTAGCGTGCTCTCCATAAGTATGCCTGAAAATGAAGAAAGGATGAAGGAATAAGGAGGTGCACTAACTTTCCTTTCTTCTGGACACTTGAGAGTTTTTCAGTCAGAACTGTTTTGAATAGAGGAAATTGCAAAACAAAGGCTGGAAACTCAGGTCCCGAATCCCACAGGTTGGAGAATAAAGGTTAGGATTTGGGATTCACCCTCTCTTCCTTTCTTTGCATTATGTTGGTCTCTAGGTACCCACCTGATGGAAGACTTTGCATGGCCTGTATCCATGGCTTGCATTGATGGAGTTAAGAGTATTTTCATGTTGGCGCAGGAATCAGCACACACAGACACTGCATGAATGATCAGGTTTCTTCCTGTGTTTGCAAAGCACCAAGTGCATTCGTGAAGCTGTTCAAATAGTCACAGCAAGTTCCTGGTCAGGCTGTATAACATCATTTGGCTTCTGGCATCTGCCAAAGTCTCAGTTCTCTGATGAGGAGTGAAAGAAAATCACCTTATCAGCCCTGGATGATGGTCCAGGCCTGCGTGGCACTTGCCCTGTCATGCAGATGGAGTTTGAATGTTGTAGTGAGTACATTAAATACAACCTGGCTGTCTGAGCTTTTGTGGTTGCTGTATCCTGCATTCTTTACATTACTGAGTTCTGGCAGACCACTCCCTTTTGATGTTGTTAATATTAAAATAGTTTATTTGTTCTACAAAGGTATCCTTCTAGTCCAACTCTGACAGCCTTGACTGGGAGGCTCCAGGCACCTCTGCTGCCCTTGTGGTGGAGTCAGTGCTGAGCTGGACCAGGGCTGGACAGGGATTGTAGGTTCCCACTGGAGTTTGGGATGGAGATGACACTGTGCTCTATGAAGTGTGGTTCTTAGTGGTGTGTAAATGCTGCCTGGATTTCAGGAGGGGTTGTTCCTTCAGATTAGGGGAGCATATGCCAGCAGTGGGTTTTCTTTCCTTTCTGTCTTCCTTTATTGCCAAGTAAGTAGCATGAATGTCATCAGACAGTGCCCTATTGTCTAAGCTGTTCACTGTCAATAGCCATTGCGTGATATGAAAAGTCTCCAGAGACTTTATGATGCATTTTCATTCCCAGGAATCTTCTCATAAAATTGGGAGCATGACCAGAAGGAGAAATGGGGAAAGCTGCTGCCTCTGCATTTTTCCTCACCCCAGGGCAGGCTGCTGACTGTGCAATTCTCCAGGAGAATTCTGTTCAGGAGTTGGTTGTGATCTGATAAACCACGCCTGGCTCATGTCCTGTCTGCCAAGGAGGACATCCATGTTTGTGCATCAGTGCTGCCTGAAGGACCCTTAGCTAGCAAGCCGTGTTTGCAGTACATGAGACCACTCAGAGGGCTTTACATCTTGATTTTTATTATTATTATTATTATTATTCCCCCCCTGTACTGTGTTTGCCATCAGTGCAGCCATGCATTTCTGCAGATGTGCTTCTGAGGTCTCACAGTTCCAGCTCGTGTGCTCTGGACTGGGTCTGTGGATGCTGGTGTTGGTCTTTGACAGGGTGTGTGCCTGAACCCAGTGGTGAAGCAGAACCACAGCTCTCATGAGGTTTGACATAAAATAGTTTCTTACATTACTATTCTTGTCTTTTTTTCTCTCTCTTTTTTTTTTTTAATCTTGGTGAAAACAAAAGGAAGCTTCAGCAGGTAGGAGGTTGTTATCTTACCACAGAAGCATGTTCTCACTTACTGGTACAGTAAGGGCAAAACCACAAGCTGGACCCACCCCTGGCTATGTGCAGCATTTGCTGTCCCAATTAGTGATAAAACCCATGTTCTTATTGAATCCTGATACATATGAATATTAAACTTACTCCAGTCAGCTTTTTGATCAGTCTTAATTGCTGACTTTTCTAAAACAAATTCTTTCAAAAAGAAGAAAAAGCTAGTGACAGAAATAGACAAAAATTTCAAAAAAACTCAGCATTTATCTCTTTCTTCTATTAAAGACACTGTGAAAGTGTGTAGACAGAGATGGAGTTATGCAAAAGATGAGCATTTTGGAAAATGATGTCCAGTATCAGTGAAAAGGAAATGAGGAACAAACCTGATTCAGGCCAGTGAGCATGTCCACACTTAACAAAATGGAGCTGGAAATACATTTCTAATTAAACTGGGTCAAACTGCGTGCAAACCAGGTCTTTAAAAATAATTATTTGAAACCTCGTTTTTTCCAGTCCTTTGCACATGATGTCATTTGTTTGACCTACTCAAAGTAGATGTAAAATGCTAACAGTGGCATGATGGTGCTTTATGCTCACCCTGCACTCATTTGATTACAGAGTAAATGACAAATCCAAATCGTTGCAGGGGAGCCAGTCCCTAAAGGTGACTCAGTGACTAATTTCAGAACACCTTCTTATTAGGTAATTGTTTTTCTGTAACCCTTCTGTTACTGAATGTAGTTTCTTGCAGAAACGTGTCAAAAATAAGTATCTTCTGTAAGCCTGAGTGGTGCAAAGGTGAAAACCCTTTTGTAAGGTTAATGTTAAGAGTAGAGGAAAGAAACCTGTAAGTGCTGATGAGAGATGGCTTTGTTTATCAAGGTAAATTGTTTAAACTTCTTGGGTTTTGAGGAAGAATTAAGTGGTAAAACTAATAAAATGCAGTTGCTTGCAAATTTGTCCTTTTTGTGTCCTCCACATCTGACCCCAGCAGTCCCAATTGCTTTGTTGAGTCCTTTTATGTAGCACACACACCCGTGGCCCCCGTTTAGTCCTTTGCCACCCTTCTGATGTGGCACAGCAGCTGCTGCCTATGGCTGTCTGTGCCCTTTGAGCACAATCCCATATGCCCTGTTTTCTTAAGAAACCTGGCTAAGCTTCTGTCTTTGATAATGGAGGAAGGCTTGCAATTCCCTGCAATCCTATTTCCCCCCTGAACCCAAGGGTTCAGAAACTAGAAGGCAATGCAAAGCACTTGGGAGTTGGGTTTTCTGGTATGGTGTTTTCATATGCTCTTTCATTTATTTATTTATTTAAGAGAGTTTTGTTTTAAATAGAGACCTAGTTATTTAAATTTCTGTTATTTAAATATGTTCACTGGCAATGCTGTAGAGTTTTAGCTGACCCTGCAAAATTTTTCTCTGATGCGTAATACCAGATTTATCCTAAGGAGCAGTGAGCTCTTGGTGGTGTATTTTGGCATCTGGATGTGGATGACGGAATATGTAAAAGGAAGTTCTTCTAAAACTTGTGGATGGTTAAACTTTTTGAGTAAATTTTATAGTGACTACAGCTAGAACATGTTAAAAGCAGAGATGCTAGTTTTTAAAGCTTATATTATATATGTAAACCAGGAAGCTGCTGGCATTAGCTGGATGCCTTGTGGAATCTTTAGGTTTGTTTGCTGTTTTGTTTTGTTCTTTCTTGACAGCTGCTTTGTGATGTGATGCAGCTGGTTGCACAGCCTATTGCCATTACAAGGTAAAGGAAGCAGATAGGGTTCAGACCTTGGAAAACGAGAACTGGGTTTGAGACTGAGTCACAAGAAGGGTTCTGGTGCAGGTTCATTCATACCTGAGGTACCCTGGGCTGAGTCAGGGGATTTCAGTTTTGCAGTTTTGAATATTTCTATATATGTTTCTGTGCCTGTAGTTTTGTTCATAGTACTTTGGTTCCCATTGCATTTGGTGTTGAACAAATTCAGAGATGCCATTGCTGCCTGGGAAAGCTTCATGTGACACACCAGCTGACAAATCCTGAATGAGAGTGATCCAATCAAATCTATATGCCTGCCAATGTGAATGTATGTGTCATCAGTCAGAATAATGAGTGTTCTCAGTTTCCATCTGGCCTGCATCTGTAGTTTTATGGAGAGACCAATTTCCCATGGGCAGTGAGCTTTGGGTGGCAGCCGTGACACAAATGGAGACTCTGCAGCAATGGCTCAGGTTAATTTCTTCCATCACAAGCTCTGGCTCAAATCTGTGACAGGATCTATGCAAACACACCTTCTCCAATAGAGAAACCATTGAATATACACTTTTCTTTTTCAGTATAAAGTGGGACTTCTTTTGTTTGAGAAATTTGACCTTTTATGAGGCAAATTCAGATCCAATAAACTCAACAGCAGAAATTCCTTTGGACATAGAATCATTAAGATTGGAAAAGACCTCTAAGATCATAGAGTCCAGTCGACATCAGTGGAGCCAGAATTGCATGCAGGAACCCAAGTGTCAGGAGAATCCATCAGCTGCTGTTGGTGGGAAGTCCTGCAGGGAACCTCTCAGAGGTGTAGCCAGCAGTGCATTTGAGGAGGGCAGGGGGGTACCAGCCTGTGCTGGGGCTCTGTCTTTGTTTTACCTCCCGCCCCCAGTTTGCTATGTAGGGCACTACTTTGTCTTATGCTGTACGAAATGAACTTGGGTTGTTTAAACAGGGTGAGACAGAGATGAGAGTTTCAAAATCTGGTAAAGCTGTTCAGTGGTTAATTGCAGGAAAGTCTTGGTACCTCCTGCGACCAGTTCTTCCAGTGATTCGCTGCTGTTTTTGCTTCATCTGAGCTGGTAATTATTCTGGTCTGCATTGCTTAAGGCTCTGTGGTTCTTCAGCTGTGATGCGTTTAGCCATTTTCTTGAAATTTTTCTTCCTCTCTAGAGTTTACTATTCATTTCTCTCCTGCTGTGATTGACTTCTATCCCTACAAGTAATACAGAAAGTCAGAAGATACAGCATTGAACAGTAACTGCTTGTGGCTGTTGAGGAACTATTACTGCACATCTGACCTACAGCTGGCTTGAGAGGAGAATCTTTGCCAGCCAGGCTTCTGCTGTTTAAAGCTGATTAGGTCAGTTTAGAAAAAAATAACACCGAGGCTCTTCATGAATTCAGTTTTTTTTCTTTAGGAAAGTGAACTTGGAAGTCCTGCTCCATTTTAACTTCGTTAGGAAAGCAAGGTATTGTAAGAATAATTAGAAGGGTAGTCTGGTTTCATTTTGGAGACCAAGTTAACACTGAAAGCCTTTCCAAACACTTAAATAATTTTCCCTTGAGTTTTGTGGACCATCTGGCCAATAGGATTTTGGAAGGAAATGGGAATTGACTGCTGCTGCGAGATCAGTGCCATGTACTTCATCTCTTTACAGAGATCATTCAGAAATCTGGAGGCTGATGTATTTTTTCACAGACTAATTGTGTCCATTAACTCTCTTAATTTTTGGAGAGGATTCATCAAATAGAGCCAAAGGAAAAGGCACTGAGAGTAAATGCTCTTTTTTTCCTCAGTTAAATGCTCTGTGAAGACTTTTGTATATGTGCAAAAAATATGATCTTTTCCTAGGCAAACCATAGATCTTCTGACTTGACAGTGATAGTCAGCAGTGTTTTTGATTTCAGGATTCACCTCAGGTGAACAGAATTATAGGGAGGGTATTGGCCATGAAACACTGAAGGAAAGACTCCGAGACCCTGAGTTAGGGTTGGGCTGTCCTGTGCTGTGTGTACTGTCTCACACAGTTGTCTGCAGAGATGTAGACCTGCATGGTATTGCAATTTGTGTGAGAAAAGCACCAGCAGAACTGGAATGAAAAAGTAAATCACCTCTGAGGTGGTTGTAGCTCTGTCATCGTCTAGGCTGTAACTTGTAGTTTGAGCTGTATACCCTGCCTGCCTCAAAGCCTTTTTAAAAAAACCCAAGAACACAGTTTTAACCTTTGCAGAACCTTGTCTGTGTTCTGCATTATATAAAAGAGAAAATTCAACTATGTTACATTGTTCACAACAATGAAGGATTTTTAAAAATTCAGTGCTATAATTGCTGAGAGCTTATTGTGCACACAAGGTAATGTTTACGTGGTATAGAAGGCTAATAAAGCCCTTCTTCATTAGCATGAGTCTGGGAAGGCTGCATTACTGAAAAAGTTAACAGATGACTCTCATAACATGAGATTTGTAATTGCTGTGTGCAGCTTGACCTTCAGAGCTTTGTAGCAATGGTGAGCCAAAAAACCTCCCTTTGAGGGATTCCTGCTCTGAAAGTCCGGCCACCCATCAGCTGACCTCCAGCAGTCCAGCCCTGACTTCCTTTCAGCAGGACGGGGCTGGCGGGACACATTTAACTGCTTGTGACTTCATCCAGCAGAATTGTGCTGTGTACAGGTTTTCTCTAGTGCCCTGTATTTCTGCAAACAGAGGCATATGAGTCAGGCAGTGAAAATTCACTGGGGTGGAGGGCTTTGTACGTCTCCCCAGACTTAGCTTCTTGACAACCCATGTTGTGCAGAATGAGAGCCTTCTAAAGGCTGAGGCTTTTCCGAAGTTGTTTTTTTTTTTTCTGGATGAATAGACTTTCGTTGCAGTGGACCTTTGCAGTGGTAAATCATCGCTGAGCTCCCCAGGTGCTGAGCGGGACTGGCTCTGGGCCAGGGCTGTTCCAACCCTCCTGCCCGCAGCAATGGGACCTGCAGGGCTGTAAACACCCCCCATTCCCATGGCCCCACATTCCCACTGCCATGTGCTGGGCAGCTGGGGTCCCTGCTGCTGGTGGCTGCCTGCAGACCCACCAGCCCAGCATCTCCAAGGCAGAACACCCGCTGGAAGAGGAAAGCCTCCATGTCCCCTGGCAGGGGTAGCAAGCTGTGATGGGGTGTCTGAAGCTGGAAACTCAGCAGTGTTTCAGCAGATGTGAGGAGGTGTGACAAATGCCAAAGCCCAGGATGAATAGCAAGGCTGTTAAAGCTGCTACTTGTGCAAATACTGAAATTTAGGCTCAGTGAAAGCAGGTTTTATAGCCCAATAAATGGAGTGTGAGGAAAATGGGATAACCGCACAACTTGCTTGTCAGACCTCTCCTCCCGTTCACTGTGCTGCTGTCTGAGTTACTTTCTTGACCCATGTATGGCCCCAAAATGTTGCTTTTCTTTACTTGTTGGCAGCAGCTCCCGCTCAGGGGCCTTAAAGTTCCCTCTAAACTCAAGCACCTGGATGACTTTTGAATAGAGGAGAGCTGGAGTTTCAGTGTTTGTTGTCACCTCAGACACTCCTGAAGTGTCTCCAGGTACAGACTGGACCAAATCAAAGTTGGTGGGTCCTTCACCAGGAGCAGCTATGCCTCTGGTAATCCTGTGTATCCCCAGCCAGGCTGACCCTGAGCACGGCAGTGGTGGCAGCCTGAAGGTTGTTTTTCTGAGGTGCCTGATGCACTGTGTGCTGCAGCTCTCGATTTCCTGCTGTCACCCAGCACAGCCTACCCTGGTTTTACCTGCCCCAGGAGAAATGTTCCTGCTTTTCCTTCTTGCACATTGTTGACATTGTTCAGAAACTTTAAATAGCAGTTGAATATCTAAAGCATCAAGTTTGCATGTTAGCTGAGTAAGGAGAAGCCACAGGAATGAGTACTTCCCTCCAAATGAGTATGGAGCTGCAGCAGATTACATAGGATATTCTGCTGCAGACACCACCCTTTTCAAATAAGTAGAGGACAAACCTCTTCATATTATGACTAGCATGGTATTTTCAAAGGGCTTAGTGCTTTGCTTGATCTTGCTGATCATCGTGTGAATGACCTGTTTGGGAGCAGGTTTCAACATCCCAAAAGATCAGTCTCTAGTCCAGTCTCATACAAGTATGCAGTAGCCTTGAGTGGTTCATGTTTTGCATGAGGATGGTAATCTCTGATCAACTGAACATACTGATATTGCAAAAAAATGTAGATACTCAAATATGTGTTTGTGAAAGAGCTCGAATTTGCTCCTTTGTTTCATTTTCTTTTCCCACTGGTCTGCAGTCAGACATAGACAAACATTAGGCAAAGCAAACAATCTGCGTTTCCACTTGTACAATGGGAGGAAATAGGAACTGAAAGGATAAAAAAAAAACTGGACAGAAAAACTGCTTCTGGTCCCTCTCAGATTTTACAGTTCGTGAGGGTTGTGGTACAGACCCTTTCAGTGGGGATAAAAAAACTGTCCTTTTCCTCCAGAAATCGAGGTGGTTTGATCTGGTACCTTTGAAATGACCCTTATCCATCCCTCCCTTCTAGACAATGTGGACATGGGTAGAATTTTAAGTGACTGGCAGAAGTAGTATTTTCTAATCTCTTCTCTTGGCTAACATGTTGCTATTTTAGTGTATGGGAAGTCCTCCTATACCACTGCCAACTTCGTTAATCTCTGTAGTGTTATGAGTTACAGATATTTTTGTTTGTTTAAGCATGCAATACAAACAGGGGCCCTGAGAGAAATTCCTGAGGTTTTTTTTTCCAATCTTACCACTGAAACATCTTAAACTTCATTTAAAAAAAAAATTGTAAAAATATTTTCCCTTTGAGTGAGTGCAAAATAGTTTCTCACTTCTGAGATGAGGGGGGAGAGGTACACAATGGGAGGGATAGAATGGCTTATCAACATAGAAATAGAGCAGTGGTGTTTTCTAGGAAATGAATTTGTTTTTCACTAAATAGTCAAATAATTTTTGCTCTATAAATTTGATAACCTTTACAAAATTATCCTTTTTTTTAATTTGAAATGCAGTGTAACATTTTGATTATATTTTTAATAATTTTTCATTTAATTATAAGTAGTATATGTCCTTACTGTTTCTTCATTAATGTAACAGGCTTTGTCTTAGAGTGCACTGAGTGTTATTAATTACCTTTAAATTTTTTTTTTTTAATATCTACATGCAGACAGGTTAGAGTTTACTGTTGATGTTTCGCAACCCAAGTTCTAGAGTATGTGAATTAACATTTTACATCATAGTATGGTCTATACTGAAAGTGGTAAATTTGAGCTAACTTCTTTGAACATAACTAATCATAAAGTAAAAACAACATAAACCTTGAAGAGCATGTCTTGATTATCTACAGTGTATTAATATTTCTTTTGTTCATCAGCAGCGGACAAGGGTGATGATATTTTGTAGTGTTTAGGTGTTTTAGATGATATTTTGTAGTTTTGTACTGTTTTGCCTTCCCTATTACGAGACATCTCGGGTCAGTTCTGAAGGCACTGTTAAGATGGACTTAGTCAGACAGTCCTGTATCATCCTGAGGGATTGGATGGACAATCCTAGTGTTGGATTGTCTGAGAACAACGAAGGACCTTTGTGTTGGGAACAGTGATCTCAGGAGCTCATGCTCTTCCTCTCGCTAGCACAGAGTTGATGGCAGCAAAGGTATCCAGAGGGCATTAAAAGAGGATAGGGAAGAGGAAATGCAACATTTGGTTATGCTGCCCAAGTGGTTTTTGGTGAGACCTAGGACTGTCTGGAAATTGTGTGCCAGATGTGAGGGCGAAAGGGCAAATGTGTTGCATCCACATAGTCAGCATTTAGGCAACACAGCTGGGTTGTGGTTTTACAGAAGTCCCTGCATCCTGCACTGCTGGCGTAAAAGCAGCCACTTACAAGGAAAGGAGGGTGTGCTCCAGCTGGGAAATGGAGCTGAGGAGCTACCCTAAAGGTGACCTGGAACAGCTTCGGAAATTTCAGCATCTGCCAGTATCACAAAGAAGAAAAGAAATTCTCTAGGGGAATACAAATCTTTGATTTACAGCCCTGAAATATAACAGACATCCAGAGATGATGTGGCAGAAGTGCCACCAAAACTTTATAATGTCAATCAGAGTAGGTTTTCTGCAGCCTGAGTTGTGTGATTAAAGGATGAAGCTGTAATCAAAATGATAGCTGCATTACACCTGGTTGGTGTCCTGAGCTCCTCATGGGGGGGGGTTAGGAAAAAAAGAAAAAGACTTTCTGAAACTGGCGCTAATCTGTCCAAAGCTGATGTGGGTTGGGGTGTGTTGGGGGTTTGGTGTTTTTGTTTGTTTGTTTTTGTTGGGGTTTTTTTTAAACTATCAGAATTGACCTGAATTACATGTTATAGTTCTACAATGAAACAGATAATTCCTGAAATCCAGCACTAGAATTCAGTGAACAACTGGCCCTTAACTCTGCCTCAGGCCATTAACTAACAAAAACAAGCAATAAGCTTCCAAACTCACAATTAGTTCTTCCTTGGAATTTATTCCTGTCCCCTTTCAAGGGGGTCATCTCATGTGGTACCAGTTGCTGAGCTGGGGATTATGGATTGCTCTTGCTGATAGAGCTCTCCTATAAATTGTCTTCTTGGGTGACACTTACCAGCACCAAGACACTACACCCCAGGTGTGCAAGCCCTGACCACTTATTTACATTGTCAAGACCGTGAGGGACAGCAGTATGTCTGGGTGAGCAGCCTTATGCTGTAAGACAGCAGCTGTGTCTTTAAGCTGCAGCATAGGAGCAGCATGTCTGTAGGTTTTATGTTCTTGGGATTCCACTGGGGAGCACTCTGCAGCTCCATGGGAGGCTGGCCTTGCCTGCCTGCAGTGTGAACAGGCAAAGCTTGTGTTCCCAGTCTGGCACGGGGGCTGGTGATGGCAAACACTGCTCTTCTCTTCTAAAGAGCTGGGTCTTAGTAGAAAAGCCCTGTGTAGGTGGAAAGGGAAACAGAAGGACCATGACTTTGTTAAGGTCATGTGGAATAGGACACAGGGCTTCCTGGATCCCTGTGCAGAGCATTGTTCACTCAGTTCATAATCTCTTAAAGGCTTTTCTTGTATTACCAGGATGGAAAGGGTGGAGAGGAGAGGGGCGAAAGGGTGGGGTCGGGTCCCACAGGACACAGCAGGCTGAGCTGGCAGTCCACCAGGAACCGCAGGGCCACACAGATTTACCCAAGATGGGCTCAAAGTTCATCAGTGGGTTTTGAGCAGGAAATCTGCTTGCTCAAGTTCACTTTCGGTAAGAGCTTGCAGTGACAGCTGTGCCTTCACCTCGCTCCCAAAGGGCGAGTGGCCACAGGCTGCATCAGTTATCCCATAATTAATGCTTCTGGGTGAGGAAGACCTCTGGCATCTGAAGTCTCACACCTCCAACAGCCAGATCTGGCTTTCCAATGCAAACGTACAATATCCAGAGAAGATCCCAGGAGTTAAGGTTGTGGTATCTACCAGCTCTCAGGATTACAGTGCTGTGAAGGGTCACCTGGGAGCCCTGCACTGTGAGCTGGTTGTGTCTGTGCCTGGTGGTCTGCCAGCAGGTGTGTTTGATATGAAATTGCCCTTCATGTGGGTACAAAGGTACAAATTGGCAGGTGTCCAAATCTTGTGGTTTCTGGGAGGTATCTCTGCACACAGGCATCTTGCAGCCTCGCCAAACCCCCTGCTTTTGTGAGGTGGTGCTTCTCGTTGCTGGCAGAACATGGCACAAACAAGGACTTCTGCACAGTCAAACCCACCAGCTTGGTGCTGCCATGGTATCCTGCAGCAGCAGGCAGTTCCTGCCCTTCATGTGCACTTCTTCCTGCAGCGGTTAAATGGGGACAACTCCATCAGACCCAGAAACACGTGGTCACTGAACGAGTGCCCCTTGCCAAAAAGGAAGCGTGTGATG
Organism: Pseudopipra pipra; assembly: GCF_036250125.1. Lineage (NCBI taxonomy): Eukaryota > Metazoa > Chordata > Aves > Passeriformes > Pipridae > Pseudopipra > Pseudopipra pipra. The sequence continues at coordinate 9,914,979 of NC_087561.1, forward strand.
GGACTGCCGTGGGCTGCCTTGGCATGGTGTGCAGCACTTAACAGGACAGCTGACTTCTGTCATCTGGACTTGCAATTGTCCGCTCCAGATCTGTCAGAAGCTGATGGGAGGTGTTTTCCACCTTTAGAAAGAGAGAAATGTGTGGGATCTGGGAGGGAAGCTGTCCAACTAAGCGCTCTGCCTGTGTCCTGCAGCCTTACAATCTTATTGGGACCTGGCTTTCTTCTTGTAATCATGGCCCAAGCCGGGGACCTTCCAAATTTTTTATTTGGACCTAACAGGAAAAGGTGTGTTGAATGTGACTGAATGCATCATTTTCTAAATATACTTACTTCATGTAAAGCCCCTTTATCAGCTAATAGCTGATGGCTAGTGTTGCCACTCTTGTTTGATGTAAATAGAAAAGTACATGTCTTGACCCCTGGTGGAGGGCATAGATAAGCAGTTCCTTTATCTGATTGAGGTAAAAAGATAAATACACATCCAATAGGAATAGCACTGAGCACTCTGCCCTATTCTCTGTATCTTTCCCCGCAGAGATAATGCATAGCTGGAGCTCATCAGAACCAGATCTTTGGCATAAAGCATCTCCCATAAGTCTGGCTGCAATGAGCAGTATACAGATTTGAGAAATGTGTGTGCTGGCTCCAGGTTTGCTGAATGTTGCTTTAGTGACTAACTGGCAGCTACAGCAGACTTTATACGGAAATATTTTCTGGAGGAGTCCAGGAATTTAGCTGGACTCAAAGCTAATGGGAGAATTTTTTCCAACTTGGATACCTCATCAAAATGAAGGGAGGAACTTCAATTTTAGAAAGTCGTTAAGCTTCAGAATTTTTGATGTCTAAGCTCTGTATGAGCTTGATAGAGTTTAATGCTGTATTCTTGGGTAGGAATATAGTTGACTTGCAGATGTCTGTTGGATGTTTTGACTACATTCTCCAGAGTTGAAACCTGCTCTTACACTGAGCCTTTGGGTGAAAGATGAAACCTTTTATGAGGGAAACTGGCCCACAGACCATTCCAGCCCTCTGCTCAGTTTCTGGGGAAATGTGCAGGGGAGGATCTTGAATCACAACAAGCTGATTTTCTTTAATGATCAGGAGAGGATGGGCAGGGACAGAGGGCTTGGAGGGCAATGCCCCTTGTTCTTCCTCATATGTTTTATTAAATCAGTAAGGATGAGCTTCTGCATGTCTTGTCACTGGAAGTGAGTCTTTTGGTCTCATTTGGTTGGGAAGCAGTTAAAACAGCCAGTTTTCTCAAAACAATTTACACATGCTCAACTTAGTGGCTTCATCAGAAGCAGCAATGTGAGAGTTCCCATGAACTCTGGCTAACCTCTGAGATTTATTGATAAATGAAAAAAATAAGGGTACAGGCCCTGAAACCTTTCCTTGCTTAGGCACTAGTCTCAGTCTGTTAACAAGAAGCCCAGGGCTGGGTTCAGGATATTTACTACTTTTAGATATGCTATGGAAAATTAACTTGAAACAGTTTGAAGTCATGTGCTGAATTCTAGCACTGGATTTCGGGAATGATCTGTTTCATTGTAGATTATAACATTTAATCCACATCAATTCTGAGAGTTTAAAAAACAAACAAAAAAACGCCATCTCTATGCTTCACTATAGTTATGGAAATTAGTATTGATTCTTTACATCATCCTTTGCAGAATCTAGAGCAGCCCAGGGGACACTCACTGTTTCAATGGCTTAGTTGCTGGTGACCTATGGTGGCCAGAGACATGGAATTACCAGCATACTTGACTCCAGACAAACTCTGGAGTGAAGTCAGGGTGCCAGCGTGTCGAGCGTGGCTGTGCTTTGTGGAAGGCCCTCTCTCTCTCTGTATTGCCAAGACATTCAATGCCTGGAAACATTTGCAAACAATGGCCTCCAAGAAAGGAGCTGTGGTTGTGCAGAGGAAGCTCAGTAACCCGGACTGACGTCAGCAGGGATGGATGCTGACTGAACACTGGCATCTGTCGGGATAGCGCTGGTCACTGCCCATCCACACTCACCCACGGAGGCTGTGGGGGGAGAGCGCCCCATTTCCCTTCCTCCTGAGGTCTGTGATAATATATAAATCCTATCTCTTTATGAGAAAAAGCTTTGCAATCCCAGGAGTGCTTCCGTGGAAAGAGGACACTTATAAATATACAAAAAACTCAGCAGGATTTAGTTTTTTGTAAAAGAAAACATGACTGTGACATATCGCCTGAGAACGAGGAATCATTTTTCTTTGATGCAAAATTGCTTAGTCTTAGAAATAACACTTGTATGCAATTTTGTGCAGATAGGACCTGGGTTTTAAAATTACATCAACCCAGCTTTTAATTTTGCAGGTGTAAATTGCACCTGCAAATCATTTTGTCTGCAAACTGCAGCATTTCATATTTGATTTCCTGATTTCCTATGGCTTCCTTAACTGATGTTAGTTAGTTATTTCAATATACAGCTTTGCAGGCACTACTATTTCAGGAATAAAATTGCAGTCTCAAAGCTTCAAACCCATTTCTGAACATTTAATGGCAGTGAAGAGTTAGGACATATAGTAAATCTGCTGTTCATTCAAATCTTTTGATGCTATCCTCCAGTATGAGATGCTGGTTGTCATGGCAAAAGACTACACCTATGGTATCTGTTGAGCAACTTGCTCTAACCAAACCAAGAAACTGCAATTTACAGCAAAATTCCTGGTTATGTTTCTAGTACATGTTCTTGTGAATCACATTTTGTCAGTCTCAGTAGCAAGTTTGCTCTTTAAATGCCTTTATTCCCTGTTACCTCCCTTTTACTAGTGCTGTTTTCAAAAACAAGCCGATCACCTAGTCTGAAGTTACCAGTTATCTGTTGCTTAATGGTGACTGTGGGGTGTGGGCATTTCACTAGTGAAGTGTGTACATGTGTAGGCACCTACTCAGTCAAACCTGGGTGAGCTCCTCCCCACCACCATAGAAGATGACATTTTTAAATTCAAAGCCCCTGCATGCTTTTTGGGAAGTAGCTGAGATATAGTTAGCTCAGCTGCAGTAAGAATTTTAAAAACTAAGCATTTCACAGTAAAAAGCACTAACAAAAAAAGAAAAAAAAGGGCAAAAACTCACATAGAGCTTTAGTTTCTTGGCATCCACGTACAGATTGATGTACTGAAACCTCGAGTTTTCCCTTTGCCCTGAGGTGTACCAGGACATTTGGGGGTTCAAGGTGAGGTCACATCACCAAACTTCACTTTGGTAGTTTTGTAGCACCAAAAGGTTTTTTTGTACATAGAATCATAGAATAGTTTGTGTTGGAGGGAATCCTTTACAGGTCAGCTAGTCCAACCCTCTTGCAATGAGCAGGCACATCTTCAACTGAAACAAGTTGCTGACATGACTTTGAACATGATTGAAAGCATTTACTCTAACCCAGTTGTTATATGCCTAATTTGTTGCTGTATTCATAGTTTACCTGTGTGTTTTACTTATAATCTTTTGTTATTTTAACAGGGTCGTCATGTTAAGACCGGGCAGCTAGCAGCAATCAAAGTGATGAATGTTACTGAGGTGAGTGCTAAACCAAAAATAAAAAAGGTTGTTATTATGGTGCAAGGAAAAATAAATAATCAGATCATTAGAAGGTGGATAGCTTGTAAAAGAAGATCCTGTGGTATAAATTATGCTTGCTGAACACTGGTTTGTGTTTTATGAAGTACTGAGAGGTGTTAACACAACCAGATTTTTCAACTGTACCTGACCAATGGTGACAAAGTGGTAAGGGAATGCACTGCCATATATTTTGGTGGCAAATAATAACAAAGAGAAGAAGTCTCTTGCTGCTTATTTCTAGTTGATTATCTGTTTCCAGAGATAACAAGTAAAAGATTTCCTGTAGCTCTGCACTGCCCCTACTGTGTTTCATCACATCCTATCCCCTCACCAGCCATTTCTCAGAGTAGCTGCCCTGACAGTCAGCAAGCAGGAACATGTTAGAAATGCAAATGTAGCACTTTTTATTGTGATTTGACAGATGAGAGAAGGAGACAGTTTAATTGGCACTGTCCCTGCTCACATTTATAAAGTGGTGTCAGTGCTGGAACAGGGTGTTGAAAAAGTTGCTAAATATTGTTTTTTGTTTATCCTTTGAAGAGCACAACCAGTAGTGGGTCCATCAACAGTGCATGAGGGCTGGTCAAAGATGTCACTTGTGGGCTGTCATGTTAACACCAGTGACAGTCCCTTCCTTGATGAAACAATTGAAGAAAAAACTGCAGGAAGGGAACCTTGGAAAGATTTCCTTCCCTTTGCTATACATAACAATTTCCTTTGTATGCAAGTATCAAACTGTAGCATGCAGTAGTGCCTTCTTGCTTGGCAACAGAATTTAAATGCAGCACAACCATATGGTCCAGCTTCAGGAATCACCTTGATAAACTTGCATGGTTCTGGGAGCAAAAACCAGCTGCTTAAGTCTGATTTGCTGCTTCTTTGCAGGTTAGAGAACCAGCATCATACTGGGGAACCTGTCCCATTGCTTGAGGGGTAGTGGTAGCAGATCCTGCTGTTTTCACATTGGGTCCCTTCATGCAAAGATTTGGGAGTTGAGTGGGGACCATGTTGGTGCAGCTGCTCAAAGGGGTTTTCCCTGATGCTAGTACCCCACTAAACCCTGAACAATTCCAGCTCAGCTGTTCTCGAGTGTTTCTGCTTTCTGGCCTTGGCACAGGGGGAGTGCAAGGCTTTCTGCTGTTATTTCCACTTTCCCAGTGCAGGGTTGGCTGTGTTCCTGCTGCTAGGGCACAGTCTGGCAGAGCTGGATGCAGTCCATTCTACTACTTCTGTCACTTGTTCACCAAAAGATTCTGATTCTTTCACCAAGTCTACCGGGTTTCTCTTTCCAGCAAGAAGTCATTTTATCAGAAATCACCTGACCAGCTGCAGCTGTGATTGTTCAGATTTGGGGCACACCAAGAGCTAAGCAAATTTGCCCTTTGCTGTCATGAGCTGCAGCCCTGGGCCGGGTTCTTAAGAGCAGCAGCAGGATGCTGTGGTCATTGTGGGATCCTCTGGACATCTGTCAGGAAGTGCTGCCGTGTCGTGTTGCAGGGGTGGGGGGGGAGCCCTTTGAAATGGTTAAAGGGGAGCTGATGGCAACGTGCACTCGTGTGCCTCTCCATGCAGGCTCTGCTTCCTGTTATTTGATGGAGCCAAGCAAGCAGAGCGCTTGCAGAGAGATTGGATTCTTGCTGCTTGTCTCTTCAGCTGTCGGTGCAGGTGATCAAAGAGCTCTTTGGCAGCACATCGTTCTCTCTCTGTCTTTGCTTTCATTCTTTGTAGAGAGCAAAATAACATTTAAATGTGAAACTTGTTGTTAGACCTGCCCCAGTACTAAGGGGTCTCTTGGTGCAGTATTTATCAGCCGATATCTTGTTTCTATTTGAGATCAGAGGCGTGTGCTTTCTGGTTTTGTGCTTCCTAATGCCATTGCAGATAGGCCCACATCTTCAAAAACAGCCTTTGATCATGAGCCTGTCATCTTTGTGCATGAAGCCATCTGTGCCCAGGAACATGTAGGTTTGTGAAAGGAAACAGTTTTTTGCACCTGCACATCTGCGAGCCTGTTTCCTTTTCTTAAGCAGCAATTATTTATGAGCAGGTTTGTAGACCCCTGAGAGATGGGGCTGATGGTAATGCTGACAAGAGGGTGGTGGAAAGTGGAAATCCTGAGCATGGACATGCACTGAGAAGCTGAGGGTGCTTTTGTCCCCAGTCACCCTGCTTGGAGGATGTGGTAGCACTGAGACTTAGCAAGTCCAAATTCAGTTCCTGGCCAGGCCTCAGACATGACCCACGGGGCAGAATCACTCACGTTTTACCCTTCTGCCTTGGTTTTTCCATGGCATAGAGTAATTTTTCCAAAAATCACTCAACCACTGGGAAGTCGGAGTGCATTTGTCTGTGAAATGCCCAGCTGCTGTTCTGTGCAGCCCTTTCCTTACAGACTGACTGATATTTGAAGCTCAGCCTGCTGTCTGCCCTAAGCAGTGTCTCCCCAAGGCATTCAACCTGTACCGCCCAGTGTTACCTGTGCAGGCAAGGATGGGCAAGAGAAGAAGAAGCAGGTGCAGGGTAAATAGATAGAGCAGGAACTGCATCATCCTGCTGGTACTGGGAAAGAAGCATTACACATGTGCAGCTACTCTTTACTCTTACCAGTGGGTGTGGAAGAGCCTACTGGGTATCCGGGCTGTGTTCACAGACAGGCTCATGCTTGGCTTTGTTCTAAAAACATAGAGGTGAGATTGCAGAGGAATGGAAAGTACTCAAGTGCTGTGCCAGCATGGTTCCAACATCTAGCAAATTAGCTGGGCAAAGGAAGAAGAGCTGAAAAATAGGCAGCAGCTCTGAGGAAGTGGTTGGGATCTGCCAGCTCCCCGAGGGGAACTTTGTGAAAGCTGCAGGCTGGTGCTGAGGGCAGAGCAGGGAGTCAGGCTCTGCCTGTGCAAAGTTCATGCAGATGGGAAGAGTTAGGAAAACCCCAAACCCTTGATGTCTGTAAAGATCTTAAGTAATTTGGGGAAGGCCGTTACCAGAGATGAATGTTTCCCCTCCACGTTTTGTTCTCCTGTGGCAGAAGGAGTGGGCAGGATGCAGGAGGGACAGCAGCAGGGGGAAAGGAGTCATCCTCCCTGTTTTCTGCTTTTCTTCCCTAAAGATCCAGAAACTCGTTTAGATGACAGGACCCTTGTGGTCAGGTCCAGGATGACAGTTCCCATGTCCTTATTCTCTGCCTGCTCCTCACCTGCCTGTTTACACCCTTTCATGTGCACTATCCGGAGTCCCAGTTCTGTCCCTCCTCCCAGAAAGCATCATCATGAGCTCTCACCTCCCTTTGGATGTGCTCTGGCCATGTACAGGGAGAAACAGGACCCTGGTCATGGAGGATTTCCTGCCTGCTGTCTAGAAGTCAGCTCTGATTTGTCCTGAAGACTCCAGGTGCTGCATGGAGCTCCTCCTTACCCTTGATAATTGAGTCATACAACATCCAGGGCTGTATTAAGCCAAAGAGCAAGGGTCCTCCTTTTTCCTTAACTGCATACAAAAGATAAATGGAATATATAGTGTAATGTGTGCAGCTAGAGAGCCTGTGTTCAACAAAGAGACTGTTCTGAAACCTGAAATACTTTATTTAGCTTCGAGTTATTTTACATTTCCCATTTCCTAAGGCTTAATACAATTAGGCTTTGGTCTGGTAATGTGTCTCCTATGGATTGTTACTCGGGAAAACTTATTGGTCCCCCTCTGTTGGGAATGATTTTTGTGTGGTCGGGTTTAATACGACACATAATATTCTTGAAGGGAATTTGGCTTTAGCTTTGTCAGGCCTTAATGTGTTACTCCAGGTATAGAAAGGACAATGTGTCTGGTTTTGTAAGCAGTCTGTTGTGATGGTTAAAGGAATGCTTCGATGGCAAAGCTACTGGAAAATAGAGGAAAAGTGCAGAAAAATGTCCTGTGGGGCTGAGTTGTTCTTGCTGCCTCTTTTTTCTTTTTTTTTCCCTTCAGCTAGTAAGTGCTGACTGAGATGTTTTGCAGAAAGGTAAATTAATTTTCAACTTGGTCGTACTCCTTTTTACTGATGGAGGGATACCTTGCAGCACCACTTGTTTCCTATTAAAGTGAATGAGATGGCAAAATCTACGTGCACTTCTCTGGGTGTTATGCACCATAGCAAACAGGCTGGATCTGAGGGGCCTCTTCAGATCAGGCAGTCTCTCTGAAAAAGGGTATTTCCTTCTAGTGTAGTTATAAAAACTTGTATTTCCATTAGTTGTCTTGTTGTGCACAGTGCTGTACTGGGCAGAAGGCAATGTCTGAGTGGACTGAAACAAAGACCATGGGAAAACTGGTGCCTGGAAGGGAATGTCCAGAGGTGTACTTAGCTCCCAGTATGCCAGAGACTTCACTGATGGCATGATGGAATGGAGAAAAAGCCTATGGTCCAGGTAGGGCAGCCTCACAATTGTAAGGAAAGAGCAGATCCCAGCCCTGGCTGGCACTGGAATTTGATTTGTGGCGAGTCACCTCCTTCTTGGCTTTGGTTTCCTCCCAGCAGGACCCTCCACAGGACTGGGAAGACGAATTGGCTGATGTGTGCACTAAGTGCTTTTCCAAGTATTTAAGTAATGGAGTGTTAGGAATACTTTTGTTTTTGTTTGAATCTGATTAGTTCCTCCAAGACTAAATTACTGCATACAGAAACCACAGGTGGGGCAGTAACAGGTCCTGTGTAAGCTCCCTGAGGAGACAACATGCGATTTTTGTGCCCCAGTGGGGACATTTTTGATTCTTTAGGTCAATTTAGCAATTCCTTGTTCAAGACCTGTTTCAGTTGGCAGTTTAAGAGGTGTCCATCAGTTGCAGTCTCATAATTCCAGGATAACTCTGATCCAACCTCCTGCTCAAAACAGAGTCAGCCATGGGATCAGACCAGGTTGCTCAGGGCGCTTCCAGATGAATGTTAAAGCCTCCAAAGACAGAGGTTGCTTTGCTTGGTGATCTGTGGTCACCTAAGGAGCCTTCTGCTCTCTTCTGTTACAGAATGAAGAGGAGGAAATCAAGCTGGAGATAAATATGCTAAAAAAGTACTCCCATCACCGGAATATTGCTACATATTATGGTGCTTTTGTAAAGAAAAGTCCTGCAGGTCAAGATGATCAGCTCTGGGTAAGTGTTCAGTGTCATTTCTCTTCAGTAGATTTACAGCTCCTTCCTTAGAGCTCCAGTGTGCTTGGCTTGGACTCTGTCTCAGCAAAGCTCTGAAATCATTGTTCTGAAGAATAACATATAAAAGAGAAAAATTGCTCCTCCCTAGACATCTTCCATCCCCTATGATTTCCTTTGAGGATGGGTATAAAGTACGTTATGATACTTGTGACTGGTGCTGTCATTTTGATTTGTTGTTTGAGTCTTTTTTTGGTCCAAATTAAACACTTCTGTATTTTTTTTTACAAAAGTGAAAGAGCTTGTCCTTTTCCTCTCCTCTCCTCCCCTTTTTCTTCTTGCTTTCCTATCGTTTTTTCAGTTGGAAAGTAAAAAAGGGAGCAGAGGAATTGGCAATAAAGCAAAGAAGAATAATGAATCCTCCAATTTTTTGGAGGCAAGATTTTTAAAGCTCTGCAGCAAAGTGAGAAATTTCAAATTTTTAAAAAAATTCCCACGTTTTTTGGTGCTATTAGCTCTTGCTGTTCTGATTTTGTATTTTATATATAAAACCCCCTACCTATAACCTGCAATAGGAGAGGAACACTACTGAGTTCTTTTATTTATTTAGCAATGTGTGTGATTCAGGAAATGAAATTTTAAGTCACTCGGCATCCGGGAAGGCCACCTGTGGTTTGCCACACCTGGGTTGTGGTGAGGTGGGTGTTTGCACATGGCATCTCTGCTGGGAGCCTGGCAGAGGTGTGGTGAAGGTGCACTGTGTTTGTCTCCCTGCAGCTGGTGATGGAGTACTGTGGTGCAGGCTCTGTCACTGACCTGGTAAAGAAGACAAAAGGGAACTGTTTCAAGGAAGACTGGATTGCTTACATCTGCAGAGAGGTTCTCAGGGTGAGTCCTGCCAGCAGAGCTTTGATGCTCATTTGCAACAAAAAGGGCTTTTCAAGCTTTTGGTTGCTAAAATAGGTCACTAATGAGCATTATTGTTTAGAGGTTGTGATCCATGGGGCTCATGGTTTGTGGTCCTTGAGTTCAGAAGAGCCTTAAGAGCCGGCTGCTTGACATCTCACATTGTTGTAGTTAATCCCATTTTCTGTATGAAGAACAGAAAATTCCTGTTTCCTATGGCAAATAGCCATCTTCTAAAATTCCTGACACTGGGCCTCTAGAAAAATAAATAAATTTTGTGTTTTCAGTAAGTCTGTCCTCCGCATCAGGAGATGTTACTGCTCATTTGCTTCAGCTGTTCACACTGTATAAGAACTTTCTGTTCATAATTCCTTTACCTGCACACACTCAAGGGTCCCTTTTCCACACTATTAGAGACTATTTAGTTGACTAAACACCATTCCAAAATCTTAAAGGTGGCCCTGCTGGGACAATATTCCCCGAGACAATTCTTGGGGCTATATTTCATTCTATGTAGGCTTAGGGCTGCTTTTTTTTTTTTTTTCCTGGGAAGTACAGAGGATAAAACAATTCCCAAGTGTAATCTAGTGAACTAGCCTGGAAAAAAAAAATATAATGTTGGAACCTGTCATTCTAAATTCAAAACCCATTACAGGGTTACTGATCCATCTTCCTTGTAATGGAGTTTTACATCTTTTCTAAGTAATGGTAAGATAAATGTGTATTCTGGGAGTTGGAATTCAAATGGCATACCAAAGTAATGCTTGAATAGGGGTAAAACTTTGTTCTAGGAGTTGAGAAATGTGCCCAGTAGAGAGCATTGGCCATCTTATGGGGATTTGGCACTAGTCTGCAGATTATAATAACTATACTGGAGAGTGTGAGGAGGGCTCTTCTGCAAAAGAAAAAATCCTTAATGGTGTGGTCAGGTTGCTAAAGCAACTGATGTTAAAACATTTGATTTACCCTCATACAACTGAAAGCCACAACAGCGTGTTTGTAAAAACAAGAGATTGGATTTAATCATGCTGTTTTCAAAACATAATGGCCCAGTTGCACATGGATTGACAGTGTTTCCTTCTGGAAAATTTACAAGGTGGGTGGAAGCTCTGTTTGAAGCCGTTAATATTGGAGAGGCTAAATGTTTTGTGTGAAGCATCTCTGGCTTACTGTAATGGGTTATTTCAGCATGTTCCTTTATATCTGTGCTAGTTCAACCATGGGCAATTTTGAAATGAAGGAGAACGTAGCAAATATGAGCTGATTGAAAACAATACTTGCTGCATCCAAAAAGAGGTCTGACATGGTATTTTTAACTTTCTGCAGTGCGTTTACCATTGAATTTACCATTTTGCTGAATGCTGTCTCTGGTCCTCATACAGAGCATTCTGCTTTGTTCTTTTTCTCTTTAGTCTGCTTTTAGCACATAGTGTCAGGAGCATCCCTTGATTATGAGACAGAAGTTTAAAGTATTTCTACCTTGTTCTCTTCACACTTGACTTCAGAGATGCTCCACTGCTGTCAGATCTGTGGCAAGGAAGTCAATCAAATTTGCAGTTGCTGTCCTCTGTCCTCCCCCAAAATGGGCTCTTCATGTTGCTAGTAACATCTAAAGGATTTTCCTTACAAATAAAGTCTGAGAAGAGTAAAAGTGCAAAAAGGCAACAGTGTCACACTAATGGTAATAATGTTAGGAAGAAAATAAGGAAAGTGTGGTTTTCTTTTAGGGTTTGGCACATCTTCATGCTCACCATGTCATCCATCGAGATATTAAAGGACAGAATGTTCTTCTCACAGAAAATGCAGAAGTAAAATTGGGTAAGTTCCCTTAAAGGTGGGCTAGAAACCTGTTTGTTAAAGTGTAAGATTTCCATTTTGTCTTTGAAAGAACCATCAGTAACCTAAAAGCAACAGGTATGCAAAGTATCATTAATGGTTGTGCCTGTAAGGTGCCTGTCAGGTAGAAAAGGCTGAAAATGTGACATGTTCTGCAAGGATGTTACTCACAGCCTGTGGGGAATCCAGCTACTTCTGGTCAGTCAAACACAGAGCCTGTCTAGTAAGTCACAGCAGCATCAGGCCTTCACAGCTGATCTCAGCATGCAGAGACTTCCAAAGTAAAAAAGTAGTGGGAACAAATTACACTAATCCGTTTATTTCTCTAAGGGAAGTGGTCTCAGAGATTTTTATAAGTCTGACAATATGTGAAATTACTCATGTGTAAGGGCTACCACTGAGCTCATAGTCATCTTTCCAAAAATTTGGAGGGTTTACTCACTTCCTTTACTTCCTGTGACATGTCAGTGTTGACAACTTGTGAATTCCTAAGACTAAACTCAAGTATATATCTCTCTTGAGGAGGGCATGTCTTTCATGTTTTGGAAAGACATCACAGGGAATGCATGGCAGTGGAGAAGTCTCAAGGGAAGCACTTCTCTTATTTGTGATGATCTTTACTGTCCCTCTCTCTTTAATTGAAAAAATTCACTGCAGAGTTGGAAAACAAAAATAATAAACATCGCTTGTGGATGTGGGGTAGGATGTTTGCTTGGAACAAGTGAAAGTAAGTACTTTAAATCTCTTTATGGTTTAACCTTGTGGCAAAAACTGCAGTCCAAGGGAGTTTTGCATTGTATTAAACAAAGGCAGGATTTTGCTTATAGTATCTAAAACATATGAACTAGCTGTTCAACTGGTCCCTCTTAAAACAGGTGAGATGGGGTGATTGGGTGTGTTTATGGTCTTGTATATTTACTAGTCCCACCATTCTCCACATGGCTGACAAGAACGTTAAACCTTTTTTACTCTGAGTAAAGATGAAACAGATTTACTAAGTACAACAATTAAAAAAAAAAACAAACCACAGTTGTTTCCAGATATATTTAGCTTGTGTGTCTTAAACCAAAGAATCTAGAAAGCCAAGAGGTCCTCAATCCAATTCCGTTCCACTTCAGTGTAAGAGTGCACACTTACCATCAGAAGCACAGAGTGCACGATGATCCCAGGGGTCAGGTCCACCTTATTCTTGGAGAAGGTTTGCTAAGCAGGCACATTAAATTATAGTAGTAAAAATGATTGAGGTTTGCAGCTGATCTGCAGTGAGGCAACATAAATGGGAAAATTTGTTCCTTGATGGCAACCACAGGGCTGTCTCCTTTCAGTCCTTTCTTTTCCCTGCTAGTTTGCCTCCTCTGTGAAGACCCCTCCAGTGCTGTGCCCAGTGGATCCAATTAATGTATCTCAGAGGGTTGTTCAAAGGGAAATACAGTCACATAATTATTTGGTTTCATATTTGAACAAAAGCATTTTGCTGTACAGTCCTGATGAATGAAAAACGCTTTTCAGTGCAAGGAGCACCACACGATTCTCTCACTGTAATGAGTCTAAGATCAGAATAAAGTAGTAGACTCTCTGTCTTGTTTCAAGATACTGTATGAGTGTAGAGAAGGAGTTATTCCAGACACTTCAAAATGAAGTGATGTGATGGTTCTTTGCAGCTTTCACAAGTTGGCCATATTAGACACATCCAAATTTGCCTTGTCTGTAGATACTATTTTTACTTTCGCACACTAGTCCTACTCAGTGTAGTGTTTAAATTAAGCATAAATTATTCTATAATGTCTTCATAGCCCAATTCATGTTGCTGTAACCTGCCTGGCAGATTTAGCATGCTGTTTTTTTGATCCTTTAGTTGATCAAAAAGAAGGAGGGGGGAAAAAAAAGGAAATTAAATTTCAACTCTTGGACAAGATGTGCTGGAGGAACTTGGACTTGATACACATTTTAGCCCAAAGATTTGGTATTCCAAACAGGATGAAAGTAACCAAGCACACGCTCTGCCATGTGAATACAACTTTTTACTGATTTCTTCACCTCTTCTTGGCTTTTCAGTGGATTTTGGTGTAAGTGCTCAGCTGGACAGGACTATTGGGAGAAGAAACACATTTATTGGCACACCTTATTGGATGGCACCTGAGGTCATTGCTTGTGAGGAGAACCCAGACTCTACATATGATTACAGGGTATGTGTTAAACTCTGCATAAGGTACAAAAACATGCAGGTTATTGCTGAGATTCTGCTAATTTGAAAAGTTCAAACTTCCTGCCTTTTAAACCACAATAGTACTAGAACTGCACAAATAGAAGTATTTGTAATATGTGGGTGGAGGCTCTTTTTAAGATTGGAGTTTCATTATTAATTATTTTTTGTGAATTGTTAATACATGAAATACACTTTCATGATCTTCTCTGCAATAAAAAAGTACTGATATATGAAGGTTGCAGGTCTGGATAGAAAAGAAAGGCAGAGAGAAGTTCCAAAGGAATACTTGGAGTAGTGTAATATGAACATGGCAAGTGGCTGCACTCTGTAATAGAGCTCCGTACTCAGCTGTGAATCCCGAATTAATTGGCAGTAATTAGTATCACTTCACTCCTTTATGAGCATGTGACTGCAAGAGGTTTCCCGTACCAGAATGATTTCTGGTCCTTGGCAGGGTGGCTGAGGTGGGAAGGCACAGAATATCCTGTATTTCAGTTTGTGTCCATTGCCTCTTGTCCAGTCACTGGGCACCACTCAGAAGTCTGGGTTGGTCATTCTTACTTCCCTCCTGTATGAATTTGTACCCATGTATGAGATCCCTCTTAGCCTTCCCTTCTGCAGACTGAACTGGTCTTTCTCTCTCTGCCCAGACCCTCCCAGCTCCAACACCTTAAGCACCTTTGTGGCCCTTCACTGCATCTCCTCCAGTGTGTCTATGACTTCTTTTTACTGGGGAGCCCAAGAACAGCTATTAAGCACTTTTTCTGGTTTTCTTCCTAACCCATAATATGTTGATTCTGTTCCAAAGAGACTCACAAAGCTTATTCTTTGTCCTCTGGCCTCTTTCCAGCAGTGTTGTCATTTGTCTGCCTACACTTACCATGCAGGATATTTTCCAGAGATGGCTTTCTGAGCAGACATCTTCTGGGTGACCCTGCAGTCACTCTTTTAGTTCAGGTGCTCTCTTCATTGCCACTTGGCACCTCTCGTTCCAATTACGGCTTCAGAAATGTTTATGAGAAGAACCTGTTACTGCTTCCATTTCCTGCTGATTCAGGGGCTGTGATTCTCCCTTGCTGAGACCTTCTGTGCTGCACTGGCAGAGTGAGGTCATGTTGTGTGTCTCAGTCATGACCAAAGAATGTTCTTGGATTTTATTTTTCATACCATACCAATCTTCTGAAAACTCAAATTATTTCTTGTCTTCATTCCCTGTCCCCAGTTGATTTCCTTCTCAGAATGTGTACTTATCAGAAGATAGTTATAAAGAATGTACACTCCTAATTCTAGAGGTTTCTTTGCCTTCAGTAATAATCACAGTTTGTCAGTTTTCAAATAGATTCTGCAGATGCTAGTTTAAAACTGATCAGCAGAGGGTTTTGGAAGCACTTATGCAAACAGTGCTATGACTCAGAAGGTGGCACAGGGCCGGTCTTTTCCACAGAGATTTATAGCTGATAGGTTGAGCTACGTAGCAGGAAGCCACTCTGTAACTTCTTGGTCTTAAAAAAAAAAAAAAATAAGCCAAAAGAGTAAAAATATGTACACATAAATATGTATGTATACACACCAAGCTTTACAAACACTCTTCATCCTCCCTGTCACCTGTCTGCCTCTTGTGCTTTGGAACTCCAAAAGTCTTTGTAGCCTGTTTGCTTCTCTCATTGTCCCAAAACCTGTGGTACTATCCCAGTAGTCATTTACTTAATAACAGGTCCGGATCATGAATCCATGAAATTCCCACTGGTTTTGTTGCCAAATCCCTTCACAAACTGTGATGTGAACTCACTTTCAGCTTGTGTAAAGAGTTCAGAGCAGCTGGACTGAGAAGGCTCTTTTGATAAAGTCAGGTTTAGTTGGAGAGCTGTGCTGTGTCTGAGCTGCTATTTATGTAATGGTTTATTCCCTCTAATCTTTGAAGGTTTGTTTTCTGTTGCCTTGTTTTTTAAAAGATAGTTTTGGAGAAGCTCTGCAAGTTGGTTTGGTCGTGTGCCTCTCATTTGGCTACATTTAGACACAAAGAAATAGTGAAATAATGCACATGATTAATCAAGTGGAAACCTGTGAAGTTTTTGCAGTCACTGGTGGTGTTTACGATTTACCTTCATCATTAAAACCTGGCCCTTGGCATCCAGATCAGCTGATAAAGGGAACTCCACTCTGTTAACTGGGCTGAACATATGCTGCAGCATAAATCTGACTGCATGCTGTGCTCTCATGTGCCCAAAAATGCGGGACCGGAGATTTTGTAGACAGAAAAAGTCAGACCCTAAGTCCTGAATATAATTTCTGTTCCATCAGTGTAGAAACTCAGCAATGACTGCTCTGAAATAAGCATTAAGACCAAGAATTTTTGGGGCCAGAAGGAGGAGGGTGAGGCACTGCTGTGTCTCACTACCTCATGAAAAGAGATTTAAGACATATATTTAAGTGGTGCCTGCTATGTTCTGGCTCTTGTTTTTTGAATGCAGAAGGTCTGCATTTTGAGGCTGGCTGCTTAAATGATGACTCAGCTGTTCAGAGTTGCATGGGAAATGGGAAGCTTCTGGCTATTAGCACATTTCCTAAAAGCTCAGTAGGGAGTGGGAGGGAGCAGAATATATGTCACTCCAGCTAAAACAACATGATCCAGGAGAGATCTAGGGAAACTGTAAAAAAAAAAAAAAAAACACCAAAAAACAATAAACCAAAGAAAATCCCAAAACCTAAAAATCCAGAAGAAAACAAACAAAAAAGCTTGAATGCTGCAAGCTGCAATGTGCATTGTTTCTTTCCTGCAGAGTGACCTGTGGTCTCTGGGAATCACTGCTATTGAAATGGCTGAAGGAGCTCCTCGTAAGTGATTTGGTATAAAGGTGGGGGGGTCTGTGCTTTGTAACATGTTCTGTGTTAAAATAACTCATGCTTGGCTAACACATAGATTTACAAAATTCTGGTTCTGTCTGTATCTTTAAAAATAATCTATGACTTTTTCTCCTTTGGACTGTTTTGCTTTCCTGTTCCTTTCAGACCTTTTCAGTCTATATTTTGATTCCTTGCCTTCATTTCCTAGGGAAACAAAATTTTTTTTTTTTGAAAGCTCTTGTTAGCATCGCTTTGTTGACCGCTGCCTGTGGGTTCAGCTGAGCAGAAGTGATTGACATGTTAGCAGAAAACGTTGACAGGAGTGGCTTTTGGTTTAGGTCAATAAAAATAATTATGGCAGTAGGAGAAGGTAGGCCTAAAGGTTATATTTTTACTCTGTACAGTTTTTGGGATTAATACTGTGTTTTCTCACGTGTAATGGCTTTGGTCCATGACCACATTCTCAACTTGACAGCAGATTGCCATAGTTTTACAGCCTGCCCATGCCTGCCAGGTGTCCCTCTGGCTCCTCCAGTGAGCCTCTGGCAGCAGAGACCTGTGGATGCAAAGTCCCCGTGTGTTGTGGTTTTCATGGAGGACTGGCTGCTTTGCCCCAGCTCCTGCAGAGCAGATGTGATGTGATGGGGTATCCAGTCACTGCTGAGAGCATGGGGGATGAAATAAATCATGCTCTGGCCTGAGCCTGAGAGCATGGAGGCTGTGTTTTTAAAAAACACACTTGGCTGTTCTCCCATCAGACTTGGTTTTCAGCAGGAGCCAGCTGGAGTTCAGGAGCACTTTCAGACCCTGTGCTTCAGCATAACTGAAGCTTGGTCCTGAGACATGAATCCATGGGGAGTTTTCTTTGAGAGACTTTGTAGCTTTGCATGCCAGTTGCTCATGCCTCTTGTATTTGATGTTTTCCCTAGTTTTGACAGGGAAATGCTGTGGATTAAATTCTGTTGCATTGTGTTTTATATACTGTGGTACAGCAGTGTCTGGGACCCAGAGGTAGAAACTAGACTTCTTCTGTCCCCCCATCTCCACTGTGCCATGTGTTATTGACAGTACAAAGGAAAAAGTCAAAACCAGAACCCAAAGGTGAGAAGTGATAGCAGGTGGATACAGATAGAGAAATTAATAGAAAGCAGGGAAGGGTTTACCAGAGCAGTCTTCTCACTTGTACTAATGCTGTAATGCTGTAAGTCCATTCCTATTAAGAGAATCACTGCTGGACACCTACATATCATAAGAAATCAGCCTCTGTGTGGTTCCTATCAGTCCCCATTCAGTAGCTCTGTTCAGTGAAGGCCAACCTTTGACCCCTGATGTTTCTCTGTGGCAGGTGGAGCGCACTCATAATTCCATACAAAATGCCTGAGATAGATGAGATGTGACAGTATTTACTTTATGCAGAGTTCTTCATAGCTTCAATTCCCACAACAGTAATGCTGAAGAGAAGTACACTGGGCTGGAGAGAAACCAGCATCTGAATGAATGCAGGAGTAGAATCTGTTGCAGATTGCCTAATAATGGTGCTCACACTGCCAAGCACAGAATAGATGAACTGTGTGCTCAGTCATTCCACTCTGTGCCGGTGATGCAGGTTATGAGCTCCTCGCTTCGCATTAGCTTTTCTTCATCCTGCATTTTCTCATATGCCATGAACAATGTAGTGAAGAGCTTGGTTAAAATGGAGCTTATCATTTATCTGAACCATAAGCCAGACATAATGACTAGATAGGTATTTCAATCTCAGCTTTAACTTCTGTGTATGTAAAAACATGCTTTGGCATCTGAGAAAGGTGAGCTTTTTTTATGTCCCTCTGAAGCGTTATATATATATCAAAAATATGAAGGAAGTTTTGCTTGTTTGTGCCTTGCAGCTTTCCTTTCAAATCTCTTATCTGGAAATTTCTGTGTGTTCAGAGACTTGATTTCTTGGCTGTAGTGTGAATTCTATTGACTACTGGTGTGGTTCTGGGGCAGTTGCTGTGGTGTTTGAAGTGGGGATGTTTGTGGAGGACTGTTCCTCTCTGTTGGTAGAGCCAGGCTCATGGCACAGCTGGGTTAGCATGGTCTGGCTGTGGGAGGGACACAGGGAGGACATGCACTGTTCAGTAATTTGTGGTTTCTTTTGCAGCCCTGTGTGACATGCACCCCATGAGAGCTCTCTTCCTCATCCCACGGAACCCACCCCCAAAGTTGAAATCCAGAAAATGGTAAAGAGATGTGTAAAAAAAACCCTATAGTTCTGGCTTTTGCATTGGGCTTAGAAGGATTTTGAACTCACTTGTCCAGAGACAATGATCCCGTTAAATCTTACAGTGATCTAGGAGGTGTTTCCTAGGCTTTTACTGGTGCTGGGTTAAGCCAGAGGGCAGGTATAGTTTACCTTTGGGAAGCAACACCTTTCTTTTAAACTCTGTCTAAACTGCAGCGGTTGTTTAATTTTTGTGTTTGTGGTTGAAATTGCAGGATAGGCAAGGAAGGCTTAGATGGGCTGCTTGGAGTCAGTGCTTTGTGCAGAAGACTGCATGGACACTGTGGGGCTGATGGCAGTCAGTGTGCCCCACAGATAGTTACTTTTAAATGAAGTGTATAAAGAAAACCTTCATCTGTTCTGTCTTTTTCAGGTCAAAGAAATTCCTAAACTTTGTTGAAAGCTGCCTTGTAAAACATTATTTGCACCGTCCATCCACTGAAACTTTGCTTAAGCATTCTTTCATCCGAGACATGCAGAACGAACGGCAAGTGCGCATCATGCTGAAAGATCACCTGGACAGGACCAGGAAGAAAAAAGGAGAAAAGGGTAACGTGGCAAAACCAAAGTAAAAGGCACTTCAGAGAGCAGGTCCTCTTTGGGTTTTGGCACAAGGCAGAACCAGGAAAATTGAGACAGCGTAGTCCTTGATAGTGGTGGGGCCATTTTGAAGATCTCTTTGTCAAAGCCTGGGTCCTTTGTGGTGTTTAAGTGCCAAAGTCTTTGGAACCTGACTGACCCTGAGTCACTGAGAGTGACCCTGATGCTAGCAGAAGCAAGGAGTCCAAGCCTAGGGGTCTACTTTCTGGAGCATCTAAGTGGTGCTCTACAAACATTTTCTGGTCTCTTAGTTCATATTGCTCCCCCAGATCCACCTGTTGTGTCTCCATATAATTTTATCTTGTGAATTCTTTGGAGGCAGCAGGGCTCTTTAAGTGTTTTGCAGTGGAGTGCACAAAAGAGACCTAGAGAGACCTCCAGCAAAACACAAATGGATATAATGAATCATCTGCTTCACAGAGTGGATCAAGAAAAAGAGAGAATCTGAGTTTGTTACAAAAGCCAGCCTTACTCTTCAAAGCAAAACCTGGAAGAAGCAGTGCTGGAGAGGGGATAATACTTGTGTAAATGCCTCTGTAAATGCCATGGCAAACTAAGGGCTGCGCAAAGGGAGAGTGAAACCCGTAGCCTGTTGAACAACAATTTTCCCCTTTCTTCTCTCCTGTCTTCCTCTTTTGTATATTTTATATGGCAGAGGCACTGTGAAGATCAGTGACTGTGAGGGCAAACTTGGAAAGCACTATGGTGTTGGGAGGTATCTTATAAACTCCAACCAAGTAGTGATTTGACAACAGGAATATTTGTGCCTAAAATGAAATTGCTCTTGCAATGTAGATTTACTGACTCCAGTAGTAGTTGCAAAATCTGCCACCTCTTTCAGCTATGAATCTCAAAGCACATTGGAATGGAGAGACAGTAAATTAGAGTTTCTCACAAATGCCCTTGGGGAGGGGCAGGGAAATGCAATGATAACAATCAGTTCTTGATGAATAGTCATATTTTGACCTGAAAAGTGCTATTTTAATCAAGGCTCCCCTGTAATGGAGAACCGTGTAAAATTGCCAGACTATACACTTCAAAATAGTAACTTCAAAAAAAATGAAGCCCCAATTTAGCATGCAATATAGCCAGCAATGCAGGGTAGGACTCATTTGAAATTATCCCGTTAAAACTGCCTTCCTGTTAGTCTTGAAGAGAACTTTAAACTACGGGTCAGCCTCTTCTAAACCTTTGTGCTAAAACAAGCATTAGTGGAGGGTTTTTACGTATTTACTTATTTACTTTGATACAAAAGGAAACCTGGATTTACTGAAAGCCTCAGCATAGCCACACAACAGTTATGAGCAGCAGAGCAGGGCAGTGCAAGGCTTTTATGTCCTATCTAAATGTCTTTCTAAAGAACTCCTCTGCTGGTGGTTCTGTGGGGGTTGGGTTCCTCTGTGGGTTTAGCCTAATTTGCTTCAGGTGATGGAAATAGGTTAGTTTTTCAAAACTAACACAGTCAGTCAACAGAAAAGGTGTGTGTGTGTAAAGGGGCTGCCCTGAAACATTACCTGAACTAGATTTTGAATTATATATGTGGATATTTTGTCTCCCCTCAGCCTCCCAGTACAATCTGTGACTTCTAAATTCCAGTTCCTGTTGAGCCTGTAGTTCAGGTTGAGTACTCCGAAACAAAGTTGAAGATCATACCTTAAATAACAGTATCCTCCTCTGGGGTTTGTTTATTCTCTTTTTTAGAAGAAACGGACTATGATTACAGTGGAAGTGAGGAGGAAGATGATGAGCTGAATGAAGATGAAGGAGAACCAAGGTTAACTTTATTACTGGAATAGAAAATTTGACTGCCCAAGCTGTTCTCATTGAAGCCAGAACAGCTTTCTTAACTTGCTCTGAATCCCTAATCTCCTGTGTCCCCTTTGGTAGCTTTAACAGTTTTGTAGCTGTCAAACGTAACTGCTGGGTATAAAATATCTGTAATAAGCTGCTTCTTAGTTCCCCTGCAATAGGGAGGAAACTCTCAAATGAAGGACCCAATAATCACCTTCAGGCTGGTTTGTAGCACAGCAAGTGCGGCTACACAGTCACCATGCCGGAGATAAATCTTAATTTCCTAACACAGGACACCAAACAATTCCCAGTGCACCTTGTATTCTGTCTTTAATGTTACGTTTAGTCATGTAGAAACCTCCTCTTTGTTTCAGCTCCATAGTGAATCTCCCAGGGGAGTCAACTCTCCGTCGTGAATTTCTGAGGCTGCAGCAGGAGAACAAGAACCGTTCTGACCCTCAGCGCCAGCAGCAGCAGCTGAAGGACCAGGAGAAATACAAGAAACAGCTGCTGACAGAGCGGCAGAAGCGGATTGAGCAGCAGAAGGAGCAGAGGAGGAGGCTGGAGGATGTAGGGACTGGCTTGTATTGTTATTCCATGTGTCTGTAGAAAGTAGGCTTTGAAAGGCAAGAAGGGCTGTGTTAAATTGTCAGCACAACCTGGAGTGTAGCTTTCCACCTTGGGAATTGTGAGACTTCTGAATGCAGTGATTTTAAATGGTCTCTGTCATTTTCCTGCTGACAACCTGCCCTGAGCTTTGGAAATAGAAGAGGAAGGGCATTTTGCTTGACTTAGTTTTGGTGGGAGCTCAGGCAGATGGGATGAGAGATCCCCATTTCTTTCTCATGTGCATTTCCCAGTTTGGAGTTAGTCAGTCTGGTCCAGAGTCCTGGCCCTGCTTGTGTTTGAGATGTTAAAAGATAGCTGCTGCCTTTTCAGCTGCTTGACATGCTGTGGTACTGGAGGCAGTGTTGAGTCATAGAATCATAGGTTGGAAAAGACCTCTAGGATCATCCAGTCCAACCTTACCCCAGCACTGACAACTGCACCACTAGCCACGTTCCTAAGTGCCACATCCGCATGTTTTTTGAGCATTTGCAGGAATGGTGATTCCACCACTTCCCTGTGCAGTCTGTTCCAGTGCTTGGTCACCCTTTCAGTAAAGAAATTTTTCCTAATATCCAATCTAAACCTCCCCTGGCACAACTTGTTTGTTACCCAGGAGAAGACACTGACCCCCAACTGGCTACAACCTCCTGTCAGGGAGTTGCAGAGAGGTACAGGGTCCCCCCTGAGCCTCCTTTTCTGCAGCCTAACACCCCCAGCTTCCTCAGTCACTCCTCATCAGACTTGTGCTCCAGACCCTTCACCAGCTCTGTTGCCCTTCTCTGAACTCACTCCAGCACCTCAATGTCTTTCTTGTAGTGATTGGCCCAACGCAAACCAAAAATAACCAGCATGTCTCTTCTCATGAGTATCTGACAAAACTCAAGCACTGTGTGAACTCTGGAGCTGATGTTTGTGAAGCACAGTGCTGCTCCAGCAAAACAGGGGCACTCTGGAAAAACCCTTCCTTCTTGAAATGACAGGAAGACATTTGTCATTAGATTAGCTGCCAGCTGTCGGGGAGATCTTGCATGCCTGCCTAAATGAATGACAAAGCTGCCTTGGGCTGCCAGAAGGGCAGAGGTTTCACTTCAAGTTTGGCAGTTGTGGTGGTGGGGTGTCCCCTGTTACTGACTGCAGAGCAGGAAATGGGCCTTGTGATTAATGAACAATGGCATAAGTAATTGGTGGGTACAAAAATAAAGTGAAATAAGCAACGTTATTCCCTGGCTCTCTTCCAGCACCAGAGGCGAGAGCAGGAGCTACGAAGGCAGCAGGAGTGTGAGCAGAGGTGGCCAGAGGCAAAGGTCGGTCAGAGGAAAGAGGAAAGGGGTAAAGAAGACAAAAGGGCTGTGGAAGATGAACACTTCGTAGTAGATGGACAGAGGAAATTAGAAAAGAAGCAGGTATGCAGAGAGTGTTCACTGACAGCAGTTTGCAGCTTCCTCTTCCTGTATCTGATGTCTTTCTCTGTTCCCTGAGGGTATTCCCATCCTCTTGAGTCATGGACCAAAGGGGGGCTTTATTAAGGCATTCACTGCCTCTTGTTCTCAGATTCACCCTTTTTTTGAATTAACTTACATGTTACTGAGTCATCCTCTGTATCTACAGCAGGGACACCACCTGTCCCACTTCTGTCCGTACTGTTTCTCTGTGCTGAAATGGTCTTCACTCTGATTTAAAATTCCTTTTCCCTTAAAGCTTCCAGCATCAAGTAAACCTAAGCTTAAATCTCCAGCCTCAATTTTGTATTCTGGTTGTAATGAGAACCATTTCTTTTTCACAAAAATAGTGGAGCAGAGGTTAATTTTAACGCTGAAGTCTCTATCAGATTTGGTACATTGGCCACCATGTTTTTCTGATGTTTCAGCTGCAAATTGATTTGTAGAAGCATGGAGTGTTTTATTAAAGTCCTCCGGTTTTAGGAAAAGTAAACAGAAGAAATATGATTTTCTGACATGCTGTCTAAAAAGCCAAATACAGTATTTGGTGTCACTTTATTCTTCCTGTTGCTCGGGGTTCTGGCTCTTCTGTGGGCCCTGCTGGAATTGTGCTCGCTCTGTTCTTTGAAAAGCCACTATTTCCAGCAGGCAACTGGGTTGTCCTCCAAGGCATTGTTCTCTCTGAGGTTCATCATTCTCTGCTTTCAGAAGATGGAGGATGTGCAGCACAACAGGAGGGTGCATCGAACTCTCCCCAAAGATCAGACACAGCTGCTGTCCCTCCAACATGACCACAAGCAGAAGAAGAAGGAGCCTTCCACAAGTTCAAATGCAGCAGTGCATCCTCCATCAAGCAGCACAAGCAAAGAGGTACTATCTTGACCAGTGTAGCATTTTGGTGCTCTGCAGTTTATGATGCTGTGGTTATGCTGAAGCCAAAAGCAGACTGATCTTTAAACCTCAATCTGGAGCTTGACCTGTGTCTTACTACACACCTGTGCTACAGTAAAGTCTTTGCTTGCCATTAATATTCAGAAGATAAGGAAAGGGAAAAATTGCTGTTACTTCTACTTGAATTTAGAGAGGGGTTTGACTGGTGAATGGGGAAACAGTTCTTCTGGTCAACTAGGTGTCATTCCCTTGTTTTCAAAGAGGAATGAATTAAGGTTATATCATCTGACATTTAACAGAGGTCTTTGCCTGATGTGAGGGTTCACAAAACTGACCCAGACACAGAACAGCATCATGCCTCTCAAGTACAGACCTCTGCTCCCCAGCATCATGCTGTGGTGCCTTTTCTTGTTTTTTATGTCCCAGGATAAGATTTAGTGGATCAGAGCCACAGAACCATTTATTGGGAATTCCTTGGCTTTGCCATTGCACTTACCCTGTCACCAGCAGTTCAGGACAGTTTTTCCCTGCACATCTGTGTCCAGCTGTGAGCTCACTGTGTGCTGTATCTGGTCCCAGCAGCACCAAAGTGAATGAGCTGAGAGGGAAAGACTCCAAGCTCGGGCTTGACACTGCACAGGCTGAGGTCAGTTTGGGGAGCCCAGAGTGTCGCCTGCATGAGTTTGCATCTGGATCATAATACATTGCATGAAGCTCCCTGTGGGCACAGAGCTGGGGGGTGAATTATCATATCTAGTTTTTACATCTTCTTTCTTGCTATGGTAGAATTTGCCTTTCATTATTAGGAGATGCAAGTAATGAAAATGTGGCCTCAAGAGCATATAATGATTGAGTTCACTGGGGTTAGAATTTCGTGGTGTTTGGCTGTGGTAGCTTGTTTTAATAAGGTATTTTTTGGGAGAGGGGTGGTTTGGTATTCTTTTTTTCCCCAGTGGAGATCTGTGAGACTAAGTGGAACCATTTTCATGTTCTCAGCAGTTTCTTGGCTGTGTTAAGAATATGCTTACCTCTCTGACACAGGCACAAACATCCAGATATAGTGAGAGATACCATTAAGAAAGCCCACCCAGACACAGATAACTGGGTATTTTTATGGCATTAATCTCTAGTTTACTGTGTAGAGCCTTTCCTAGGCTGCTGAATCAGAGGATATGCTAAAGATTTACACTAGAGAATGGGAATGAGTCATGTTGAATGGAACTGAAAAGAGTAGAGGGGTCAAAACCACAGAATAAAGATTTTTGTAATGAACAGTGCCCTCAGGAAATTCATTCCTTCTAAATCATGTTTCTCAGTCTTTTCCGTAGTGCAAGTAACATAGCGAAAGATAGAGTGTTAAAAGTGTTTTAAAGTAGAAAGCAACGTGCAGTAATGTGAGCTCTGTAGAAGGGGATAATAAATGCACAGCAAAACAGGCTGCATGTTGTCAAAGATAAGTAAATATAGACAGATGATTCGTCCCAGTTAAAATCCCAGCCTGCAGCAAAAGAGATGACCTGGAGTACATCAGATGGAAACTCAGGCCCTTCTCTTTACTGCAGTTTGGAAACTTGATGGAAAAGGAAGGGTTGCAAATGGAGAGAAAGTAGTGGTTTATACTGTGCCAGGGCTGTCCTCCTTGATGAGAAGGTCCATCAGAGGTGGTGCACTCTGTGATGCTGTGGGAGAACATCCAGCCTCCAAAGCCTGGGGCTCAGTGTGCAACGTGCTGTTGCTTTTCTCCTTCTCAGGCTGAGGACCGAATAAAGAAGAGTGATGCCACCCAGCCTTCCCTGCAGTGGCCAGCGGCGCTGGGACACGAGGCCACACCACACTCCAGGATGGGCTCTGGCAGCAGCTCCAGCCCCTGCACCCCCGCGCCACAGAGAGCCATGGTAGTGCAGGTACTGCTGCCCCAGGTGGGGAGGAGGGACCGTGGGTGGTTCCCAAGCAGAAAAACACATGAGAAAAGTGATTTTCTTCATTCCTGGCACAAATGACTGAGGCCTGCGCAAACCATCTTGGAGGCTTTTTAGTGACACTATTGCTGCTAAGTTCTGTATGGAATTATACTTAAGCACTGCAGGTCAGGGTTAGATAACAGTTATTTTTACATACTTGATGCCTGATTGCTGGTTCCATGATATTCCTCTTAGATGTTTCACAGAAAGCCTGAATGGCTGAGCTGTTGCAGTCCCTGGATGATGTATTATTTACGTGGTGCCATAAATGTGTGTGGCACTTTACAAAAAAAGTCCAAAGCCAGAATTTTTATAAGTGAAATCATGTAAAAAATAAAAATTTTAAATGAGCTTATGAAATAATCTGAAAGTAAGTGGAGATGCGGTAAGGGCAATGCAGAGTCAGATTTTGCTGTGGATAGAGCCCAGAAAGTCTGTGACTTTAAAAACTTCAGTATTAGAGGTAGAAGTGGTATCTAAACAGTACCTATGCAGTGAAAGCACTCTGATGAAGCTATTCACTGAAATCCTTCTCTCAAAACATTTTATCTCCTGCTTTTTCTACCAGTTCTGGGAGAGGTGATTCAGAGTTCTCTCAGTGTGCCCAAAAATTTGACTTCCTTTCAACCTCCTACTCTTTCAAAGGGTATGAGGTAAGTAGCTGAGACTGCAGGGTTTTTTTCTCCAGTCTCTTGTGAAAGGACTGTAAGCATATTGAACAAAATCAAAACAAAACAGCAAGTAGAATTGAATAAACTACAGTAAGTGTGAGCACAGCTCAGTTAAGCTGGATCTCTCCACTTGCTTTGAAAACGTGCAGTGGCAGCAATAATCTTACTGCCTCTACATTTTACACAGCACTTCAGTTGTGCATTCATTCATCCCCACAGAGAGGATATACGGTTACAACATTTGTTTTATTCTTGGCAGCTCTCAGTTTCTGCCGGGCTCTCGGATGCATGGATGGATGGATGGATGTACAGCTTCTGATCCACCTCTCCAGTTGCTTCTGTGGGACTTAGCTCATGGTACCCACAGGGGAGTGGCATTCAGAGCAGGCTTGAGCATTGTTTGTGTGCTGCTGTGGCATCTTGTGGCCTTATTTCCTTCTGTGTTGGATCTTAGAGTCAAAGGGGGAGGATCAGACTGCAGAGAGGATGGGTTGTTGCTTTCAGCTCAGCTGCTTCCAGAGAATGTTGAGCTGCCTCACTGTTCAGGTTGCTGTTTGGTGATGATGCAAAAGTCACCGCAGACAGATGCTGTGAACAGAAAGGCCTCATTTCACCTGATAGCTTTTTCATGGAAAAATATTTATGTGTGTCTTCTCACATCCTTTTTTTCCAGGGCCTGTTTGTTGTTTCAAGTCACGAGTATTGTAAGTGGGCTGAGTTGATGGCCTGGCTTGTAGCATCAAATCACTGGAGAGCTATTGCAAGGTCTACAAGAAGGACACTTGTATCTTAGCCTTGGGTAGAGGCTGCAGCTTCCCTTAGGCAAATATTTCAGCCCTGTAGTAGCAGTGGGAGCATCCATAGTTTGTTGCAGGGCCTTTGAGATTCTGCAGGAGCACAGTGGCTGTACAGAGGATAGTTCTGCCCTGTTGAGGTGCCATTCCCAGGATGAGAGGAGCTACATGCTAGGCTGGCTTCTTCACGTGGGACAAGTGATCATTCCTTTGCACCCTGTCAGTGCTTCTCTGTTTGGTAGCACCTCTCCCAGCTGCCAAGAGGAGTGGTGAAGAATGAAGCAGTATTTACCAACCTCTTTCACGTTCCTTGATGGAAACTACACTATAAAAATTTTATGCTGTTTAAAGTGATGGTGTTACTTAAGGATAATAGCAGCAAGTGATGTACAGTTGTTGCCTGTGATTTCACTCCCTGCTGGGAGCTGCCCTGTTGCCCACTCACAAGGCAGAGCTCCAGCTGACAGCCCACATGGACAGGGAGAAGCCAATTTGTACTCTTTACCTGCTGTGTTTGCATGGAGACCAGATGAACTTTAATGGGTAATTTGTAAATCTTCTGGAGGGTTGTCTTTCCCTTTGCTGGTTGGGAGCAGCTGGTGATGTCAATAACAGCATGTTTGGATATGCTGCCTGCATGAACTGTGTGAAGTGTTCAGGCAATAGGAGTGATGGGCCAGTTAGTCACCTGAAGATTAAAAGACTCACAGCAATATACTTGTGAGGTTCAGTACGTGGGTGCCTTGTTGATTTAAAATAAAAGTGAACTGTGGAGTTAAAAGGCAAGCTGAATTCATTACAGATGCTGCAGTGAAGAACTTCCAGCCAGGTTTGTCAGAGAGGAATCATCTGTTGTTACTGCTCTGCTCACACAAAAATGACTTCTTATTTTCAACAATTATATTCTGAGAGATCATGTGGCAAGATCCTTGTTGCCCAAATCTCTCTTGGAATTATTTAACGGGAAAACTTAACACAGCCCCTGAGGTGCAAGGAGCATGATTTCTCAGTGTCTAATATGCTACCTGTCTGCTAAGGGGAATGCAAGATGTTATCAGTTCAGAGTGTACCATTTCCCCCTGTTTTGTACCAATTTTGTGTTTGCTGCAGTATGGTATCAGGTCTGGCTCTCTGGTTGTGGTGGTGTGGGATGAGCTGTTTTGGGCTGCCTGCAGAATTTCCCAGAGGCTTCCTGAGCAAAGTCACTGAATCTGTTCCTCTGCCCAGCACCTCCTGCTGCCTGACTAGTGGAGGAATTTAGCTCACATCTGAAATGAACCTCATTTTTTAATTGACTCTGTGGTTTTCCTGTAGGATTTGGTAGGTAGATTTCTACTGTCTGGAGTGATGTGGCTGAATCAGAACAAGAAGGCTAACAATAGTACAAGAAATAGGGGTGCATAAAGTCATGGGCTGTCCTGGTATCCCAGAGCACATCTGCTCAGAAGTTTAAGAAACTCTTTTTCCTTATTCTGTTTTGTAACAACACTTGCACTTTATCTGTTTCCTCTGTGTAGGTTCAGTTCAAATTAGTAACTTGGGTATCCTCCAAAAAGCAGTGCAGCCTGTCTTTTTAAAGCTTCTTCCATGTAAATCTTTTTAAACTAACTATAGTAATGAGTCTCTGTGCCATATCACCTTATGTTATCATTTCAGGGATCAAAAGGTTCTTTTCCTTAGCTCTGTTATGTGTCCCTTTATGGTTTGAAGACACACAGTAGGTAACACTGTCTCCTCTACTGCTTTCTGTTGATAAGAGCTACTGTTCTTTCAGTGTTACTTAAAACCAATTTAAGATTGAAATCTTGGTATTTTAGAATCATTGTTTGCTGAGGTTTTTAAATTTTCTTCCCCATACAAATGATTTTATCTGTAAAACTTAAGAGGAATATCAGGCACTATAATTTTTAGGGTCTATCTGAGATGGTTTGGGCTTGCTGTGGAAGCAGGTGTCTCTTCTTGGCTTTACATGGAACTAGAGTACTGGTCTCTCTTTGCCCAAAGAAGGTATGTGGGCACCATCTGCACAGTTTGGATTCACTCAGTTATTTATATCATGATTCAGCAAAGCTCATCCATGCTTTTAAGTACAAATAATGTTCTGGTAGACTCCAGGACTCAAAAGCTGGAATTTAAAAAGAAATGCATGTATCTTGTTGAGAAAGTGACAAAGAAAAAAAAATCCTCCTATATTCTGATAATAATACACTTGTTGTAAAACCTGTTCCTGTTGCTACGATGAATCGTTTCAAGGGAACACTTTGGTGCTCAAATAATTCTGGTTAACTAAAAACTGTTATTAGTGACAATCATGTTGGACATAAAGGTAATTTTGACAAAATGAAAGGACATAGATTATGAGATGTTATAACTGCTGAAAAAGCTATTTTCTGTAAAGGGAGTCAACAGAACATATTGTCTCAAAAAGGCAGGGAAAGCACCTGAATATTTAACTAGGTGAACTTATCCAAACTGGTTTTTGACAGTTGACTTTGCCATACTGGTCTGGGAGGTTGTGATGAGACATCTTCCGTATTTTTTAACTGGTTTTAGAATTTCTGCCTGTCAATATTTAATTGATGTTGAACGTTGTTTCCATGAAATAATTAGTTTTGTACAGTTACAGGGAGTTTGTAATCATATTATCTTCTGAAAAGCTGTGTGCAGTTCTCAGTTTCTGTGTTTTACTTTTTAGGATGGGGGAACTGGAGAATTTTATAGACTTGGGCTGATGATAAATCAATAAAATATTCATCTGAGTCATTCTTTGGGGAAACTGAACTGCAGCTAGTGTTGCAGTAGCTCCGTTGGGACACAAGAGTTTGAACTTTGACTCGGACAAAAATTGCAAACCTCCTTCTTAGGCCTCACAGTATTGGGGATGATGGTCTTTCCATGCAAAAGAGGCACCTCCCAGAAAGCCCTAGTCTTGTTTTGCATGGGAGGTCTGATGAGATAAAGGTGGTGTAGCTTCAGGCATTTCTCTAATACTTTTTCTTTTTCTATCAAATTGGTTCTAGCACAGCAATCCCTGCAGACAGACCCAGCTCACCCAGAGCTTCCATGTGTTCTGTCTTGGTCTTGTGTCCAAGAGGATTTCTCATTTCAGGGAGGCAGTACACTCAGCTGACATGTTTGGCTTGGTGTTTCTTCCTCTTTAGAAGATGCTAGTGTGTAGATCATCAGTGTGTAGAATTTAAGGGACCTCTATTCTTGTCTCTCTCTTTTTTTTTTTCCCTTCTTTTAAATGCCAAAAGAATCAGAGCACTAAACGTTGAATATTTTAGCTTGAGTTTTACAATGCTTGCTTCTTGTTCCCTTGGATTGAAAACTTTGTAAGGAAATAATTTGATTCCTTCCCCTTCCTGTGCTGTGATTGGGGTTTTTGCTACCCGCATGCTCTAATTTGGCACCTTTGAAGAGATCTTTTAAACACAGGTGGTCACAATGGGATCGTGGGATCACAATGGGGTCACCTGTACATGACCACCCATGAGGTGTAGTCTGAGCATAGTTTCATTAATTCTTAACTGCATTTTCAAGTTTGATTTTTTTTTTTTTCAAGTAATTGTAAACTTTGTTACAGAGGAGGGCCAGGGACCCCTCATAACCACTGGAGCATTTGAAAGCACTTTGAGCTGACAGTTTGTCTGCACTGACTCCAGGCTGGTGGTGGGCTTGCAAAAACTAGTTTATAAGTT
Organism: Pseudopipra pipra; assembly: GCF_036250125.1. Taxonomy (NCBI): domain Eukaryota; kingdom Metazoa; phylum Chordata; class Aves; order Passeriformes; family Pipridae; genus Pseudopipra; species Pseudopipra pipra. The sequence continues at coordinate 9,946,198 of NC_087561.1, forward strand.
CAACGTCAGTGTTAGCAAAGTGGGTTCCCCCAGTGATTAGACTGTCTAAATTCTGCAATGGAAGCAGAGGTCAGGTTTGAATGAAATATATATTCAGCAATATTATTTGCATCATCCAGGTAACTAGTTCACTGTGCATTACTAGTGACCTATTTGCTTCTCCATAGATTTAAGAAAGGTGTATATATATGTGTATATATATATATATGTATATATGGCATCGATGTGTTTGCTATTTCTTTTTATTGTACCCTTCACCTTGAAATATTTGTGCCTAACATGCTAACCTGCTGGAAATGAATAACTTACTTCACAGTGAACAAGGTGAGTAGGGCTGTATCCAAAGGCAATCCTTTGTGCATTTACTAAAAACTTGATCTCACAAACAGAACCACTGATGCCTGTTGAGACTGGGACCTGTTACATAGGCAGGGAAGTACAACTCAGCATGTATTTTGTTTGTTTCAAGTGTGAAAATTTCCGGGCTAGTAAGGACGTGTACCACAGCAGTTCACTGTCAGACATGGTGACAGCACCACTCAGCCCTGTGCAGGATGACGTGTTCTGGAGCGTGAGTCAAAACGAAGAGCAGCCCCCAAAGGTATGTGGAAATCAGGGTGTTTTACACTGTCAGTGTTGTGGGTTTATGTGTACATATATATATCTGCAGGATCTGTGAATGCAGATTCACCTCTTTTGTTAGACCAGGTATTTGTAGCTGCCCTTTCTCTGAAAAATCTGGCCTGTCGCAGAAAAGCTCATTAGTTTGTATGATGGAGGTGATAGTGTATTTCTAACAGAACTTCTGAAAACAGGTACAAGAATATTTGAGTGGGGATGTGTCTGTGCATTTGTGTGTCCATATTATTACTTTGTACTTGGGGGATGTGTGTGTCTCTCACTCCCCAGCCTGTGGTAGCAACAGAAGGTAACCCACCACCTGGGGAAAGCTGCATTCAGTGACTGCAGATGCATTTCACTGTCTGCTTTAAGTATTGACCAAGAGTGGTGCTGCCTCTAAGGAAAGGTTCAAACCTCTGTCTGTCTGCACCCTCATAGACTGCACAGGCTTGGAGCAAACTGGAAGCACCTCCTGCTGACTTGCAGCTTCCAGTGCTGATACCATGGAAGACCTCTCCACCAATCCCACGGAAGCATTATTCATTTTTGTTGGTTAGGCTTAGTTTTTCATTGATAGAGGGTAAGCATTAGGTTTAATAACTGAATTTAAAATATCAGTAGTGACCTTAAAACGTTTGATTAAATCCTTAAGGTTCCAGAAAGGACAACCTCGAAATTTTACAGCAGGGACCAGCCTGGCCATCAGAGATGCCTTTCAAGGTAAGCTCTTAAGTGTTTTATGCTTATACTAATGCTGCTTTATTGTCAATAGGAAAACTAAAGCAAATTTATTAAAACAAAGCCATAACTTCAGTAGCACCAAAACTGACATGGGTTCGTTCCTCATTTCATAGCACTTACAATTATTTTGTCTTTTGAGCCAGTTTGTCCACAAAAATAGCTAACCAAACTTCCTGATCTTAAACCTCAAGGAAGTGTCTAAGCCAGCTTCCTTTCAATGATTGACATAACCAACTTAAAGAGAAACAAACCTCTTGTGGATCTCCTTTTCATGCAAGGTAGTTCTATCTTCTGCTGGAAAGCAGTATTTTGACATACAAGAGCTGTTCCATCTGTAACAAATCCTGCAATGAGTTGTTTCCTTTGGCTCAGCCTGTTTGGTGTGCCTGAGTGAGTTGCAGGCCAGCTGTTTATCCATTTCCCAGTTAGCAGGCAGCATGTTATGCTGTCATTGGACTTGTGATTTGGTGATGCTGGACTTTGCCCTCACATTAGAATGAGAGTCTGTGGAAGGTGCAGGTTAGCTGAGGTCCTGGCATGTCAACACTGATGATTCCAAGATGGAGTGGTGCTGGTCAGAGCTGCCTGGATGCTCTTGCAGATCCTCTGCATCAGTGCCAGTGCCATTGGTTTCAAAGGGGTGTATGGATGCATTGGTGAGAGAAGGTCTGGCTCTAACTCCCTGTATAGGCACTTTAATTATAGCTTGATGCTTATTTTGCCTGTTAGTAGCTTGAACAGGCTGCCTATAGATGTATCAGTTTGGGCAGTCTGCCCTTAAGGCTTGTATACTTTTTTATATCCCAGGAGAAAAGACCAAGGATGCAGAGAGCTCAGCAGTAAAGGGTAGCCCCAGCTGGGTGTCTAATCAGGGAACAGAATGGCTTGGAGAGATTGGAAAGTGAAGTAGATTTAGCTGAAATAACAAAATAATGCGCAGCATTTCTGATGAGCCAAAGTAACATCATCTGAAATAGCTTTCAAGTGAAGTCAAGCCCTAAATGTTCTCCACTTGGGAATTATAGAAGGCAAAGCAGAAAAGAAATATGTAAATAATCAACAGTGTTACAAGTGAGTGGCTCCTGAGACAGGGTTTCTGGGTGAGCCACTGGCTTAACAGCTTATTAGTGTCCAACACATTCCTTTCTTCATTGATAAGTGACTGATGATGCATCTTCTAGGGAAGTAGGGGAGCAGGTTTGTTTAGTTTTAAAAGACGTGAGATTTTGGAATCAAGGATGACACAGATCTGAAGAATCCAAGGGAGGCGTACGTATAGAAGGATATTTTGTATTTACTTGGGAATCTCTGTAATCTCCCAGAATGATTGATTGCCCAGAGGAAACTGTCCTCTCCTTCATCTTGTCTCATTACTGATGGCCCTACTTGGAGCAGCAATGAAGATAAATTTTTTCTTGATCAGGACTATGATATCATACTGTAACAGCAGGGAACTCAATTCAGTGGCCTCAGAGCTCTGTTCCAGTCTATGTTCCTCCACATGAGCTGATCTGATCTGCTTTTTTGTCTTTCTGTTTAGTAACACTCATCAGTCATCCCCCGTGGGACAGGCTCTGAAGCTAAACAGTAGCAGCAGCACTCCTGGCAACAAGCAGTGGGAGATGGGATCTCATCAAAGCAGCTGGTCAACCTCAGGTGATTCCTAAGTCAAAGATTCATCAGTCAAAATGTACTAAACTCCTATCACATGAAATGGGCTTCTGCAGGGTGTCAAGTTCTGCATTGAAAATGGGATGTGTCTTTTTAACGATGTCTTCTGGTGAGAGGCTTTTGAAAGTCCTCTGGATTTTACGGTGCCATATTCCTAAAATATAAGCATTTCCTCTTTTGAGTCAAAAAGCGACTATGAACATATTTTCACATGGAAAATTTGAATTGCCTCAATTAAGAATCCAAAACTAAATCATTTCTAGTGCACTTACTGACACAACTGAAAGTCAGCAGAGCCAACATTCCAGACATACAGATGTAATTCAGTACTAGTGTTCACCCACTGGCAAATTCTGCATAACCATGTGCTGCGCTTTGCATTGCCCACTGATAAGATGGTACAGATGAGCATTTGATATACACTAGTAGTTCTGCACTCTAATAACTGAAGGAAGCATAAGACTCTGTGTACAGCACCTTATGAAATATTCCTCCAATATTCCTTTATTTGCAGAAAGGTAGTGGAACTAAAAGAAAAGGGGGCAAAAGAAGTTAAAAGGAAGAGAAAACCTCATCTAATTTAACAAAGTATGGCTTTGTAAGCTCTTTTAATATCACTGGTAGTGGTGTAGAAACACAGTGGGCTTGCTCGTGATTGTGTGGTTTTTTTGCAGTAGAGACTCTGGTTCCTGAGACGTGATCTGAGATTCTGGCCGATGGGGCCACAGAGCAGAAGTGAATAGCTTTGTTCCTCTATTGCTGTTCCTAAGGGTGTTTTCTGTGGGTCAGTTCTAGGGCAATTTTTTGTGTATCTCCTCACAAAGCCATAATGTGTCACAACGCCTTGCATCCAGGTTGACTAGTATAGACTGGGAACACTGCATATCATGCACACCCAGTTCAAAGCAGGGTGGATGCTAAAAATGTTCTGAAACCACCCCAGTGAGCTGCTGAGGTCATTTATTTTTATGTTGAGACTTACATTGTTAATTTATAAGCCCTTGATAAATGAAGAACAAATTGCTTATTTATTATGCTTACACAATCAAGCCAGTTTTGCTTTCACTAAACTACACAGAATAGGAAACTTTGCTTCAAGAGAAATCCAGAGCACACTTTAAATTCCTTGGATTATATTTCTTTTTGCTCTTATGTCATTTTGTGTTTGAATAACAGAGTTGAACAACATGCAACAGCCCAGCTCAACTTTGCAAAGTCCGCGTGATGTGTAACTCCTGTGCTATTTTGGCATGGGGAAATGAAAATCTCACCAGCAATGGAAAGAATAGAAAACCTCCTTTGTGATTTAAACTGTCTTCTTGAATTCTTAAGTGAATTAAATTACAGCAAGTTCTGGCATATGGCGTTTTCAGATAGAGTTTTTTGCTTTCCCAAACCCACAGGGATAATGAATTGGACAGGAAAAGGCTGTAAATACTTTAAAGCTAATACTTCTGCTGAGTTGCTTAGGTGCTCGTTGACCAGTAAGGAATTCTGATTTTTTAAAGCTTTGCAAAATGCATGAAGACATAAAACCATTGTGACAAAACTATCTAAATCACCAAATACAGATTCTAATTTGTGTGAGCTTGAACTCTCTTCCCTTAACTTGCAAGGAGTCCTGTTGGTAGCAGTGGGATAGTCATGGGAGAAGCTGCTGAACAAGGTAGACATTGAACTGGCCAGTGTGTTCCAGGGTGAGGTGAGGGTACAACTGCTTTCCCTACCTTCCCTCTGTATCAGGAATTGTGGTATCTGCTTTGAGTGGTAGCTGTGTGTGTGTTTGTCTTACTGGTCCCCTCACTCATTCTGCTGCACATGCATTTTTAGAAAAAAGTAAAATTTGGGGTTTTTTTATCCCCAGGGAATCCAGGAGCGGCCAAGGCAGAGAGCGTTTTGTCACAGAACCACTTGCAGCTGCATAAGAAGGCTGAAAAAGTTTCTCATCCAGGCCAGATTGCAGTAGGTTCTTTTAAATCCACTGATATTTTTTATTTGTTTATGATTTTGGTGCTTCAGTTTGCTGTTGCTGGTGAGTCCACCTGAGGGGTGTGTGGGGCTGGATTGAGCTTTGCTGATGCAGTAACGTGTCCCTCAGCTCCCAGTCCAGCTGACTTGTGTCCAGCTCAGATCCTCAGCAGAGTGTTCAGTTTTCCTGAACCTTTCTGATCATAAGTCTTTAGAAAGGAAGGGAATGTCTTTATTATTTCAGGAAGCCATTGACCCGTTTTCTTGCAACACAGAAGTCAAGACCATGCCGGTGGCTTGTGTGTAGCAGGGGACAGCTACAGCTTAGCAGAGTCCCCAGCCCCTCCTGGCTTGTCAGAGACTGGAGGTTTGCAGAAGACTCTGTGTTTAGGCCCTTGTCCACAGTGTGGGACACTTGTGTATGAATTTCTGTAGGACTAGGGTGTCATAACTGCCCTGTGGGTGTGAGCTGTATCTGTTTTGGTGTTGCTTTTCCAGACCAAAGGTGCTTTGTACCTGCTCTGTGCAGGCACACAGTGCTCAGGGCAGGGCCCTGCAAGCCTCAGGGTAGTCCAGGGCTGGAATGACACTGAAGCCAGTGTAATCCTTTAGTCCTGCTGCAGAACACTCCTTTTCTTGTGTGAAAAAGGAAGTACTTCTCTGCTCCTGCGAAGTGCGAGATGGAACGATTAAACATCAAAATAACGTACTAACTAAAACTAGTCACCTTTCAGCTTTTGGGAAAATTGGGTGGTTTAGCTCAGGTCACTTTTTAGTGTGAAGTACCTGCTTGTGATGGACCAACAAAAGCATCAACTTCCTAATAAAGCTTTTTTTGGTGTGGAAGTGACAATAACTGTATTTGCTGGGGCAGTAAAGTACTGCACATGCTGTTTAGCGATGGATTCTTCAACTGAGTTTTCTTTATTCAGAGTCCAGTCTCCTTTGCCAAGGTGAAGGACAGTGCCAACTCATTGCTAAAAGCAGCAGACTATTCCTCCTCAAGTGACGAGGTCAGTAGCAGCAGCAGCAGCAGCAGTGATGAAGATGACACGAACCACACAAGGTTGGCTTGATTTATTTTATTATTATTATTATTATTGTCTTCCTTTTTATTACACACTTCTAAATATGTGGAAAAAAAGCTGGCATGCATAAATACTACCTCTCCTTTGAAGTTACTATCAGTCATTTCTGGCAGTTGTAATTAAGCAGTTTAATTGCACTGTAATGAACTCCCGGGGGTAAATGTTTGCTCCATCAGATGTGTGCAGTGTAATAAGCTTTGATGACTTGCTGCCCTGGGACAATGAGGAAATGTCTAGTTTTAACAGAATATACTGGGTAGTGCATTTACAGAGATTACTTCACATTGATCTATGTTTACATGGAATTTTTGAAAGCAAAAAGGAGAGGGAAAGAAAACTGTATGCCTTCATGCCAAATACAGGTTACAGTGAAAAAAGCAAGGCAAGTATGACCCTCATATTCACATAGTCTGTTTACTCTGGGAGAAATAATTACCACTGAAAAGCTGATTCCTTCACTAGTGCTGTTAATAAAAAGGGACAGTAGTGTTGTAAAACTTGCTGTATTTTTAATATTGACATTTTGGACAATTGCTGTGGTTTCCAGCTGATGCTGTGACTTGTTCCAAGCTGATCTTACCTGAGCTGTGTCCTCCTGGCTTTCCAATTTCTCTTGTTGATTTTGTGACTGACATCTGTTGGTGTTCTACCTGTCATGCAAAATGTGCATTTTGCCGAGAAGTAATGGAGTGGGAATAGCTTGCTAGTCCAAGAGAAGGGAGTCAGGGGAGTCACCTGGCCAGCCCTGCTGTTAGGAACAGCAAACAGAATTATTTTTTAGTATTGATGAATGAAACTTCAGTTTAATTCAGGTTTTAAGATTTACTTTGAAGTGCATCTCGGGCCACAGAGCTCTCTGGGATGGGGCTCTTGTTCATCTGACAGAATTGCACGTGCAGTTTCAGGCAGAGGTGGCCAGATTTGTAGCATTGTTGTCAAGTTATTGTGTTGGCATGGTACCAGTCCTTTCCCCTGTGCAGCTCTGAAGAGGTAGAGATTTTATATGCTTCTGATTTGCATTTCTGAAGTTTATTTTGAAAGCTGAGATGAGCAGAGAGAATGGTAAAAATCTTGTAGCTTATTCAGCACACCTGAAAGAGCAGTCGTTTACTGTAATGCCTTTATTTTCTTACTGATCCTCTTCCAGACCACCTTATTCTGATCTGTAAAAGGTTTTATTCACTCTAGGTCATAGAATTCATCCTAGACCTCAGAAAGACTCTACATAAAAATATGGATTTGCCTTGTAGCAATGACTTTGCTGTGTAAGTGTTAGATTGTTGTGGTCCTTGCATGCTGTAATGATCTGAAGGAGTGGTATCACAGCCTTTGGAAAGCTGCATGTGTTATTTGCATCTTGTCTGTGTGTGAGATCCACCAGCCCTCTGGAGAAATGGAACTAGCAGGGTGCTCCCTGTCAGGTTTGCCTTTCCATGCACAGAGCCACTGCGAGAGCTCCTGTAAAATCAGAAGTATAATCTTGCTATTAAAAGAATTCCTTCACCTTGGCTAAACATCTTTTATATTAAAAGATAGATACTAGGAAATATATCCTGATTGCTACCAAGTAAATGGCGAAAAGGATAATGATGAGAGTGGAAGGAGCAGCCAGCATTGAAACTTTGCATATTGTGGATAAGCGAAGGGTGTGAAGGTTTTTGCTCTCTAAAACGTGACTGTAGGATTTGAAGCCCCTTGCACTCTGTGCAAGGAAATGTTTCTGTGTGCACTTTGGCTGAGACACCTTAGGCCAAGTCTTAGTTGGCTCCAGAAAACAATCTGTGTATTCCTGTTTTTGCCTGGGCTGTGGAACAGCATTCAGTGTCTACACTCCAGCTTTCCTGGAGGTGCCCAGTAGGACTACACTTGGGACACATGCAAGAGAAAGAGATTTCTATTCTCTTGGACTGATCCTGTTACTGACTCTGAGAGGGCTCATTTCTGAGAAGTGGCTGTTTTTCACCAGTAAAACAACTTTTGGTCTTGTTTTCCTTAACAGTGAGATGAGCCAGAATTGTTTCTCACACACCCCACGTATTTGTTTTAAGGAAAAGGTGTCAGTGTATGTGATTTAGCATCTTACCTGCTTGAATAGCACATCTATTCCATTGATGCCAATTTCTCCTGCTTTACTGAGAGTGCTTCCCCCTCTGATGCCTGCAGTATTTACAATCCCCCTAAAACACTGAGCATCCTGGGACTCAATTGTGTAGTTCAGTTTTTTCTCTCTGCTCTTTAAAGGCTGTTTCCTACCAACATTTGGACTAAGTGGGTTCAGGTGTGTGCTTGGCTAGGAATTATTTTCTCCCCTACTAAGTGGGAGGTTGATATTATATAAGATAAGCTACTGTTTGCTTTCCTGATAAGAACAGGTCCTTGCATTCAGCGTTGATCCTACACCATATCTTGTCATTCCTCCTAAGTTTAGTATGTAAATATTTGCCTCTCCCAAAGAAGAGGGGTCTAATTTGAGACAAAAAAAGAACAACCAACAACAAAGCACCACCCCCCCCAAACTTCTACTCTTTCATAACCATCTTAAAGCAGTTGTTCTCTCACAAAACCTTCTTTGTTATCCCATTGGGCATCTTTTAAAAGAAAAAAAACACATTACTGTCTGCTACCAGTTGGCACATAGCACTGTAGAGCCCTTCACATTCTGAATCCAGTCAGTTTTATAATTACTGGAAAGGAGGCAAAAATGTAATGGGCTTAAATGGACTGCAGTAATAAAGAAATTAATATAAATAAGTAAGTGGGATAAATAAACCATGTGAGGTAGAATTGTACGGAAATGGGGCCAGAGCCTCGCTGACAGAAGCTTGAGGCAGTTCCACTTAGGTGAAAAAGTTTAAAACACTAAGATACCTCAGGTTGTGCAGGAAGCAGTGGTGTGCTGGGAATTCACAACAGACACTTGCCTTATCCTCGCTCTCTTTCGGTATCAGCTTTTGGTCACTGTTGAAGATGGGATACTTGGCTGGGAGGCTTTTGGCCCCAGCCAGTCCAGCAGCTCTTGTTTTTTTCTGTCTGCGTGCACTTGGCAACATTTTCTGTGCTTCTTTGTACATAAGGTGAGGTTGTCTGTGTTTCAGGGACTGATGTACAGTATGGAATTCCAGCATGGTCTGTCCCAGTAGGCACTGGCAGAGGGGTCTCTAATACCATCATATGGCAGAGCAGTGGCTCTCCTCTTCCAAGTGCAGCTGGTGCTCTCTCTGGAGAGCAGGGTGGCTCATAATTGCACTGCACAGGGCGTTGTATGAGGAGAGACAGAAGTTTTGAAGTAGGCATTTCTCAAATGACAGCATGAGGAATCAGGTCTCACTTGCCTGGGCTATTCAGTGTCTGAAGGATGATGGGTGAAATGCAGGGAGATGAAGGGATGTTCTCTGTCGAGGTGGGGAGATCTTCCTGCTGTGTGTGAGTGGTCCTCAGGCTCGAGTCCATTCAGACTAATCAGCTTGCTTTTGTACAAGAACCTTTCAGTGTAACTAGTGAATGTTAATTATGCTCACTTTTGAACATGGGTATGTGTGGTTTTCTTTTTTGTTTTGTTTTGTGGTTTTTTTTTTTCTTTTTGGCTCTTTTTTTTTTCCCCCTGAAGTAGTTCTGTTCATTAATTGGAGTTTGTTACCAGGCAACTGCTAAGCGGCAGAATCGCAGATTTCTCAAGGACGAGAGTACCAGATGGAATTGAACTGAAACCCCAAAGCACCGTCACAGAACAGAAGGTAATTTGGCCATTTGTAAGGGGGTGGGTACATTGGGGGGGGAAGTGAGATCATTAATGTGCGTGATAAACGCTGTATCCATTACTTCTCAGCAGCATTTTCACTCTGAAGTCCTGCTCTGTTATTGCAAATTACAGCTATAAGCCTTGAAAAAAAGGTGTAGTTTCAGGTTTTGTGCTTCCTGTAAAACTGCTTACATTAAGGTACAAAATTGCAGTTCTTCTTGTCCTTGTTATTGACCTGTAATAGTTTCTGATGACAAGATATTTTGTGAAAGCACTGGGCAAAAAGCAATACTGTTGATTATTGTTGGTGTGCATTGTTGCTATTTTTAAAAGTCTTGACTTTTTTAATTCTAGTGTAACGAGAACTACCTCCTACTACTTAAAATAGAAGAGGGGAAAAACACTTAATCTCTCCCTGCTGGCTTAGCAAAAATACTTGTCTTCTCATATGTCATGTTGTGGTTCCTTCCAGCTGTAGTTTCTAGTAGGGGCTTCCAGTCATGTGGATTTTCCCCCTTGATAAATATTAGCACAGAAAAGATGAAGTGAGACAAAGCAGAACAATGTTCTTTGTGGTTGAAAACAGAAAAAAATTGCAGTAATAAGACTTGTACTTGGCGTCAGAGCACTTCTAACATATTACTGAGTGTACTCTCACCTCACAGATAGGAAAAATGAATTGCTGTGAAGCTGGTGTTTTCCCCAGAGCTGCTGGTATGAGCTGTGGAAGATCTAGGAACTAAAAGGAGTTTTCTTTACCTGTGGTGTGATTTCTAAGCTTCAGGCCAGCATGGTGTCCTTCCTGACTGGGGAAGGAGTTCCACATGGCCTTTGTCCCACCATCCTCGAGGAAAAAAGACCCTGCTTTGGAGAAAGAATTATAAACAGGGCCTAAACCAGTATTTCTCTTGTGGCAAAACAAGCCCAGTATTTTCCCTTTCCCCTGATATTCAGGTATTGGAAATAGGCTGCTTGAGGGAAAGGAGAAGGATGGAACCTTTGAGAGGGCCACTTAGGATGAGGGAGAATGGAAAAGAATTGAGATCACATTTTCTGGAGGGTTTGGAGAGAACAGTGGGGGAGGGAGAACAGGCAGATGACTGATGCCTCTCCTCATAAATCTCCCTGATGCCTTCCAGTCTTCTGCCTCCCTCTCATGGATCCTTCTATCCATTCCTCCTTTTTCACCAACCACAGCCATCATGACTCTCCTTGACTTCTCCAATATCCCTTTCCCTGGCCCATCAGCCTGAACTGCTTTGAAGTGGTTTAGGGTGTACCAAACTGCCCCTATGATTCAAATGGGGTTTTGGTTTGGTTCAGTTCAGCTGAATGTGACTGAAAACTGAACAAAAAAGCCCGATACTGGCTTGGTTCCCTAATCTCAAATCTGACTTCCATGTTTTGGTTTCAGTTTTTATGTCTGACTTAAAATGTAAAATACTTAGAGCATCAACTTGATTTCTAGTTAATTATTTGACTTCTAAAAGGCAAGTGTCCTTTATTTAGAATTATCTTCCTACTTTTTTTTTCCCCCTATTTTGGCCGGCATTCAAAAAAGATTATTTGATTTCAGTCGGTTGTTTATCAAAGTCAGTACACAGCACAGACTTCACTTTGAGTTCAACCAGCCAGAAGCTGCTTGAGTTGGTTGGTGCTTTTTGCTTTTGGTGAAATTCAGGAGGAATTTTCTAGTGTAGCACTTGGCTCCCATCACTCCCTATGTTCCGGTGCCAGTGGTGGTCAGGTACCCTGACAGATCCCTCTGCACTGCCCTCCCCATCTGGGACACCTCTTGCTTTATACATCTGATCTTCCTCTCAACACTTCAGCCCATCTGTTCCCAGAAACTGACTTCTGACTCCATAGATTGTGCTGTCAGGGACAGAGCTGGTGTGGTACCTTATGTAATTCACAAGTATTTCCATGAAGCTGGTGGAATAGTGTCAGGAGGTCTGCAGAACCAAATATCAATTTACTGGAAATGCTGATGCTGATCCCACTGAATATTGTCTCTCTGGAATAATATCCTAATTCAGTAAATGGAAAGTAGAAATGAAATGAATGGTGAGGGGTTTTGAACTAAATGCAGGTCCAGAATTAAATACCTACTTCTGTCTGTGGTACACAGAGGTCAGATCTGTAATGTCAGAGCAAGTCATCCGACTTCATGTCTCCGAGGATGAAGTTGCTTTTTTCCTGTGGTTGAGGTAATGTAGATGAAGAATATTTGTGGAGCACTTCAGAAGTGGAAGCCAAAGTTCTCATCTCAGGTGTTTGCCTACTCTTTTGTATTTAATTTTTTAATTTAATCTTTCCTTAGAGTTTTTCTTTATAGGATGCCTCACACAGAGCACCCCTCCCTGTATGCTCATTATTTTTCATCCTAATTAACAGGAGTTGCAGAGTGCGTTGGAAATATGCTAAATGAGGAGTTTAACTGTGTGTTCTTGTGCAGGACCAGATTTTAGGGAAACAAATTTCTAACACCCAAGAAGGCCTTTGGAGCGTAAACAACCAGAACTATCTCCTGCCAGATCTCCTCCAGCAAAGCCAAATCACAGACTCCTCTGTGAACCCGCCACAAGTGCCACTCACTTGCCAGGAACCTCAGAACAAACCTCTGAACAAGGTAAGAGATAAATTAGATTGAATTATTACCCTCTGCTCCTCCACCTGCCATATCAGCACTGCAGCACTCTGGTGTGCCTCTGCTCATTGTCCCTGGCTTTCTCCCACCCAAGCATCGTGTGGGGAGCACAGGGGCCAGGGCAGCAAGTCTTGGCAGCCCAGAGATGCTCTAACACAACTGTGAGCAGGCTCCAGGGGAGAAGTGTGGCACTGGAAGCAGGTAACAACTCTGTCAGAGTTCTACCTGAAGCAGCCCTTGTTTTTCATTGCAGACCCCCTGTGCTGAAAGCCCACCTCCCAAGAGCAGTACATCGTCCACGACGTCATTTACGTCATTCATAGATCCCAGACTCCTGCCAATCACCCCTCCCACCAGTCCAGTAGGACCTTCCTGTAGTTCTCGTGAGTATGCTTTACCTTTGCATGAAATGCCACTCCTGGTCTTTTCTTTTTTATGTGTGGAGTAGGGAGGGCCTATTGCTTGGAAATGGAAACTGTGAGTAAAATCTCCTGAAACTGAAGCTTCACATTACTATAAATTTTCATTGTACTGCTTCTGCTTTTCTTCCAGGTGTGGCTCGCTCTACTCTGCTGCTCTGTTATCACAGTGCTTTCTCAGGAATGTCTGAGGAATTTTCCAGATTTTTTTTTCTTCTGACTGTATAATGCTCTTAAGTTGTTTTCTCACTCCTCTGGAGCTTCTTTCATTTTGCCACAAACAGGTCAAATATGAGCTGTAGCCACTCACATTTTTCATGATTGCATATGTCTTTCATTCCAGCATCTAGTGCCAAACCCGAACCTGTCAGGAGGGAAAATGCAAGGAAGGGCTCCGTTGTCAATGTCAACCCAACGAATATCCGCCCGCAGAGTGACAGCCCCGAAATTCGTAAATACAAGAAGAAATTCAACTCAGAGGTTCTTTGTGCTGCTTTGTGGGGTAAGCTTGAGAGGACTTGGGCATGTGTTTGGAGGGAAGGCAGCAGCAGGGGAGGCTGGTAGGGTATGCCAGGCAGATTTCACAGTTGTATTGCACCTCTCCTGGCAGAGGGTCCTGGAATGTGTCCCTGCGCAGATACCTGTGTCACTCATGTGGCACTGCCATCCTGGTATGAGATGGCAAACACATGATTTGCAGTGGCAAAGGATTTTTGTGGGTCAGAATGAGAAAATGTTTTGATTGAGCACCAAACTGAAACCATGCTCATTGGAAGAGCCAAAAGTTGCAACTGTTTTAGCGGCTTATGCAGCTCATGACACTTGACTGAGCTGCACGTGAGTACAGCTGATCACACTGAGCCCTGACCCAGTGGAAATAATCCAAACTGGAAGCCTTTTACTGTCACTGTGTTAGGTATTCCAAGAATCTGAAGCAGGTCAGGCATCAGTCTTTCCAAAAGCTTGGCTTAGTTCCTGCTGTCAGTGTTTATTGAGAACCTCACTGAATCATGTAAATTTACACACTTCTTACAGGATCTGTTTCACGTGGTGCAAAATCAAGAAGGGTGTAGTCAGACCACATTTCAACAACCATAGACCTTGTCCCAGTTGCACACTAGCTGAGCTCTTGAGTTGTTTCGACCATCTTTCCACTTCAAAAGAACAGGCATATTCTGTGGGACTCACCCAGACATTTACTCCTCACTTTTTGAGCCTGGAATGGCAGATGAATGAAGTAGATGAAACATTATCCAAAGCGAGTATAGATTTCCAGTTTATAGCTTCACAGATTTTGTGTAATATGTGTTAGCAGGAATCCAAGATTTTAAATTAAGTACAGAGCTGTGTGGCAAGGTCTGTAATTAAGTGTGCACTGAGGCTGAAGAGCACCAGGTACTCAACAGAGCACTGGCAGTGGAGGAGGGTGCTTGTTACAGCAGGATACCTTATGTCGTGTCTTTAGAACTTGCTGATTAGGAAACTTAGCTGTCATTCCAGCTGAACATAATTTTTGACATCCTCTGATGTCAGCAACCCGCTGGAGCCTTCGCTTCCTTAGTAGCACTTGGATTTCAGATGGATTCACTCCTGTAATTTAGCATTTGAATGCATGCTTCCAAAACCCAGCCTGTTTTCAGACAAACGCTGCACCTCCTCCTAACAGCAGCGCTTCTTCCCACAGGTTTGGTGCCCCTGTGCTGTGAGTGTTGTATTTGGAAAAAGAGTGTTTGGGGGGAATTTTTTGTTTGTTTTTTTTTGTCTTAATTGGTAGGGACCCTTCGATCACTTAGTTGGATCCCCTGTGTCAGTAGTGTAGTGGTGCTGGACTGAGACTTCTGCACTGCTCACAGACACTTTCCAAGATCTCCTGAGAAGTTCGAGTTCACAAAACATTTTCCTTTTTGTTTAAATCAACATTGACTTCAGTAGAACTATTCAACCTTCAAGTTCCATGGGTATATAAGTGTTCTGCTGGGTAAAAACTGTAATGGTGAGATCTGTTTTTCTGGGAGGTCATCCACAGAGCAACAGAGAAATTATCAGGTACCATTAAGTGAGACTAAATAAGAATCAGTTTGCAAAACAGTGAACACTCGGTGGCCTCTGAGTCATTAGGTGACTTATGCAGGTTTTTTTTCATGTATCAACAGGAGTAAATTTACTGGTGGGAACAGAGAATGGATTGTGGCTGCTGGACAGAAGTGGGCAAGGAAGAGTTTATACATTGATTACAAGGAGACGATTCCAGCAAATGGATGTTTTGGAAGGACTCAATGTGCTAATTACTATATCAGGTTAGTTCAGTGTCTAAAAGTATCTGACCTGCATTCGAGTTGGAAGCAATTAAAAAGAAGAATTAGGTTATAAACTAGGTTGAGGAATTTCCTCTTTCAGAAAATCACAGGACAGTTATTCTTGTTAATAGGAAAACTCTCCTGAATTTTTAACATTTACACTCTCATTCCAGAGAGGGTTTGGAACAATTCATTACTTGGTTAATGTGCAAAATGGTTTGTGGGAAGTACGAAGTGTTTCATTCCTAAAATGGACTGATTCTCAGCAAGTTATAGTTTGTCACTCAGCTTGTTTCTGTGGTGAGTGACCATCTAGGTGCAATTCTGTTAACATATCATTAAATAACCTGTGTCCAAAAAGATGTATGAGCAGTATACACAATACAGAGTGATCTGTATTGTGAAAGCATCAGTAACATTAAGTGCAGATCTTCAACCTCTGCTGCAAACAGCTTAGACTCTGCCCTTATTCCCCATGGATGAGAATGGCCTCAAAGGATGCATAGCACATACCAAGGCAGAGGTGTGTAGGTCCAGCAAGGAATGGCAGTTCGTTGTCTCCAATCCAGACTCACCGTGGTGGGCAACAGTGTGAGCTGTTTGTCCCACATTGCCAGGTCTAGCTGATGATGTGACATAGTCCTTCTCTTCAGACTAACCTGTGGTCACAGGCTGCTGTTGACAATACGGATTTATGAACTAAAGCAACAAAAAGACTGATTGAGATGAAAGATGACAAAATAATTCTCACCTGGAAAGCCATCTAAAAGAAAAATAGCTGCTTGTAATGAAGATTGTCATTTAATTAGAACTAAATTAATCACTTTTTCAAAATGGCCATTGTAGGACATGCCTGTGTTCCAGAGTAAATGCCGGGTAGTGTGATTGTTTCTGATAATACTTGTGTCTGTAGAGACTTGTTCTTTGGCCTGAGGGAGGAATTTTAGTCAGGTGTGAAAATCTTGAAGCTTGAATAACAAGGTAAGTGCCCGTGCCATAGGACTGCTCATGTGCCAGTTCCCCCCCGTGTGCCCCCATCACGCAGAGCTTTCTTCTTGTGCCACTGGACTGTTCTCTCACCTTGGTAAGGCACAAAGACCTGCTGCACTCAAGGTCACAAAGCTCTGGCAGTTTGTAAGTGGGGGAGAGTTTGTATTTCAGAGAGTTAAAGCAATCTGTCTCTTTTTGCAAACCCTAGGGAAGAAGAATAAGTTGAGGGTGTATTACTTGTCATGGCTGAGAAATAAAATTTTGCGCAATGATCCAGAGGTGGAGAAGCGGCAGGGCTGGGTGTCCGTGGGTGACCTGGAAGGCTGTGTGCACTACAAAGTTGGTAAGGATTTCCTGTTTTTAACTTGGAGAGGTACTTAATCATCCTCTTTTTGTGTCTTGTGACAGCAGCATTTTTGTTCAGCATTGTTTCAGGATTGTATTGCTCTGAATATCTCTTGAGTTCTTTCAAGCCTCCTTGTTTTACATGGCAGGTGCCTTGGTCCCTGTCATTCCAGGTAGCAGCTCTTTTTGCAGCAGATATCAGATGATGTTATGGCTGTTTCCTGTGATGGCTGAAAGGAGGGAGTGCCAGCCACGGTCTGTGGTTAGTCAGTGGCTTAGTTGTTCCGTAGTTACTTAAGGTTTTAATTAGACTGATTTTTTCCACTTCTGTGCTGTTCAGCTTCCCTCCTGCCCCTGAGTAATTGCTAAGAAACTGGACCTATTTAAAGTCCTAGTGAATTGTATTTATAGGATGTCCTTAGGTAGATCAGACTGGATGTGCTACAGCTCATCCCTTTCTCTAGGTCATGAAAGACCCAAATATACCTTTGTTTAAACTTACACACTGGAAATGATCCATCTGGCTTTTCTTTGGCTTTCAGGCAGCTCATTCTTGAAGAATGAGCATCAGTGTTGTGATAGTTTCTGTCATTTAACTGTGTGAGAGGGTGTGAACTATGATGCAAGTCTTGCTGTGGTGAAGGGTAGTATATGACAGTGACACATTCTTCAAAGTCAGACAGAGCTGTGCTACAGAGGAGTGCAGGAAATGTGAGCTAGCTGGCTCTCCTGGCTTGAAAAGAGGCAGGGGTTAAACCCAAGAGAGAATGTGAAACAGATGTGTGTTGTTACTTTAGTTGTGATTACAGCTAAGCACCCGCATATTCCACTTCAGTTGGTCATCATTGGGTTTGCTATGTTATTAAAAAAAAAACACAAACCAAAATACTTATCCTAAAATTAGGCAAGCATGTGGTAGGACCTTCTGTGTTTACATATGACAAGCCAGACTTAGTTTTTTGACAGCACAACTGCTGCTGTTTTTCTCTTGGTGAATCTTCTTGTATCTTGACCTTTGGCTTTACAGCCATTTTTCCAGGTAAAAGAGGAAAAGAATGTGCTGGTTTGTATTTTGGTAGAGTTTGCTGGGTTTTTTTGTTTTCTGCCTATGTGAGATAACATAGGGGGTGCGTTCACACTTAAAAAATCAAATAGGTTGGCTTAGATGCAGGGTCAAGACCTTCTTTTTCTGAGTGGTAAGATTTATTATTATTTTTTCATTGCTATATGAAAAGCAATATATAAATGTTGTTAACAGTCATTTGGCTTTACTGAAAATAAATGAACTATAGGTTTCCAGTCAAGGTATTGTCACTGGTGGTATTAAACATTGATGTCCTGAATGCATTAGTCTCCCTTGCTGGATAATGTCTACCTCTACAAGTAATCCATTGAAATTATTTCATGTGATGAGATGGCCTTTGATTTAAGTGTCTGTCTGGTACCTAAGGAATTGTTCTTCTTGTATTACAGTAAAATATGAGAGAATAAAATTCCTCGTAATTGCTTTGAAAAACTCAGTGGAGGTTTATGCCTGGGCTCCAAAGCCTTATCACAAATTCATGGCTTTTAAGGTACGTGAAAATCCCTTTGGTTCAGATGTGTCAGTGTCTCTCGCTGTCTCTCATCTGCTCTTTGCTTTCGGGGTTTTTTTGTTTGTTTTATTTTGTATAACATTTATTCGAGTTAAAGATAAAATCAGTATTCTTCTAAAGAAAGTGTAGCTCATTTGACATACATTGGAGATGGCAGGCATAAAACTGTCACGATTGTTAGACATGAGTAACTTGTTTGTCTCTACCCCAGCCAAATGCAGCACGTGTGCTGTGCCAAAATGTAGATTTGAATTCACAGAGTTGATGCTGATTTCCCTCAGAAGGGAACGAAACTGAACACAAATGGTACTCAGCCTAATTTTTGCCTAGTCCATTTCTAGAATCTGGATTTCTTTTTCAAGCCACAAGTGAATTATCAAACTGTCCTTGCAACTCAGTGGATGATGGATACTTAGCTCCTTAAATATAACCTACTATTTAACAAAAATAGTTGTCTAACTTTTGAGTTTTGAGAATTCTTAAGATTGTATATGTTGATCTGTAAACCAGCAGGTTTATTTTGTTATATTTTATGTTTTTCTTTTTTCCAGTCCTTTACCTCACTTCATCACAAACCACTATCAGTTGACCTGACTGTTGAAAATGGACAGAGATTGAAGGTTATATATGGGTCACTAGTGGGCTTTCACGCTATTGATGTGGACTCTGGATCTGTGTATGACCTGTATCTTCCAACACACGTAAGATAATCCAAAAACCAACATTATTGCCTTTTTTCTTTGGGCTGTACATTGATGATGATCAGGTTAAGAGTTGTGCTGTTTTTCAAAAGACAGGATAAGAGAATAATTATTTATGACAGCTAATAGAAAACCAATTTTCTCATACTTCTATAACACTGAAGTCCTGTTAAAATGCTTTTATCACATTTAGGATATCAATTTTAATGGTTTAATATCAGAAAGCCTATTGTATGGATACTACTATTTCTAATCGATTTGTCCTGGAAATTGAGGACTTAACAGTCAAAGACACAATAATATCTACATGAATTTAGCTGACTTTTACAATCTGCCACTGTGCAGACTTTGCAGAAACCCAACTTTGGATTAAATAAATTTGTGGATCTTCTTACCATTCAGTTGCCTGTTAAATCAGTCTGTAAATTCAGAAGAGGTTTTACATTTTCCTCTAGACTTTCTCGTTAGATTGTCAAGAAGTTGGCATGAAAATGTCGATTTGAGGTTGATGTGTACAAATTGATTGCATTGTGGCTCTGTTGGAGGTGATGATGATCACTGAATTGCTGCTTAAACTCAAGTGCAGCAAATTCCCCTGCAGAAGTGAATGACAGGGCATGGGGCTGTCCAATATGAAGTCTGTGCTATGGTTTTAATGTTTTTGTTTGTTTGTTTGTTTGCTTATTTTTTCGCTGTTCTAGATAGTTCTTTTCAAAAGCCAGAGAAACTTGGGGGCTTATATTCAGTAAACTGGCGGGTTCCAGACTGGCTCCAGTCTAATGGGAGGCTCCTGGCAAGGAAACTTCTGTGCACACTTGGAAGCCTCCCTGAAGTCAACAGTGCTCCAGAGGGGCCGAGGGTTAGCTCATCCAGGTGCCATGGCCTCCTTGCATCCCAAGGCCACGTGTCCTAAAGTTACGCTTGGGATGTCTGAAGAAATCTCATCCCAGATCTGCATGTTGCAGCGTGTGCCATGAATCCATTTATTTTTTAACTTTTCTCCACTCTCAGTCCCACGTTTTCAACTCAAATGAAAAGCCTCCTGTGCAAGCCATTTGATCACTCTGCTGCCCTGGAAGTGACAGCCTCCGTGTCCTGTCAGACCTGTGTTCCTGATGGACACAGTGTTTGAGGATGGCTGCTAAGTTTAGAAACTTCTCTTCATTGAGAAGTGACTTTTTTAGCTGTTGGAACTGTTTAATCACCTGCTAAAGGCTTGTACTGTTTATTTCTGCATTGGGGTTTTTTTTAAGGGACTTAATATTTGTCCTGTTAGAGGGTGTATTGTTAGAGGGTTTATTTAATCTGACAATTAGTACCTTTAACTATGCAGCTATGATGAATTCACATCAGTTTATAAATTGAAGCGTGGTACCCACATGCCATTCTGGAAGTGGGTTGCTGAGCAAGGTGAACAGTGACTTGTCAAAGAGATCATTAGCATAATTGCCCAAGAGAAGAAAGGCAAAGAAAAAAGTGAACCTTCTTAGAGGCTTTACTTTTTCAACAGGCTGCAAATACAATTAGGTACCTGATGAGAGAGATTTCCCAGGTGACTGCCCTGAATATGTGGGGCACCTCTAAGACTGACTGAGTTTGTGTGCACTCTTCAACCAAAAGTTAGCATGTACTAAAAATACATTTTCCCTTTAGAGTCTTAGACCTGAAATAAATCGACTGCTACAGCGGCTCTATCTTCTTTGGTATTTTATAATTTTAAAGAGCATCTGCTAGAATTGGATAATTCTCTCAAGGAGCTTTTTGGTAGCAACAGCCCAGACTTTTTAACAGGCTGACTTTAGATACTCTTGCTTTCTGGTAGCCTCTTTTCCTGGTTCCCCACCTCTGTCTTCATCTCTTACCTGCTCCGATCACTCATGCGAGTACCAAGGCAACGCATTAAAATTGCTCTGCGGCTCTGGATACCCGTTCTAGTGTTGCGGATAGTTGTTGCGGAGGCACGGAGTCAAGTGGGTGGCCTGAGTGTATTCGGTTTGGCAAGTACAGCTTCAGTGCTTCTTTTACTGTTCGTTGTGCCCTCACGGTGTGTATAAGTGTCTGTGCTTGAAGGAAAAAAAACAAACCATCTCTGTGTGTGGCTGGCTTGTGAGAATGATGTAAAGCTCCAGTCATATGCTTCCTATAAAAATATTAATTGTGGTGGTTTAATTTACTATGTAACATCCTGTTTTGAGTAGCGCTTTAAACAAGGAAATGCTTTGTTACTGTTTTTTAAGGCTGTCCTCTTTTTCTTTTGAAAATGCTTCCATAAAATCCCACCTTCGTGGTTGTATACCTCAACTTTTGTGGGTTTTTTTTTTTGTTTGGGACATGTTGGCTTCTGGAAGAGATTCGTGTGAGTGAAATGCACTGTTCCTGTGGCTTGCAGAGAGGTGTGCCCAACAGCAGTTAAAGGGGAACTGTTTGTAGTGAGGGATTTGGGAAGGGAAGGACAGAGAGTGGCTTGTATTTGAAAGGTAACTTTTCACAGCAAAGTGAATATTGTTGAATTTGCAGGTTTTAACTTGTGAGTAGTGATAGGGAAATATCATGGAAAGTGAAAGCACTGATCTCCTGGAATGTGGAAGCTTCTGTCCTTCCTCTGTCTTCCGAAATAATTGTGAATTCAAAATTATTTCACCTCTCTTCTGTTTATATTTTGCAAGTGTTTTGTGAGTGACTAAGTAAATATTATTGTGTCTCAATGGCTCCATGGCTTCTTGAAACCAATTAACACTGGTAAATTTAAAGATAAATACTGAACATTGATATGTTTTGCAAGCCTACTGTCATACTCAAGGGGGGAGGAGGGGAGAAAGCCTGTTTCAGAGGCTCACTAGCAAACTATTCAGCCTTTGAGAACGGGCATTTCTTTCACTTTCCATGAACCAGTTGTTTTTATTGCTCTGCCAAGCTAGTTAGATTGATGTCGTTACCAAAATTGCAGTCCATGTTCTGATATAAATCTTAGTAAAATATGATTCTAGATCCAGGGGACTATTCGCCCACATGCCATTATCATCCTCCCGAACACCAGCGGAATGGAGCTTTTGCTCACCTATGAAGATGAAGGCATCTACATTGATATATATGGGCATTTCACAAAGGAGACTGTTTTACAGTGGGGAGAAATGCCAGCCTCTGTAGGTATGTATGAAAAATAGCTCTTTATTAAATACAAGATTCTGCTGCATGAAGCCTGACTTCTTTACGAGGTTTGTATCCATGTGAAAGTGTATGGCACATAAAGCAACTTCTGAGCAAACCAGATGTGTAAAGAGTAAACAGATTTATGGATGTTTGTGTTAACATGGCCAATGATTGCAGCAGGGGCTTCACATTTGGATCACAGTCTGTTTATTGCCACGCTGTTTATTGCATCACACTTTGACTGTACAGACAAACCTCACTGACAGTGCAGCTTGCCACCAGTTCTCACAGAGAGAATTGTGTGAATTACAGAGGGGGAAAAGGTGCTTTGGTCGTTCATAGCTCAGAACGTTTTATGTACAAATTCACAGCTACAGAGGCCAGTTACTGAAGAGATCTGTAACTGCTGTCAAATGGCCCCTTAATTTTATCACTTTAAATTCACAGGGCTGCCAACCCAGGGTATTTATAACAGATTCTCAAGCTCCCCATGCTTGCAGTTGTCTGTGTAGGAGGAGATTCTGGTTGTACTGGAGCCAGGACAGCTGTTTGTTTCACCTTCCCTGGAGGGCTTCAAGCTAACACTATGGGGAAAACCAAGAACAACACAGGCAGATTTTTGTTTTTATTAGTTGTTACTTTTAATTTCTGTCTCACTCCTGTTGTTTTGCATCTTAAAACAAACATGCCAATAAACAAAACAAGCCCAAGACACTTAGACTGTACAGAAGCATGGTGTTAGCTTTGAAGAAACTGGATGCCACAGTGAAAATCAAGGATGTACACCTTTCTCCTTTCATTTCTAGCTGAGTAGTTTTAGGAAAAGCCCATTAAAATCAATAGAATAACACCCATGAGTAAATGCCAGGTTTGATTGTGGATGTTCTCTGGAAGGAGTGGTGTCAGTCTCCATCCCTCTGTCTCTCTCATTGTTTATACTTCGGCAGATTCCACAGTTGAAGGGCAGTCTCCAAACAGCCCCTCTTAGTTTTCATTTGAACAGTTTCCAGTGCATTACCTTGAGAACACTTGAGTTTCTGCTGCTACTGCAGCACTTCTGGTATCTCAGAAATGGATTTCATTGGAACAGAAACTGTCAGTCTTTGTGATGTGGTACAAAACAGATTTGATTTCTGATTGGAATCATATTTCCACTAAAAACTAACCCAACCTATAACTCAACACACAACTCAAACTTTAAACAAGAACCTCTGTTAACTGTTATTTTAATAATTTTCCCCACTAACTCCTATTAATTTTCTTAATCCTTTGATATTCTTGGCTCCAGACAGAAACATTAACTATTATGACAGAAGTGTGAATTAACTGTTATTTGCATGGCCCAGCTTGGTGGAAATTTAAGTTTCTTAAAAGAAACTGTTTTCCTGGGGGACATTTCCAGACCCATTTCGGATCTCCTGAAGTCTGTATGAGCTTACCTCAAAATTTTCACTCTATGTTGCAGAGATAGAAGGGTCTTGTGTTAACCTCAGTGTGCTCTCTAGTCATCCTTTGCTCATTTCTTAATTTCTTTAAACAAGTATTTTGAAAGAAAACTTTCATAGTTGGTGAGAATATTTTGATACAAAGAGTAAAAAATAGTTTGTATTATAATCAATGGATTTAGGGCAGGGAATCTAAATATAACTTACTCATAGTCTTAAAGTTGGGACCTCTGTGACCGATCTGTTAATAAGAAATTGGAGAGAGGAAGCTCAAATCCCATGGGAAATTAAAATTGTAGAAGTATTCTATGTTTAAGCTGAAAGATACTTCACATATGTAGGGCTAAATATAAATATAGATGTAATATTTTCTTTCTATAAAACAGGATTAAAAAAGGCTTTAAGAAACATCAAGTTAATAAGATTGGGGAGCACTTTTGCCCTTTTGTGTGAGTAATGAATTATTTACAGTATGTAATCTCAGAGGTTTGACACAAATCTGGATATTCCCAGAGTGCAGAAGCAGTAAAAGCCCTTATTTCATTTTCCCTGTACATATTAGAAGCAAAATGGATATTATGGAGAGAAGCAGACAGTGTTACCAACAGGCGGTAGAATTATTGCCTCAGTGTTCTACCACCACACTCACCAGTTCTTGAGAGAGTTGCTGTCCAGCTCGTGCACAGAACACGCCCACTCATATCTGAGTGACTGATGTTGGTCAGGTCTCCTGCACACTCTTCCCCAAGGGAACAGCAAAAGGCATTCAAACAAGCAAATGGCCACCCCAGGTGCGTTTCTGGGTTGGGGTATCACTTGTACTGTATGTTAGCCCTCTTCCCAGTGCACTCTAACCAAAATGTACAGCAGGAAAACACCGGCCTTCCAGGGCCAATTTCTTAATTTGTCTGTTTCTAACTTTATTCAGCCTTAGCTTTTTTTCCTTCTTTATTTTGACTCTCTAGCCTCTCTTGTTTAATAAAAGTTCTCCACAGCTGTGACTGGAAGAAGAAAAACACCCTCTTCCGTATCCAGGTAACATAAATTATAGCAGTAAAACTATTTAACAGAATTGCACAAGAGAAGTTATCTTCCTCAGTTTTCCTACCCAAAACTGCTCAACTTTATGGTCAGTAAGTATTAAAGCATGGGCTAGAGACAGCATGTAAAATAGCTATCAGTCCCTAATCAGTAATCAGCAGCATCACTGGAGAGCTCTCAGCTGGGTTTTTGTGGGAACAAGCTTTGCTGCATCACAGGACACTTGGTATCTCTGTGGGCTTTTTTCATTCCCAGTCCTCAACATGTATGTGTCCCCTCCATTTGTCTAAAATGAACAAACATGTTTTCCCCAAAGACTGGGAAACCAATAAAAGCTTTATATATATTGAATATAGTATATATTGAAAAAAGCTTGAATATATTGTGGTTTCATAGAGTGTAGTGAGTTTGACTGAAGGGCCAAAGAAGGGTTCTACAGCAGTGTACTCGGCAGTGGATGGTACCTTTTACTGTCACCAAAGTCGTCACTAGATATTCTCCTGAGTGTGTTTTGCCCAGCTCCACACTTGCCTGAAGCAATTTTCACAAACCCGTATAGAAAGCAAAATTCAGTGGCTTTTTTGCATTGAATCTCACCTGTGCACATACCGATTGTCTCCAAAAAGGAATTCAGTAAAGCAGTGTACACTTTCTTCCACCCTGGAATGGAGTTTGATATCGTGACTCAGATACACAAAAGTGGGTCAGACTCTTTAAATCATGTTCTGTTTCTTCATTTTAAACTTCTTGGTATATCTGGAATCAGTTGCCTGGGGAATTTTTGGAGTCTCCATCACTGGAGGTCTTTAAGGTCAGGTTAAACAAACAATTGTCACCAGTGATACTGATGCAGCATAGGGATATGGATAGAAGAGAAGGTGCATTAAGGTCCTTTCCTGCCCTATTTTTGTAACACTAATCAGAAAAGCCCAACTTTATGATATTTTGCTAAAAGCTGGCCTGATTCTGCTCTCATGCAGAGGTCAGTTGGGAATAACTGCTTACAGGGCAGTGAGCCAAATTCAGTACATGAGATTAGAAGAGGGATTTTTTTAAAAGAGAAACATTTTAAAAAAGATTAAGAAGGGAAGTGAGATTGTAACAGTACCTGGCTTCTGTGGTACCAAGTGCACTTGTCTCATTCAGACAGTGAATATGCTACTGGTGTGAGATCATTAGCTCATGTCAGTGACACTTCATAGGAGTTAATGGATTCAATATGGCTCAGTGATTTCTTTAACCTTTCCTATCTCCCTCAACCATTTACCCTTGAAACAGTCACTCCCTGGCTCTACTCAATACACAGGGTAAACAGGAAATACCAAGTCTTGTACAAGTTTAGAGCATTGCTAATGCTTTCACGATTATAAGAAACTGGCTTTGTGGCATGTATTCTTTGATGTCCAGGGAGTACTGCTGGGGTAAATGGTGTAGCAAGAGCCACAGTTCATGCACAGTTGTAGGTTTTTTAATACACATGGTAATCTGGGTGAAGCAGGGGAGCTTCAGGGAACTCTGAATAACTTTGTTCCAGTAGGTTAAGCAGCTACTGGCACATCATTTGGAGTCAGTATATGCCTTTTCTGCTTAGCTACTGTGCAAAGGATCAGAGTGGCTGTTAAGTCTAGAGTTGCTAAAAACCTGTACAATCTGTAATATAAGCACCTGTGTATGTTGCCAGCTAGAAGCACAGGACATTTTTATCTAAAGCCTGTTGAGGTGAAAAGTGGACTCACAGTAACTATTCCCAAGTTTCCTGTAGTATAGGAGCTATTGTTCCAAAAGAAGACAACTTTGAGTATTCTCTCTCAATTCATCTCACATCAGACACCTGTAAAGTGCTCCCATATGGGAAGATTACCAAGACTTGGTACTGACCTCTGAATTCACAGCCTGCTATCCTCCAAATTAATCTCCATGTATAGTTAAATCCTTATAACTGGACAACCCTGCAAATGGTATAATCAAGCCATTTTGTTGGCAAGTTGTTTCACAAAAGAAATCTGAGAATTTTTTGATTCTGTGACAAGACCTTTTATGCTACTTGTACTTAAATCAGCCATTGTCAGTTGACAGGTTCCCAGTGATGTGTCTGGTTTATTATGTTCCTATTGTAATACTGCTTGGATACTTGTAATACTTGTCTCTTCTGAACACAGCAGTAGTGGTCCAGTCATGCAGGTTTTCTATCCCAAATGACCTAGAGGTTGCAGCAGAGCTTAATGAAGTGGTCACTGGGAGCTGAAAGGAAGCTATCAAATTGAAATCTTCCAAAGGCACGGATACAGCTGATACAGACACAGCATACTGACACCTGGAGTGCAGATTTCATGTGGTGGAAAAGATCAGGAGACTTATGAGTGGATTAGGTCTTTGTTGCTAAACCTGTCTGACCTATACTAAACAGTGTAGCCACAGAATGCTTCCATGCTGTTTATATATACACCTGCCTCACTGTCCCACCCCCCAGAACTGTAGTGTCCTCTGCCTCTGTTGTTTCAAAAGCCAAGTTTGAAGAGGTTAATGTGCTGTCAGTTACAAAATATAGCAGAAGTCTGAGTATTGTATCATTTTTATCTTTTTCACTGTATGTGTGGTCCGGGCTTACCTTTTCACATGCTGACTTCACTGGGTGCTGCCCTGGGGCTCACCCAGCTACTGCTGCAGTGAGTTGAGATGTTAATGACACCCTCACAGCCTGCAGCAATGATACCCTGTTGTACAGCCTAAGAACTGAAAAGATTTAAAAATGTATTGATTTCATGTGTTTGAGTTTTAGAAAATACCCCTCCTCTTTTGCCACTTACCCTCAGTTGCTCACTGCTGCTTTGCTTTTAAAACAGCTTGGTTTCTTCCTCTTTCCTCATGACTGGGATACCGGGAAAGAATTGTCTAGCTCTCAGCTCTAGTGACAGGGAAGCCTTCAGTGTGCACGAAGAGTAACTGAAAAGAAAGTCATCTGAACAGATGTAGGGGAAATTCATAGAATTTGAGGAAACTAAAATCACAGAATTGTAGCCAAAACACACGTGTTTCCAAGGAGGTATGACTTTCATACACTTGCTTTAACAACAATTATAAATCAAAGATTCCAAGTTAATATTAAATCAACACTGCTAGAAGAAGTATATACAGACACTTGGGCATATTGCCCTTATTTTCTACTGTCCTACAAGTAGGATCACGGGCTGTCGCTTCCTGTATCAGTCTGTACTGAAAGTTTAACTTTTATACAAAAACCTAAAGCAACATGGAAGGTTTTAAGAAACAGACATCGCTCACACTAGTAATGTAGGGCAGGCAAGCCCTGTCCACTGAAGCTAAACCCAGTCCAATGCACACATTCCCTTTACATCATTTCAGAGCACCAGGATTCTCAGGCTAATGAAATAACAGTTGATAGTTGAGCAAGAAGAACAATTTCTGAGCATTAACTACCAGTAGAGCATAACTAATGTGATTTTACCTTGGAAGCCCATACATGCAATAATCAGAGGGCTTTCACTGAAACTGTGCCTAATTTGAAATTTGTGGTGTTAACTCCTTCGTCACTATTCCAGTTTCTTATTGCCAGATCTAAAGCTTATCATAGTAAGCTTCCACAGTGCTGGAATATCTTTTGGTTTTGGAGATGCTGCACGTAACCAGTAACAGGAAGACAATAGCTAAGGACACCAAATTAATCATGCCATAGTCTCAAATTCTGAAATATTTAGGTTTCAGACTAAGCTGAACTTTATAGTAAATACAAACCAAGCTTCCTAATGGTGACAGAGAACAGTCTCTGTACCTGATGGGTACAGAGAAGAGAGTCAAGACTTTTCTTGGATATTGAAAGGCTGAGAGGTAAAAATGAGCACAAGTTGCACCAAGAAAAAATTGTATTAGGAAGAAGTTTTTAACCTTGAAATTGGTGATGCATTGCAGCAGTGTCTTGGAGAGGTTGTGAGATATCCATCAAAACATGTCCTGACAAGGTCCTGAGTAGCCCTGTCTAATTTGGCCCTGATTTGGGGTTCAGGGTTCAAAAAGATGTCCTTCAGAGGTTTCCTTCAACCTTTTGTGAATCTAAGACATGCAACAGTAGTTAAGATTTATGTCTAGAGTCCAGAATAAGTCTGAGAGGAGTAACTGAAAATGAGTTACTATCCCCAAGGCTTTTTGTGTAAATTTAAAATACAAATAATTCAGAATATATTGTAATCAAAGAGAAATGCATCAGATCCATAATTGATATAAATGAGGCAAGAATCAGAATTTCAGGTGTTAAATAGTATAAATTATTTTTTCTCTTTTTTTTCTTTTAGCTTACCTTCAATCTAATCAGGTCATGGGCTGGGGAGAGAAAGCCATTGAACTACGCTCTGTGGAGACAGGAAATCTGGAAGGAGTATTTATGCACAAGAAAGCACAGAAGCTAAAATTTCTTTGTGAAAGAAATGACAAGGTACAGAGGTTACTGAGTGTGGTGATTTAGCAAAAATGACTAATAGCTGACTATGACACGAAGACCAGTTAATTTTTGTTATTCCACCCAGCCTTCACTGCTATCAGAGGTGATAATAAATACAGACATTGCTAACTGGCCACACCACAGGTATAGTGGGGAGGGCTGGTGAGTCAGCCCCAAAAACACCCAGCTACAGGACTGCCTCTCCTGGGCTACTGAAATTACAGGCAGTTCAGAGCAGCCATCGTGGAGAAAAAAAACCCACAACACTCTTAATTGCAGACACCAAAGGATGGATAATCAAGTCTGATTTCTTGTATATAGCAATTTTGATAAATGTTCTCTGAAACCTTCTTAGTCTCACTGTCATATTTGAAAATCTGGGGCCCCCAAACTGTTTAAATTCTTTTTAAATGTTCTCCTGTGTCTTTTCAAATTAGAAAAGAAATATATATTAAGAAAAATCCAGTTGTACCACAAGTAGAGTTTCACTTTAAGAAGTTTCTCATGGGATTAAAGTTGATTTGTGATATCCATATATCCTTGTATTTGGGACTGTGGCATTCTATCAAACTTCTTATATGAGTAAAAATATTCTCATAAATGTAAACTGACAGTAGCATAATGTTTTGTTCTTTTTTTTTCCCCCTTCAAGGTGTTCTTTGCATCTGTACAGTCAGGAGGCAGCAGTCAAATATACTTTATGACTCTTGGTCAAAATGTACTATTCAACTGGTAAAGCACATCAAAAGAAGGACGCTTTGAAACTCCCTGTAGGTAGCAGTGTAAAATTCTTAGAGGTAATATACACAAATTTGCACTTTTTACCTACAAAAATGTTGTCATTATTGACTTACAAAATTCATATTCTTTCAGTCTGGAAAGAATTCCGTTTTCCTGTCAACGTATTGCAAACATGTTTAGTTTGTTCTCTAAAGTATGTTTCAGACCAAGATTGTATTAGGAGACTTTAATGAAGAATGCAGCCAATATAAGAGGCTCCTGTATCTGAAAAGTGTATGGTTTCATTTTCACAGATAATGTAATGTTGTTATCTTGAACTGAAGTCTCTTTTTTGGACAGCAACATTTGCAGGTAGATATAAAAACACAATTTGAATCTATTTTGAGTTGCATTTGGGCTTGTTTTGCATTTCAAGCAAGCTGTTACTGTTTCACCAAGACTCGCTTGTCCAAGTCTTATAATAAAGAGAAACTGTTCCTGGTAGGTCCCAGCACAGCCTGGGACACTGGAGGGATCGTCCCCTGTGCTGGCTGGACAGGTGTGTTCCAGTGCAGAGTTGTAAAAACAGCAAATTCTTAAAATGTTGTGGGGATTTTTACAAATGCAGACTTTGTGTTTCTCTCAGGGCTGGATGCCTGAGCCCATAGACACAGTTACTGTAGAATGTATTTGTAAAAATAGTTTAAATAGTAGTTTGTCAAAATCATAGATGCATAAAGTATTATAGACCAGAACCTGTAATTTTTATCCACACCTGGGACCCACACTCATACAAGTTGACTTAAAGGCACTACCCATGTATATAAATAAGGGCACAGGATCAGGCACCTTCTTTTCTTCCTTTCTGCTCTTTCACATCAAGTCTTTGTGTATTTGTGTGTAAATATAATCTTTCTGCAATGGATGTTAAGATTAACAAATGTATTCTTAATATAGTTATGAAATTATCCAAAGAGTTAATCTATTATAAATAGAAAATATAAATAATTCCAGGTGCTTTCTATGCTAATTACATCTAAATAAAGCTGCGTCCACTAGTGTTATTGGTGCCAGTGTTTCTGCATAAACTCTGTTCTCAGGGGCTTATAACTTGGCCATAAAACTATAGAGATATAATATATATATATACTATATATAATCATATACTATGATTAAATTGTAGGGTTTAATGCAATCCTCATTTAGCTGATTTTTGGATGTGCTTTGAAAATGTAAAGCATCAAATGTAATACAAAAGAGCTCATTCCAGACATGATACAGTATGGGTGATACTAAAGTGAAATCACTAGCTACAGTGTTTGAAAATAGATATTTTTTACTTGAAATATTTGATACTGAAAGGTGCAGGGAAAGTGTAGTGGAATATCTGGTCGTCTACCTCAAGGATGATGATTCTATGTTGACTAAGGAAGGCAGAAATGAAGTTGTTCAAACTGGTAGGTGTGCTGTACAGTATGACAGGTTCATTTAGTGTTGGCAGTCGTGCAGTGACTGACAGGTGCTCAGAACTCATATCCTTGTATATGTCAGCAGAGAATCAAACTAGGGGCTAATTACCCTTTTCCCCTTTCCCTGTGTTGGCACCTCAACTGCTGCAGGCAGGTCAGAGATGTCTGCACCCTAGCTGTCTATATTTTTGGCTATGTGGAGGACTGTACTTTCCAAAGTTATTTAACCTCGCACTTTTCACAGGCACTAGCTTATCTCAAAATGTGTAGGGTTTTTTTTATGAAGTATTTTCCTTTAAAATGTTTAACTAACAGAAAAATAAGCCTAAAGCCATACTAAAAAAATCTGCAGTTAAATACTCAATGTGTTCTTAATGTAAGTAAGTAACCAGCTTGTGAGCAGACTTGAAATCTGAATGGGAGCTGTGCGCTGGCAGAGCTGTGTGACAACAGGAGCTCTGTCTGACTGTAGTAATGTTCCTACCTGTTGCCAGTGCCAGGGCTGGGGCAAATGAGCAAAACCTGGCGTGGCTTCCTGTGCTACTGAACACTGGGCTTGTTTAGTTCAACTTTCACAGAACAAACAAACAAACAACAAAAAAACCCCAACAAAACCAAACAAGCCTAAACCTGTAAGAGAAACAGAGATTAAAGTTACAATTATAGGCAAAAAAATAAGTTGCAGACAATCAGAAATACAACTTACTTGCTTTTGATTTAAGAGTCTGAGAGACTGTGAAGGAAGAAGAGCTTTCATTTTGCACACAGTAGGTGTGCAAAACTTGCTTGCAAAACTGTTCGTGCTATAAGCAATCAAGTGATCCAGGCTGCCCTATAATATTTTTAAAGTGTGCTTATCTCAGCAGCCTCTGCATTACAGGGGATGCATGTGAATATTTCCCCTCCCCTGTTCTGGTGTCAACAGGTAGAAGGCTGATTTTTTCCATGATGCTAGTTAAGAAGAATTTAGCAGAGAACAGTGGAAATTTAGAACAACCACCCATATCAAAGAAGCAAATGTCATTGAACTTGTTTAAGATTATTGTAACAGAAAATTGTGACAGTAAGTTGACACACTGTGGAGATGTTTAACTCCATACCGAGAGGGAAAGAACAAACAACTCCAAATTCAAGAGAGGGAATGTGCACTATTACATTGGGATTTTATTTTTTCATTCTGTCTTCCTCTATTAGCTCTCTCTTCTTTCCAGCTACAATTCAAGGCAGCAGGTTGAATTTTCGTCTTCTACTTACTAGGTAAAATGGTTGGAATTTTTGGGGTTATACCCATGTGTAAGTATGGAAAGAATGAGGCCCTTAGAGGTGAATGCTTTTTAAAGGATTTAGAAGTGGTATTGCAAATAGCAATAGCAACTGGATGGAACAAGAAGACTGTAGCATTGTCTATCAAGAGACAGTCAGAATGGCTGAAGATGAGAAAGAGCCCAGAGACGTTGAGAAGAGTAACAGAAGAGAGTGGAAGTGACTGAAGAGGAAGAGAGGGAAAAGCTGAAGAAAAATAAGTAGGAGTAGCCAAAGGGGAGGGAGTGGATGTCTGGCTCAGCTGTAGGAGGAATACAAAAGGTTAAGAGGTGTTAAGGAAAAGAGAGCAACCAAAGAAATGGAAAAGTATCTGGAGTGACTGGGGGACACTGAATGAGAGTGTTTTGAATAACTGTTCAGCTTGAAGCAAAAGTACAAAGGCCAGAAGAAAACAAAAATCCAGTGATCTAAGTTTATCCAGACATAAATTTAACTATGCAAAATGTGTATCAGATTTGTAGCTTCATTCTGTGAGGTGTTTCACTACCTGTGGCCTTTCACTAACTTTTGAAACCAAGGACTGAACTGCTTAATGTGTTTTTCTAGTGATGTCACTTTGACATGAACAAGTGCCACAGGGGCAGTGGGGCAGAACGTTAAGGATCCGTGTCAGTAATCCTTTGGTACATGCAGTGTCCTAATGGCAGGTGGTGCTCCTAATGTTGTATTTGCCACACAGGATTGCGCTAATAGAACTGTATGTATGTGCCTGCTTTCATTTTAGGAATGGTGAACTCTATTCTGCAGCTTGAACCTTGACACATAACTTTAAAACCTGGGAACAACGCAAGCCATGTACTGTATATTATGTATTGTTTCCTAATGCTGAAATTGTACAACTGAAACAGTAATAAAAATACTCTGAAATTCAAAACTAGTATCATGTTGTTATAATGACATAAGCTGTTGTCAAAATCTTAGAAACCTTTGTTTTCCAAATCCATTCACTGTCCTTAGGGAAACATCAACATCTGCCTATAGGGACAAAATGAATATATTTCCTTGCAGTGGATAAAGATGTCGAGGTGACAGTGTGAGTCCAGCCTAGACAGAGTGATAGTAACGGTGACAGCCAGTGCTGAGCTTCACAGGTGAATTTCTGCACATCCACCTTTCTCTTTGCACAAATACCCTGTGGGATGAGGGCAGTGGAACTAGACAAAAATCACACCTTGCAGTCATTGATGCTACAAGAACTGGTTTGTTTTACATTTACAAGTACTTTGTTTTGCAGTGTCAGATTGCTCTGGAATGAAATTGTTTCTCCAAAGACCATCATACAAGCTGGCTTAAAAGTTCAGTTCCATGTTTAGGCAGTTGTATTTAAGTTAAATGAAGCATAAGCAAACCTGCAGTCTATGTAAAAGACTTCTATAGATTCTAAAACCTGTGCAATATATCAAGGTTCCACACACCAAAAGTGTAAGAGATTTTCCTGCTGATAGCCCACCACTTTCTTAAACTGCTTTTTAAAGTGCATAGAGCTGATTAAAGGGCAAGGGGATGTCAGCTGGGTAATCACCTAAAATGTTATTTTAGCATTATTTAACCGCTTCCTGTGATTCTCTAGGAAGATTCAACAAAAGCACCTAGGAGATAATGGTGAAATGCATCAGAAAACTTTCCCATTTTGTCCTCAAAACACTTTGTGGTGAACAACTTTTACAGTAAGCTTCATGATCTTGCACACCAACTAATATTTTTAAATCTAGAACCTCACCTTTTATTCTTTTGTGCCTTTCATTTCTCCAACATATTTTAAATGTAATATTTAACAGAATGTAATAACATCCTCCTACACAGCATAGCTCATTCCTCACTGTCACTGCTGTAGAGGCTAACTGCTGTTTTTTTAAGGTGTGTTGTACATAAAAACCAAGATGCTTGACTGCTCATTATCTCTGAGAATTCCAGACTATTGATTCCCCAGAGGTGAACACAGGTATGGTTTAGCACACTTGGTTGTAAGTATATAAAAATGATACTGTCTTCAGTGAGCTGCTCACACATCCCAATGGAACAGGCTCAACATAACACAAATCTCTGGTTTTGTGATTCGATACAGCCACCTGCTGATGGCTCATCTCCAGTGATTACTGATTCTCCAAGTGTTTCTGAACTTCCCATTTTTAATACAATCACATCGGTCCCACTGTTCAGTTATGGTAGGGAAATCACACCTAGAAGAACTCAAAGACATAACCAGTCATGAAAACATGTTGTTGACATGCTGTTAGCAAGGGAGATTTACCCTGTTTTGAAATCAGTATGTAAGCTAGACCTCTGCTGGTGAGAGAGAAGGTAACAGGACCAAGTTCCTAAGAGAACAAACTATCTTGTATCTGAAACTGCAATGCATACACATTTATGCACTATAAAGTATTAACACTCCTATTAGTCCACATCAGTCCATTACTGCTCCACAAAAGCTACAGCTTCAGTTTCCATTAATAAAACCGCAGTGACTTACAATAACAAAAAAATCTGGCAACACATGTACATGTAACAGTTACTTCTGTATAAATAAGTTCTTTTGCAAATCAAATCTTGAGGACAGACAAAAGTAGGGATAAGCTGGCAACAGTCCACAGATTTCCTCATTATTCTTATAGGTTCATTTAATAACTAAAAAAAAGGCTACACCACAGCCCTCCAGGTAAGGCTTCTATGTGATGTGAAATCACATCCTGTGCAACCTCAGTGTTTGGGTCATGTTCATTTTTTTAAGTGGTAAATGGCATTTTATCAGTCCACGCAACAAGTCGTGTGTTTACTGGGGGGGGAAAAGACACCATGTGGAAGTTTTACTCTATACTTGGCTTCAACATAAGACAAATGACTGATTTGTTTTAAATTTTCTCACTAAGGAATGCATGTTACGTGAAATACATAAACTCATACCATTCCTAGGAAAGTCTAAAGGCCAGAAAAAGCTTGGGGTTTATACCCCTTTGTCTAGTTTTTCACTCTGTTTGAAATGGTTCAAGCAACAGGTTTTCCAATTTCCCCACAGCAAATGCTCCACAGTGGTAAAGGGAGTAGACTAAGAATACAATTGTTTTCAAGCTGTAAACTGAGAGCTCCTTCTGGCCCAGCACCTGACCAGCTCTGCCTAAGCTGCAGCCCCCCTTTCGTCCTCTGGATTTCCAAAGGCTATCTGGACCAGTAACACTATAAAGACTGGAAGCTGCTGCTCTTCCTGGCCTTTCTTTTTACCCCTTTATCCTCACTGTGTACTGTTGCTCTTTAGCCTAACCATGGAATGGCTGGGGTGGGAAGGGTCATGTAGAGATCATCTGGTCCAACTTCACTGCTAGAGCAGGGAGCACAGGATTGTATCCAGATGGCTTTTGAATATCTCTAGAGAAGGAGACTCCATAACCTGTCTGGGCAGTCTGTTCCAGTGCTCTGTCGCCCTCAAGGTAAGGAAATTTTTTCCTCCTATTCAGATGGAACTTCTTTGTATCAGTCTGTGCGCCCATTGCCCCTTGTCACTGGGCACCACTGAAAAGAGGCTGCTCCCTTACTTCTGACACCTGTCCTTCAGATATTTGTGTGCACTGATAAAGTCCCCTCTCAGTCCTCTCTTCTCTGGGCTGAACATGCCCAGCTCCCTGCCTTTCCTCATACAAGAGATGTGTCTTCCAATAGAAAAAAATACATATAATATATGTATTAGTGAGTGCTAATAAAGTATTGAATACAAAGTTCTTAATTTCCAGAAGCTTCATTAATATCATAAGTGGCCTAGTGGAAGGTGTCCCTGCCCATGGCAAGGTGGTTAGAACTAGATGGTCTTTAAGGTCCCTTCCAACCCAAACCATTCTGTGATTTTATGGTACAATAAAGAATAGGATGATCTTGATAGTTGCAGTGGGACAAGAATCAATTATTATATAAATAAGGTCACAGGCTTAGGGTCCACTGCTAAGAATTTCTTCTAACGATGGAAACAACAAAGAAAAAAGACTCAATAGTGTTCTAATGGAAGGCTGATGACGATTACCCAGACACTGTAACTATGTAAAAGGTAAATACAATCTCAGGAGCTAGCACGAGACTCTTCCGTTCCAGCTAGGAACACGCTCGGATGGTGAGGTAGAAGCTATGACGAGTGTTGTGCATCCACTTAAACGGAATCGGGAACAGGTGCAGCAGGAAGTCTCTAACGGACGCTGGGACCAAGGCGGTGCCCAGGAGGCCGCCAGGCCCGGCACCCCTGTCCTACCGACGGGGAGCGGGGGGTCCCCGGCACCCCTGTCCTACCGACGGGGAGCGGGGGGTCCCCGGCACCCCCGAGCTCCCGGGCACCGCCACAAGGCACAGACCAGGGCGGGCAGCGGGCCGGCACCGGAGCAGCCGCGGCCCCCAGGCCACCGGGGAAACGCCCGCCGGCTACCGGGAACCCCCTCACGCCCTTCTTCCGCCGCTACCCGGCCGCTCATCGCCGACCTCTTCCTCGGGCCTCCACTTCGTCCCTGCACCCAAGCGCAGCCGCTCTCCCTCTCCGGTTCCCATTCCCGGTGCCGTTCCGCTCCCCGGCCCCGCCCCCGCCGTCAGCGGCCGTTGGCGGTTTGAAGGGCGCGCGCGCGCAGCGGCCCCGCCCCGCGCGCCATGGCGGCGGCGCCCCGGCTCGGCCTATGACAGCAGGAACCCGCCGCTGCGGCCGCCGCTGTCTCTGCCGCCCCCCGCCGCCGCCCCGGCAGCGCCCCGGGCCGCGGCTCTCGCCTTGCAGCGGCCGCCAGGACGCTGTCATGCAGGACCCTACCCCGGAGCGCGCCGAGGAGAGCCGGGCGGCGGCGGAGGGCGGCGGCAGCGGGGCCTCCTGGCTGCAGAAGGTGTTCGAGGAGGTGCGGGGCTCCTCGCAGCTGAGCGTGGCGCCCGCGGAGCCGCCGGCGGTGACGGTGGTGGCGGTGGAGCGGTACCTGGCGCAGGCCCCTCCGCCCCCGGCCGCCCCCCCGGCCCCTCAGTACTGGTACGACGTGACGCTCGCGGACGGCGCGCGCCGGCAGCGCTGCCACCTCGAGCCGCGCCTGAACGGGCTCGTGCAGCGCGCGCGCCTGCGGGCGGGAGCGCGCCTGCGCCTCACGCGCTGCTCGTACCGCTACGACGAGAAGCGGCTGAACCGCGGGTTCCTCTGCCTGGAGGGGCTGGAGCGGGCGGGGGGGCCGGGAGACACCGCCGCCACCGCGGGCACCCCGCCCGACGGCACCCGCCAGCTCCAGCCCCTCCGCGGCGAGAACAGGCACTACCTGCCGCTCTGGAACAACGAGGATCCCTACGGAGACGTGTGGATGCCCGACAGACCCCCGGCGCAGGTGGATGTGGACGGTAAGAGGGGAGAAGGCGGGAGGTGCCCTTTCCTGGGGATCCCACAGTGAGGTTGCGGTGGTTTGCGATGGGCAGCGGAGCTGGGGAGGGGTCCGGAGCACAAGTCCTTTGAGGAGCTGGGGGTGTTTAGCCTGGAGAAGAGGCTCAGGGGAGACCTTACTGACAGGAGGTTGTAGCCAGGTGGGAGTCGGGCTCTTGTCCCAGACAATAGGGCAAAGGGACATAGTCCTAAGGGGAAGTTCAGGTCGGACGTTAGGAAAAATTTGTTCACAGCAAGGGTGATGAGGCATTGGAATGGGCTGCCCAGGCAGGTGGTGGAGTCACCGTCCCTGGAGGTGTTTAAGGAAAGACTGGACGTGGCACTCAGTGCCATGATGTAGTTGACGCGGTGGTGTTGGGTCATAGGTTGGACTCAACGATCCGAGAGGTCTTTTCCCACCTAATTGATTCTGTGATGGCTTGTGCAGCAGGGCCGAGATCCCTGGTGACCCGCCAGTTGTGTTTGGCACTGCCAAAGTGTGCCACCTGTATCACAGTTCACTTGCTCATGTAACATTCGGTAGCGGGGAAAAACTTCCCTGTGAGGCTGGTGGGGCCTGGCACAAGTTGCCCAGAGTTGCCAAGTTCTGGATACCCCATCTCTGGAAGTGTTCAAAACCAGGTTGGACTGGATTTGGAGCAACCTGGTCTAGTGGAAGGTGTCCCCGCCCATGGCTGAGAGGTGATACCTTCCAACCCAACCCATTCTGTGACTCTGTGTTACTTCGAGAGGATTTTTTTAAGCTCTACGAAACATTGACTGATAACCTGTAGCTGTGGTGCTTATGCCCAGTCTTCTGAAGTGTTGAAAACAGCCAGTCCAGTAGTAGCCTCATGTCTGGTCTGTGGGACAGGGTGCTCAGATCCAGCAGCTGGCACCCAAGGCGTGCTCAGTATTGAGGGGCTTGGGCCATTCCATGAAGCCTGGTGAGGAGGGAGGTACAAGCAGGACTTCTGCACAAGTGTGTGGTGCCTGTGTTGGCTAACACCTGGTTTTTGTAGTAGCTCTTCTGGTCATGTGACAACACTTCTGTGTCATTTTAAATGTCATCACTCTCTTTCAATTAAAAATACAAAGCAAAACTATGCTGTGTGCAGATAGCTCATAACAGGATTTAACGGTGAATGGCATCAACAAATGAGCCTTTTTTGATGTTAGAAACATTATGAAAATACATATGACATCCTGGTCTGAAAACTTGAATGCTCAATCATGAATGCTCTTTTCTGATCTTTTCCCCCACCTCTCATCCCCCCCTTGACCTTAGTGTCCAAGCTGACTAATCTTGGTCATCTGGAAATGACATGGAGAAGCAGAGTGCGCTTCCATCCACTCCTTGTGAGAATCCTGCACAAATCTAGACTAAGGTACTACGGAAAACCAGGGAAAGCAATGGATATGCCTTATCAGGTAAAGAGGCATAAATACGTAGGTTAACACTCAAACAAATAGGTGTAGGATATTTGAAAATAATTTTTCCCATGTAACAAGCTCATAAAGTTAAGATTTGTGTTGTAGCTATTTTATATTGAAAAATATGAAAAATTTGCTGCCTTGAAAAAATGCTGAGCCCCTTGGAGTAGGAAATGCTGCATTTAGTGGTCATGTCCAAACTGGTGGATGTGTTTCAGTTAGTATAGTTCAGTTGAGCTTTTTGTGAAGAAATACAGATATTTGGAGGTTTTAGTAGTTGACTAGCCTTAAGGTTTCTGTTCTTTATGCTTTGGAAGTTGGAGTGTCTTGTCAAAAAAAAAAAAGGCAATACATTTAAGCAACTTTTTACTGCTCAGCGATCTACTCAGTTATGGATTCAGTGTTTGCCCAGTTTGAAAAAAAATTGTAGCAAACTTTGTAGTGAGAAAAACTGCAATGATAACATAGTGGTTTGCAAAGTACCTTGTTCTCCGCATTATTTTTTTTGCCGGGAAATCAGACTTGTATAGTTTTTTGATCAGGAACGTTTAGTGAATGTCCCTGTAACTTCTCAGCTTCCAAAATACGTTTTTCCTTCATGGATACTTAGAAATGTAACTCTAAATACAGCATTCTCAGCGATAAAGAAGAATATTTTCCATGCTGTTTCTTGTGGTTGGGATTTCCCCAACCTCCTCCAAAAAACATGGAGTGAAGTTGGCGTCATCCTGCCATTACTGAGCACTGGGAGGGTTAGAGTTTGGGCTGAGGTAATTGTGGAAGAATTCTTTGCGGAAAGTGGGGATTTTTTTCCACTCTAGTATTCAATACAAGTTCTGGAACATGCTCTATATCCATTGTAATCATCAGAGAAATTGCTCACCAGTGAAGTAGCTGGTTCATTACCCAAAATAAACACATACCAGAATGATGATAAATAAAAAATGAATAAATATTATCTCTTTTTTTCCCCTAGGCTTATTTTGAAGTTGCTGATGGTTCAGGCATGACATCAATGGTTTTGTGGAGTTCACTGTGTCCTGAGTGGTATAACAGCATGAAGGTTGGCACAGTCCTTCTCCTTGAACAGTACGCAATCAAAGACAGTTACCCGTTTAAAACACAGCCAACACCGGGGGATTCACAGATGAAGAGATTTGCTACAATTGGTTAAGTATTACAGAAACCTGTTTTGGCTGTGGAAAGGTAGTTCTTCATAGAAATAAAATAGAAAATTATCAATTGCTGAGACTAAAGGATAAGGTATAGTTCCACCTCTGAAAGGTGTGTTAACATCCAGGTTCTTTTTGTTCCCTGTTTATATTTGGATCACGTCTACAAAGTTTACTGCCACAATTAGTTAAAACATTTATTTTAAAAATAAAAAAAAGTCTCTGATATCAGCAAGTGGCATTATAAACACAAGTCTCTGGTACTGAATTTTAATCTGATTCTACTTCCTGATTAATAATACAGATATTATTTGTGCGCTGCTCACACCTTCTTCCAGGCCACTGAAGCACATTGTCACCTGATCTGACTTTAGATTTTAGTGTCTATTCCCAAGGCCTAGAGCAACTGCACAGCTCCACTGAATAAAAAGTTGCATTGATGACTGCTGTGTGCTGAAAGAGCATCACCATGGGAGTGTGTGTATGAAGAATGTTCCTTGGCTATGAAAAAGCATTTTCTTACTTGCAGTTGTTTAGTGTGGCAGATACTCAAAGGAGCTACACTACAGAAATACAAGTACTGCAATATAACAGTAATGGCCTTTTCAAACTGGATTTGGTCAGCTTTGGGGTTTTTTCTCTCCTACTTCACTGAACACAAATTCCTTCCCTTTTTGTGCTTTTATACTCAGAAGAAAATGACAGCCAGCACTCAGAAAATTCAAATAACTTCCTTGAACCAAGCAAATATGCATGTTAGTGAAGGGTGATGTATGTATAACCTATTAACAGTGACAGTTTCCTAATGCACTTGCTACAGTGCACAAAAATAAACAATATTTTCACTGCTAGACGCAGTGTATTCTCTGCCTGATGTATATTTGCATTAAAACAAGATCTTAATGTTTGAAGAATTTGTGATGAGTTGGCAGGAGAGAGAAACGTTTAGCCAAGAATGGAAGTTTGTCAGGGAAGGTGATGACAGTTTGTGTTCAGATCAAGTGAAACTTAACACCTCACTAAGTATCTCTGTATATGCCCAATATGGGGCAGTATTTCAGGTTTCAGTTACACTGAATTGCTTAAGTTTTCTTGTTACCTTTTCCATAATTTATTTCCAATTTATAATTTCATCAAATCCCAACTATCCAGTGTTTCCTAACAACCATTCACCTGTAAACATTGTGCAGTGTACCTGGAGAG
Source organism: Pseudopipra pipra (assembly GCF_036250125.1). Taxonomy (NCBI): domain Eukaryota; kingdom Metazoa; phylum Chordata; class Aves; order Passeriformes; family Pipridae; genus Pseudopipra; species Pseudopipra pipra. Next base: position 9,987,783 of record NC_087561.1, read on the forward strand.
TTAACAAGTCCCCAAGGGAATGGGCTTTCCACACTAAGAGTGCTTGCAAGGCAGTGTGCTGCTGCAATCCCTACCCTGCTCTGCAGTGAGTTCTGCACTGCGTGCCTCTGTTTGCAGCTGCAGCATTGTATGATATGCACAGAGGTGCTGTTTCAGGACCTAAAACTTTTGAAGCTTAAATAGTTGGTACCACCACCTTGAATTCCCCTGCCAGGCAATGTTTACATTTCACAGATCACTGCATTTGTGTGGCACTGACAAAAGCCTGATCTTATCTTCTGACTCATCCCAGGGTGTAGTCCTTTGTTGAGTGTATGACTTTCCTTTAATCTCAGAATTAGGAAACAATTGATAAGTAGTGCATGAGAAAGTTTTGGGTTGCAGAATTTTCTCTGAGGTATTGTCTTAAAACGCCATATTCAAATCCACAATTGTCCTCCAAAATATATTTCTATAAAGCAGCAGCCAAAAGAATATTCCTAAGTAGAGAGGCTGACTTCAAGTATAGCACCTTCCTAATTTTGCTCTGCTAGGGTGAGGGGCCAGATACAGTTATGTAAAGAACTGTATACATTATTTATACTTATTTAATTACTTTTCTGGGTACATTATTTGAGTAATTCCTTACCCAAACCCAAGCAACCAGAATAAATAATACAGAGAGAATGGCTTCACCGTCTAGAAAACACCAGTACTCTATATGGTCTATAACAAGAACAACAATAATAATAATAAAAACCAACCCATAAAGAAACCAGGATAAAGTTTCTTAAGGATTCCAGCTTTATCTCACTGTTTGTTAAATTATTAATCAATTCCTGTGACTTTACGTTTTCATCAAAATAAAGTAAGGAATTCAGGTACAGAATTCAACAAAGCAATTTTATAATCTGAGTAATTTAAACTTTCCAATTCCCTATATGAGCTAACAAGTCCGATCCTGCCAGATATTTTAACAGCAATTAATACCACAGTACTGATTAGATACAAAGTACTTTCTACACTAGCTCTATTGCCAAATGCCAGTAAGCTCTAAAATTGATGTGCAGACAATAAACTAAAACAGAACTAGCAGATGAGAACTTCCATACCTGATGCCAGTTCAAGTAATTATTAACATGATATAAATACACCATGGCCATGAAGGAAAACAGAAGGTCTTGTGTCTATTCTGTAGCACCTGTTGTTGTTATTGATGATGATGCTGATTTGTACTCATGCCTTAAATGTTACCTTTTTTTTCTTTGTCAGAAATTAGCCTTAATGATCGAAATCCTCCTACTAAAATAAGCATTATTCCAGAAGAAATGGTTAAGCCAGAATGGGGATTACCTGAAGTTAAATATCGGTTTATCACAAGGTAAAACAGAATTTTGTTGGTTATCAAGCTGTAACTTAAATTACACAGCATTACAGTGAATGTTAATTGGAAATGGTTTTTTGCAAAGTTTCTGAGAAAACTTACCCACATATTTCTTCTGTTTTGGTTTTAGGTCAGAACTGGATGACTTACCACACAATTATTCCTGTGATGTCATTGGTCTTGTGACATTTGTAGGAAGGGCTGAACGAGCCAGAAAAAGAGGTTTTTCTAGAAAATATGATTTTCAGAATTTATCAAATTATTTTTATATTTCTGAATAAATGCTTATACATTTTTCTTAATATTTGTCTATACAGATCACTGTGAAGACTTCTGGCTCTATCGTTGGGCACATGCCATTGATGGGACCTCAGACCAACCATTCATACTGGAATTATTTGCAACTTCTCAGCCAGATGTGTTTGAGCGTATTCACCCAAGTATTCATCTCTCTATAATACTTACTAATAATTACTTACAGTGTTTTTCTAGTTCGTTGCTAATTTCAAATTCTGAGCATAATTGCCACTGAATAAAAAAATGCCTCTGTTTGAGGTTTATCTCCTTAAACAGATAAACAACAGATAAAACTTAAAAATAAAAAATGGTTTAAATATTTGAAACCCTCATTATATTGCAGTGTCAGTTAGTGTGAACAATTAGGTGGATAGGTGGGGTTCACCTGGTCTCATTAATTTCAGACAGAAACTTAAGTGAAGCACCTGGGGCAACATCTACATCAGAGGCAGTGAAAGACAGCAGCTGATCAAATCTATTATTCCTTTTGTCCTATAAATATCTGGGTTTTTTTATAGACAGGAATTATTTAAGAGGATTGAATGAAGGGAGAGGTGAAAGTGGAAAAGCTTAGTTTCTTTGAGTCAATATTTTTGTCCAAATAGCAGTCAACACCCAGCTGTGTTATTTATTGCATGTGAGCTAAGAATAATAGATTTCAAACTGGGGAATCCTTAATTAAGGATTTTAAAAGAGCTTTACATTTTTCTTCTTGCCTTCTTTCTCTTCTCCTCCAAGCACTCATTCTTCCTTTAACACTGGTTGGTTGCTGTCATGTGCATTTTTTATATCATATGATGCAGGACCAGCTGCACAACCCTGTTAAGATTATGGCTGCATTCATCTTGAGTGTTCTGGGGGAATGGCAAAGAATGACATTCCAGTGTTTAACTGAGATATTAACAAAAGAGTGAGTTTGTACTCTATTTAGAAGTTTTGCAGTGACATGTCATGATTTCTCGTGATTTTATGCTTTTTATCCTTAAGAAACACAGCCATCTAATACTGTTTGTTTCTTTGATATCCTACCTGATGAAATGTCTTATTTTTAGTCCTGATATGTATGCTGAAATTAAATTGAATATTTAATTACATCTCCATATTATAATTTATAATGGACACTCAAAACATGCTGAAGCATTTGTAGGATCAAAAACTAAATTGTCTTGTTTAGACCACTTAATAAAATTTATACAGTGTGTGTCAGTCTTGACATTCTAAAATCAATGAACTGTCGGGAAAAGAATGAAGGTGTTTCTTTCCTCCAGTGACATACTTGGTGTGCACACAGATGAGAGTAGTCCGGGACCTCACTGGGAATCCTTCCAGCACAATTTACCTCACGACTTCAAATGAAAGTCAAATATTCATTACAGGTAACTTAAACAAGTTCTGCTGGGGTAGTATGTAGTTCTCATCTTATTTCTTTGGAAAGGGTATTTTTTAATTAAAGAAAAAAAGGGTATAGGTGTCTTAAATTGTGTCTTTGCTCTTGAATCCAGAGGCAGATTTTTGTAGTGTTGCAGGCGAGTGATGTAGTGACTGAATTGCAAGGCAGTATAAGGTGCAGTAGGAGTATCTTTCCTGGTTTTGTTAATCCAGCTCATTTCTTCATTGTTCCTAACATATCAGTCACCCAGCCTGAATCCTTCTGCTGGCAAGTAGGAATAGAGAAAAATACGTGCAAAAATTTTAGAGTACCTGATCATACCCAATTCTGCACACACAGTCTTTTCTAACAGGCTGGGTAGGGTGTTTTGTGCTTAGTTGGACTAGCAAACTACTTGTTTTGTTCATAGATTCCTAATGATTTAACTTACTCCTAAATAAAGGGTTTGAGAAGTTGGTTTTTTTCCTTTGCTTTCCTTCAGTATAATTTGTGTTTAATTTCTGATTAAATACTTAAGCTTTCCCTCACTCTAGCTTTAGTTCATTTTATATCTGTATGGGTCCTAAATGAGGACTACAGCTGGAGATAGCAAACCACTACATGAGGTCTATTTTAATTAACAGGCTGGATGAAGCCCTGCTCAGATTACAATTTATTTGATAAAACTGGTATTTAATCCATACCTTACTTTTTAAACCAGCCAACAATGAATACATACTTTGCCAGTTACCTGTCAGTCTTTGCTGAACCCTATAGAGAAGACCAACCTGCTCTTTCCTGCTGAAAAACCAATTTCTGATTATTTTATTGTTTTGTGTGCTCCTGTGAGAAAGTATTCTAGTAGATTTTTGCTAGTTGTTTTATTTCCTTTAGTTACTTCTTATTTGTTTAACTTTCAGTGTCAAATGCAAGTGTAGTTAAGGAATTCAGGATGCTTGTTTTGATAAAACACTATTGACTAGTGCAAAGACATCTTTTGTACTCTCTAGTCAAGATTTTCTTAATTTGGTTTTTTTGTGTAGTATTCAGGGAAGTTTCAAGATAATAACAGATTACAGTAACCTGCTTTGGTTTTGATACCTGATTATTTTTCATTTAAAAGGGTGGCACAAGGGTCAACCATACACTAAGGACACCAAAGTGAAAAACTTCATTCAATGGATGAAATCACAAAGTGAAGCTGATCAAATAAAGAGAACTGTCATTGGTGGCTATTACCCTTTTCCACGACCTCCAGATAACTTTTCAGATTATTGTAAAAGCAATAAAGGTATCATGCATCAAATATCTGTAAAATTTGTGGCCTTTTTCAGTTCAGTCTTACTCCAGGAAAGACTCTCTTACGTGACTAAATGTTTCACAGGTTAAATCCTCATCTTACAAAAAGTATCACAGCACTATTAGCTCAGGAGAACTGTAGAAGTTTACATGAGCTGCAGATATGCCCAGAAGTTTTACTCTGAATATTCTGTTAAATCAGTATTAAAAATAGTTATTCTGGATGAAACAGTGAATTAGAAACTTCACCTGAAAAATGAATTGTGATGTCTGATAATGCATACTAAGGGATTCACATGAGCTAAAAAGGTTTACTGTTTAAATTATTTCCCCTGTGATGTGGACAACAAAAAGATTTAAAATTCTTCAAAAACATAAGTTTAAATCAATTTAATATTTATTAACAAAATAATTTTTTTTTGACTTGCATTCGGAGATTTTGGTATTCTGTTTCTTTAAAATTGGTTTGTGGAAATTTCTTTTTTGCAGTTGAATCAGTTTTGAAGACCATAAGTGAAACAGGGAAAGAGATTGAAGACTTGCACTACAGAGAACACAAGCGCATTGCTGTTCAGGGAATAATTGGTGCCATAAGATACATCAGCTGTAGCAACACAGCTGAAGAAGTTTCAGGAGTGGAACTTGTTCAGGTACAGTGTGTGAGAGTTAAAGCTTTAGCACTTGAGCGGCTAGGATTGTAATTAGAATGGAGAATTTTGCATTTGAGTTCAGAACTTAATTACATTGCCTCTTGATTAACTTAATTTGCTTTTTGAGAGCAAAATTTTGAAAAGCAATGATTCAGTGCTATTCTGGCAGTCCTTTGTGAAACTTGTAACTGTTTAGACATTGCTAGTTTGACTGGATAACCTAATGTAAAGTAGCATGTGGGAGAGGCAACTACTGCAACACTCACTGTCACTTAGACAGAATTTATCTTATTAATATGATTTGAAGATAATTTTTGCTAGATAAAAGATGACTTTCAGAAAGTAGGGTAAATTGTTCTGTTCCTTTGAAAGTTACTTTGAAACTTGCAGGTTTTTGAGTTGCGAGCAATAGCTTTAAGTGCACTGAAAATCTTAAACAATTAACTGTTGTTGCAGAAAGACACTTCTCAGTCTCTTGAAAGTTCTGCTGTTTCCAAAGAAGACTCTGTTGACAGGGGAAAAAATACCAGCCTTCAAAATGAAGAAGTTAAGTCTTTTCTGGGTCCACATGGCTCTCCTGGGGAACAACATCAGCAGCAAGCTCTGCTGTCAAAGGAGAGTTCAGTCAAGAGAAAGATACGCAGATTAAACAGAGATGCAGAACAGTAAGCTCTCTCCATAAATACATAGTGGATCTTCTGAAAAGTCTTTACAGAAATTAGTTCAGAGCCCAGGCCACGGCAATTACATAAGAAAGCTTTAAAAGCATACATAGTTTAATCTTTAAAGTGGAGTTACAAACTTTTACTGGCATCGGGTGATGACAGTTATACTGTTAATGCTAATGAGGAATTGATTAAAGCAGGTTTGTAGTGCTTTCTTCTGATTAATATTATACTACTTTGTTGTTAAGGTCACAGATTTGAAATAAAAGTTATTAATACTTGAACCATATGTAGTTTAGTAACATAGCTGTGGAACAAACAGCAGTTAGTGGTGTGAGGAAATAAGATTTCTTCACTGAAAATGCAGAATTTCAAACATACCTTGTTTTTTTCTTTGTGGGTAATAGCATGTAGCTGTAACTCGCTGTAAGAGGGGCAAGTAGATGCTGATCATGTGCTAACCTAAAGGCTCAAAATAACTTGTACTATGGTTCTGCTTCTGCTGGGATTTCATCCAGTTGTATCCCATCTAGTCAGACATAGACAAAGGATATCAGTCCAGTGTAAGAAAATGGAATGAGACAATATGTCTGATACAACTATATCAGATTTTAGAGTAAAACAACTGCTTGCATAAGATTGCCCTTTGTTGCAATGTTTGTGTAAAATCTAGTGTAGCCATACTTCCTATTGAAAGCCTGGTGTTATATTGACAGATGGAATGTTGCAAGAGTCAGGCCACTCACATCTGTTTTTTCTGCAGTGGATTTCTCATGTTGTAAAGGGTATATTTTTATTCTTGGCTTTTCACATCCATAAGTCATAATGTGTGAAGAGGTTGGGTATTTAGAATATGTTGAGGAAAAATGAGATGAAATATAGTTGGGATTGAATCAAAGTTTAGGATTAAGAAAACCCTAGTGAATAGAAGTTCCGTCTTGGCAGTGTTACAGCAAACTTGTTTGTGGATTCTGTTCTGTATGAAAAATTACAGCATTTGAGTGTCTTAGTTTAGTTCTGCCTGAAAGGAAAACTTGAATGTTCCTTGCTTTGTGTATTTCCATTTAAATAAATACTGTAAAATAATAGTGAATTTCCTACTTTAAGGGAAAGTACATCTGTTATTGCTGCATCGTCTTGCCCCTATTTTACACGGTCTGCAAGAAGAAAATTTAGGTAAGTCATGTGAAGTTAATTATGTTGAATAATTGCAATATTGAAACAAAGATACTTGAAGTGAAAATTTTACAGGTCGGGAATCAGTGTGGAAGTGAAATGAAAGAACAGATCAGGGTAGAGTTTAATATTAATTTTCTGTTCAGTCCTCTGCACTGATTCTACTTCAAATATATTGGACTATTGTGAAACATAATTTTGAGTGTGTTATTAAACATCTTTTTATATTGCTACTAGTGCTGCTAAGGGAATATATAGTTACAGAGGTCCATCATAGTGTACTATATGTAGTTTTTGTTTCAGAGGTATTACAGTTCAAGTGGGGAAGTCAGAGGTAGGAGGGAGGGATGCTTAATTAGCAAACAGTGAAAATGTAATAGCATTAATGGATTTGCTAGTGGTGGCTGAGCCATACATTATCCTTGATGCTACAGAGGGGTAAGTATAGTCCCTGAGAAGCCACTTAGTTCCTTCCATTCCCCAACACTCAGTTGTTACTGAACTCAGTTTGGATCCAGAGAAGGTGGGTTTTTTTGAAATCCAGGTAGGAATTTCAAATCCAAGCCCTGACAAGTCTAGAACCTATTGAAATAACCACAAATGTAAAATTATTAAGAAAACTGAATGAGTGTTTTTGTTTTTTGCTAGTCTGGGGTAAAAAGTAACTTTTCGTTGTGCATTTTGTTTATAAGAGTCATAAATTCTTGTAATTTGTTCCAAACACAGTGTGGACAACTTGAGTATTTGAACACTTTGGTGTCAGTCACTTAAGATGTTTATGTATTTTGGCAGTGGTGATTTGGGTGTGTGTCATGAGTACTTTTACAGCTCAGTTGCCTTTTTAGTTTACTTTTTAGCATCTCTTCCTTCCCCCTAAAGCAAAAGAATCATGGTGCTAGGGATAGAGCAACAATGCTAACGAGAGAGTTGATCAAAAGTTGTTGACCATTCTACCAGTATTACCCCCCCCTACAAAGCATGCCCCTTTCCTTGGGAACTAATTTGCAGAAGTTTCTCTGTGGAGTAAATTAGTCTCTTTTGAGCCCATGTGTCTGTTGTGTTCTGGTCCTCTTGGTAGAAACTGCATTTTGTAGGGGAAATGGTTGCCTGTCTTTGAAGCTGGTTCATTTAAAAGCATCACCTGGCTTTAGGGTCCCATCTCTGCAGGTGGTGCAGGAGTTTGCAGGGACTTGTGGCACAAATGCAAAGGAAAATCAGGAGGTTTTTCTTGACTGTGAAGAATCCTGTTTTCTTTTGCTTGCTGAGGAATGTTCCCTTTTTTCTTGGGGGTGGAGGGTGAAGAATGTTTTCTCCCCATTTCTTGTAGGTGAAGCAGAAAGTTAAGGCATGTTTACTTTGTTCTCTGCTTTTCTCAATCTGCTACTCTCCTTGCTACCTGTGTGTCCTCTCTGTGCCATTAATGCTAGAACCCCAGCTAAAGGAGGAGAAAGTCTGTGTTGGATTATGGAAAGCTGTTTCACTCTATATAATTAAAAGGTAACTTGTGTATTTCTGTAACTAACTATGAAGTTGTGCTGAATTCTCCAAATTGCAAAAGAAAAATAGAAAGTTAGCTGACTTACCTTAAAATTGCATTGTTTTCTGTTCTGTTGCTTAGATGCAGCAGAATGTAAGCTCTCACTGAAATATTTTCATATGTTAATGAAATAACAACACTAGTTTTAATAAACTTCACACATTGCACAGAATATTCTGAGTTGGAAGGGACCCACAAGGATCATCAAGTCCAACAGCAGAGATACATTTTGAAGTACATATTCTAGCTGAGACTAGCTTAGACTATTTAGCATCAAGGTTTTTTCTGTTTTGTTCTCAGAATGTGGTTGCATTTTTAATTTCCTTTTTAAGCAGTAAAAACTTATTTTGAGTTTTTTTAATTGACAGCCTCAGTTCCTGCATTTCTTTGGTAACTTACCCGATTATTAAGGGTTTCAGAAAGAACAAGGAAACTGGTTAATTTAATAGTTTTGCTAATATTTATAGCCTTGCTAGTAAAGATCTTCCACATAAAGGTACTTTTAAGCATTTAATACACCCGAAAGTAGTTTAATTTATAGGGAATGAAGTGATTATGAGTGGGAAAAGATTGGGAACTTCAGAAAGGCTTGTTTTTATGTGGAAGTGAAAAAAAAACACAGTAGTTTTCATAGCATTTTAATGTTTGTAAGTTTAGCATGTTACTGTGAGATTGCTGGTGCACTGCCTGCTCCCACTCCACACTGCTTGAAAGTAACTTGTTTGATTGATTCTATCCTTGCAGTTTTACTTCTAAATGTTTATATAACCTAAACCCTTTTCTCCTTTTTCTTCCCCTCTGATGAGAGCTAAGGGATGGAAATTCTGTAATATGGGGAAATTCAACTTGAAGTTTGCATGACTGAAAGTTTCCTAGAATGTGATATTTCCTTTGGAGCCCTTTTTCACATAAATTAGAATTTTTCAGGGAGAAATTGGTAGGTACCAGTAATCAGTTTGTGTAGACTTGTCAAGTTATCATAGAAGGCTGTTTGGTTTCTCTGTTACTTGCTGTGATAGATGTGTTTACTGTAATGGTGGCAGGACAGTTAAGTTGACTTCAAACCAGTCTATAAAACAAGTTTTACCTGTCATATCAGTGAGTGAGGTGTTTTGTTGTTTTGAGTTACTTCAATTCCTTGCATTGTTTGAGCATAGCTTCAAGATCCAACTATTTCCTTTCTTAATTTTATCACAGTCCCAGTGCTTAAGGAAATATGTGTGAAGCACGAGACATGCTTATTTTCCCAATATTTTCTATAAGTATTGATCTGCCATCTATTTTGATTGACATTATTTTCACTGACAATACTTTAAAGTAAAGTGACTGAAAAGGTGAATACCAGTGTCTAGAAATAGTGTATAATGGCCTTTTTTTTGCAAGTGGGTGTCTGTGAAAAGGTGGGCCTGCAGAATGCAGGCTGGGAACAGCAAATGTGGCATGGCACAAGTTCTCCTAAAGCTGGTGGGCAAAATAGGATGTGGGTGTACAACAGCCAAAGCATATTGCAGTAAATGGAAGGATTTGGGTTATATCAGATGCCTTGCAGATGTACTGGCTGGCAAATAAGCAAATAGATTGTATGTATAGACCTGTAGGTTTCCCTTACAAGCCTAGCTCAAGTTAGGCTGTACTCTCATCCAACACAAAGCAGTCCCATAGGAATGACATGTCAGATCTGAGAAAGAAGTGGGGAAAAATCATGACAAGTTATTTTCATATTACTCAGAGGCTTTACTAGCTCTAAATCAGAGCCTGTTCACTTCCCAAACTAGACAACACTAAAAGGAAAAAACCATTTCCATAATATCCACCCATCAGCAGTGTGACTTGGTTTAATCCTCTGCTGTAATGAAGAGGGAAGTTGGCACGTGTCTGACTTGACATACTGGTTTCTGAGCAAGCCTTTCCTAACACTGCTGGGGTTTCATGTCTCCTTTTGAGAAGTCCAAATCTCAAAAGTGAAAATTAATTTTGTGGGCAGTAATTGCATAGTTGGTGCTGCTTAAGTGAGGATTCTTCTGTGCCTAGAGTTGGAGATCACGAGAAGGGCACTTCAGTGATGATATCCATGATGATAGTGCATTTCATAAAATGTACTTTCGTACTCAAAACCCACAGTGTATTTCCTTTTATCTTTTCACTAGGTATTTAGGTAATTGTATATGTTAAGAAACATTGTCATGAAGTTTTCAAGATACATTCTAGTATGAAATAAGATAAATTGAAATAAACCCTGTAAATCTTTATGAAATACAGAATGGGCCACTAAACAGCATGTTCATCTTTGATTCCTTTTTTACTGTCTCTGTATATTGTCTCTGTGTATTTGCAGTTACAATCTTTCATTAGTAACTAGTTTGGCAGTCTGGAATTTTAATGGTACCTTAACAAAGTCTTACCCGTGTTGCAGTTGTTTGTGATGCAAGATAATCAAGACAGTCCTTTTCCTAAGTTTGTTCAGATATCCTGGTGAGTTTTCATATCATAATAAGAAGAATGGATCAAAGAAGACAGGAATAAATGAGCCTAAGAGCTTATTTTACCATGTTTGGTTGCAGAGTATCTGATAAATTTTTCGCCTTCCTGATATCTTGCGTAATTCATTAGAGATTGGTAAAGAATGGTTTCTTACCACTAATTCAAAACATCACGGTTAAAGAAAGAAAAGAAAGTATAACAAAAATCTAGTTTGCTTCATTGAACTGGTTTTTGTAACAGGGTAATATGTCCACAGGACAGTATCATTTTGGATTCTGGAGTGATGACATGGCTCCATTCGTGCTTTCTTTTTGACTGCTGCAGGGTGATGGGATGAAAGTGCAGCAGCACTTGATGCACCGTTTTTTAGCATCAGGTCACCTGCGATGTTGAGCCCTGTCAAACGTGATATTTCCTGTAGGTGCCCGGGAGAGGGCAGCAGACACTGGGCTGTGAGTGTAAAATCGTTCCCCATCAGCTTCCCAAAGCCCGGGAATCCTGCGGGGCTTGTCCTGACCTCTGCAAAGCCAATTTCCTGAGCTGAGGAGGTCTCATTGTGTCAAGCCGCTGTATTACAACTCTCATGATATGAAACCGGTACTAGTGCTCATTCATTCAAGCTTGTATCCTTTATCACTAGAAATCTGTCAAGGTTTGAATTTTTGCCTGCGTCGTGTTTGAGGTTAAACAGGTTTTAAAAATATATACATATATATGTATGCACACTATAACTTTATTTTTTTAGGTTGGATGAATATCAACACGGAGATGTTGTGCAAGATAAAAATGGACAGGCTGTATCAGCCAGTTTGCAGTACTGCACAGGTACATTTGCAAGTAGTTGTTATATTAATTTTAGACTAATACAAGATTTGGGGAGGAAATGGATGAAATGTGCAAGGCAGTAATAAGAATAATGTTTGATTTAAGGATTTTTTTAAAAAGTTGGTGTTAATTTTTTCTTTCTTTCTCTGCAATCAAAAAATAAACTCATGTTTCATGCAGTTAGTTTCTTGGTATCTATTTTTGGTAGAAGAAAGAAGAACAGTTTGCAGTCTGGGCTGTAAGATAATCTCTTTTCCGATGTAAATAGTTCTATGATTCACTTGTACCCATTTTAAATCTGTTTTTATGGTTTCTGGCTGTTCATTGAATGAATTGAGTGCTCTCCAGAAACAAGCCATGATGATGCTCTTCATGTAGTGAAATAAGTATTTCTGGCCTCTAAGGTTACCCATTTATTGACATTCCAACTCTAATTTAATTCCTTGTGTTGTGTTTCCAACATTCTTCCATGTCTTCATAATTGAAATGTTCTAATGGAAATTATTTCTCATCTAGCAGAGAAGTGATACAATTATGTAAGCCTTTAAGCAACTAA